>NC_140951.1:143025573-143338073 GCF_014529385.1 Adiantum capillus-veneris | reverse complement strand
TTGAATGTGGAATCTTAGGAAGCCCAATGACAAAATGAGAGATATCCCTCCCCAAGGGTCTATGCACAAAATATACAATTTACACCTTTATAAAATTTTCAATATATATCAGAGTTGTGGAAGCATTTGCATAGGGGAGGAGCTCTCAAAGCCCACCGACCAAGCATGGAGTTTAGGCCATGAGCCGGAGTGCATCCAGAGATACCTAGCGACTAGTGCTACCACTAAATGGGTGTTATGAATGAAAGCGTACTCAAAAAGTATAACATTGGGGAGGGTGAATATATGGGAAGAGAGAGAGAGAGAGAGAGAGAGAGAGAGAGAGAGAGAGAGAGAGAGAGAGAGAGTATAGTGGAGGATGAAATAGAGTGCACAGAGACGTGAGAGAGAATGACAATAGAGAGTCTTTAAATGCCCCATCTAAATGAAACAGGCAACTATATATTAATGTAATGACAAAATTTGGATATACCATAACATCAAAAAAAAAAAGTTTATGACAAAATAACTAGCAGAGCACTGAACCCTGAGTAGGGATCGACCAGTTCACCCATCCACTTCCACTCTATTACAGACATAGAGAATTTCACTTTTCCGAGAGCAAACTAGAACACCTCCAACCTACCTGAGTCAGACATAAGCTGAGGCCGCTTCGCCACCCTCCATGAACCCGAGCTCTGAAAGGATCCCAACTACCAGTAGGTGGTAGAATATCAACACCAACCATACCAGTTTAGGCACCACGTCTCTTTGATGCCCAACATCGGGTGTTTAGGCAAAGCCAAGGAAAAATCCCCGACGCATTAGCCATGTAGGTCCTTCAACCTCCGACGCACTAACCGTGTAGATGAGCCTAACAAAAAACGACCCTTTTGTCTAAAGCTAAGCAATGTAGGTGATCCTAGTCTTGTAGCGACACTGCAAAAACATAACACGTAAGTCAAATCACAATAGCACCTTCCATGTGCACAAACAATCTTTTCCAAGCAGTTAGATCGTACACGGTCTCTACCCTTACACATCTATCATAAACCATCCAAGTCACTCCATGATCCAATCCCAAAACTATAAACCATAATCCAATTATAACACATGGGTGAGCACTCCACCCAACTTGGGTGAGGCACAACCAATCTTGCATAATCACTTTAGAACATAACATGGCTGCAAAAATTTTGGCAGCATAACAATATCCAGCAAAAAAAAACCAAGAGCCACACTGGCTTCCACCACAAAATCACAACCATATTGTAGTCAATCAAAGTACACACACATATGACTCTTAAGACATGAACCTTTTATGCATAAAATAAGTCCAACCAGCAACTAAACATGATATAAAAATCCAATTTTGACAACATCCAACCATGCAAACTTGATGCATCATATCTGCACTTCACCTCTCTAGCACAAAGAGCTAGTTTTGAACACCCATGCATATGAGGCATCCACATCAATCCATAAGTTTCCATACATTATATGATAACATTCTATCACCATAAACATGATGCAAAACATCTCCGACACTTAGGTCAATCATAAACCATAACTTCACACATATGCGGCTTAGTTCTACTTTGAAGTATTACTTTTGGAATATACTTCAAAAGTTCCATCGGTAGAGGTAGATAGTAGAGAATCATCAAGAATGTGTTGCGGATCAGGTACATACTTCTTGAGTAAGATGACAAGGAAAACATCATGTACTTTTATGTGTGGTAGTAACAAGAGTTTGTAAGCTTGATCATTAATCCTCTCTGATTACAAAAGGTCCACAATATCTGGCACTGAGCTTCTTACACTTACCCATTGATAAAGAACTACGTTTGTGTTTTACTCTCAAAAATACCATATCGTCCTCTAAAAAAGTATGACATATCGTTTTGGGTCAGCATAACTCTTCTATCTGTCTTGAGCAATCTTAATATCCTTCCATATAAGATCGGTTTGTAGTTGCATTTCATCCAACATTTCTTTGGATGCTTGAACTCGTATGAGAGGCTCTGTCCATTTGAGTGGAGTAAGATACTCTTGTCCATACAATACTTGAAAAGGAGACATCCCAATTGAGCGTTGGATGAGTAATTATATGCAAATTCAACTAAATAAAAATATATAGTCCATTTACTCAGCTCATGCATACAATAAGCTCTTAACATGTCTTCAATGATTTGATTTGTTCTTTATGCCTGCCCATCAATTTGAGGGTGATAAGCAGTACTAAAGGACAACTGGGTTCCTATAGTTGAGAATAAGACTTTCCAAAAATTTGAGGTGAACTTTGCATCACGATCAAAAATTATCCGTCGAGGTAAATTATGATACATGAAGACATCTTTCATGAACACTTGAGCTATATCCCTAGCCGTAAAATTTGTCTTGACCAGAAACAAATGGGTTAGTTTTGTGAGCATATCAACAACTACAAAAATAGAGTCATATCCCAGAGAGTTAAGAAGTTCTATAATAAAATCCATGGATATGCATTCCCATTTCATTTGTAACTCATTTAGCTTTAATACGTTGACATATTAAACATCTTGTAATATAGTTCAACACATCACGCTTTAGTCCAGACCAAAAGAAACTCTTCCTTACAATAGAGTAAGTCTTAATATATCCTGGGTGTCCTGCTATAGGTACGTCATGAGCTTCCTGTAGTATCTGAAATTTGACTTCACCTTGATTTGGAATACAAAGATGATACTTGAAGTAAAGGTCATTGCCTTCAATGTGGAAGCCTTTGATTTGCCTCTCTTGCTTCTCCGTGCGATTATTTAAGTTCATCAAGTACTAGATTTTTATGTAATATGGGTCTTGAGGCATGCCTTCTCGAATAAGGTCAATTAAAGAGGTAATAGAGGTTGTGACGGCTTCCACATTACTCTTCCTTCTTAAGACATTGGCCAAAAGATTTTGCTTCCTAGATTTATATTTGATTCCAAAATCATATTCGCATAATAACTCCATCCATCTTCATTGTCGCATATTAAGGTCAGGTTGGGTGTAGATCCACTTCAGGTTTTTATGGTCGGTATGTAGTTCAAATCTCCTTCCAAGAAGATAATCTCGCCATACTTTAAGAGCATGCAAAACATCCAATAATTCCAAGGCATGTGTAGGATAATTTAACTCAAGTATATGTAAGTTACAAGATTCATAAGCTACTGGTTTTCCTTCTTGAGACAGAACGCCACCGATTGCTTGTCCACTTGCATCAGTGGGCATAGTGAATGTCTTTGAGAAGTTTGGAAGCTATAGTATTGGAGCACTCACCAAAGCTTCTTTGAGTTTCTCAAAACTAGCTTGAGCATGTTCATTCCAAGTAAAAAATTTAGCCTTCTTAAGTGTATTAGTCAATGGAGATACAATCTTAACGTAGCCTTGAATAAATGTATGATACCATCCTGTTAAACCAAGAAAGCTACGTACTTCTCATACTATTTTTGGTGTAGGCCAAGCTATAACAGCTTCGATCTTACTTGGATCAATAGAAACACCATCTTTGGATACAATAAATCCCAAATATTCCACCTTGTCAGTGTCAGTTAAGAAGGTGCATTTTCTATGTTTGGCATAAAGTTGATTTTGATGGAGAAGTTCAAGTAAAGGCCACACATGTTATTCATGTTCTTCTCTATTTCTTGAGTAAACCACGATATCATCAAAGAAGACAAGAACAAAATCATCAAGATGCTCTCGAAACAGGTCATGAGACGATTAAAAGTTACAGAAGCATTGGTAAGTCCAAAAGGCATAACTGTAAACTCATGATGTCCAAAACGTGTATTAAATCCTGTCTTTGGTATATCCTCCTCCTTGATTTGGATTTGGTAATACCCTGACTTAAGATCAATTTTTGTGAAGATAGAAGCTCCATGTAATCGATCAAGCAGTTCATCAATCCTTGGTTTTGCATACTTATTCTTGACTGTTACTTGGTTCAATCTATGATAATCAATACAAAGATATAGAGTACCATCCTTCTTTTGATTAAAGAGAACAGGAGTACTCCATGGAGAAACATTGGGTTGAATGAAACCTTGTTCAAGAAGTTGAGTTAGTTGTTCCTTGAGCTTCGTAGATTCAGGTACCAACATTTTGTATGGTCTACAGGAAACTGGTTGAGCTCCTGGAGTAAGCTCTATTTCATGATCAACATCGTGCTTTGGCGGTAATTGTGAAAGTTCTTTGGAAAGTACCATCAAATTTTGTTATCCATTGGGGTTCAGGTGAATCTATTTTCTTCTCCTTAGGGTTAAGCTTTAGTGAGTAAATTCTTTCATTTTTCCTATGACTCTTCATAAGTTTGGTAAATTTCACTAGTTTGAGTTTAGGCTTTCCCCGTTTCCCAGTAACTGTAACCCTAGAGTTTTGGTCATTTTTGAAAGTTAATGAAGCGTCTTACAATGTATGGGAGCATCATTGGCTTTAACCCAATCCATTCCTAGGATTCCATCATAGATCCCTATGGGTAAGACTCTGAAGTTTGCAAAAGTATTGTGACCATCCAAGAAAAAATCAAGCTATCCATTGAAGTAGAAGAGTTAACCTTCCTACCCATACCTAATTCCACTATAAGTTCTGTATTAGGGTGTTCAAGCAAAATGAGATTTTTGATGCACCTAGGAGATAAGAAAGAATTTGTACTCCTTGAGTCAATCAATAAGGTAAAATGGTACCTTGATACTCCGCTAGGGTTTGAATTATTGAAAATTGTTCATTCACTCCCTAATGTTCAATTGCAGCATGAACATATGTGTTTGCCTGATTTCCTTTGCCTCTAGCCCCATGAGCTCTATTAACTTGAGGTCTTCCTTGAGGTCTTTGATCTCCTCCTCCTCCTGGACAACGTTGATGGTTGACATTTCCATTGTTGTTATTGTTGACAGGCTATCCATTCCAGACATAAGATGGATTGCCTGGTCTAAATTTCCCTTGGTTTTGAGGTTGTCTTTGATTCCAATTAAAGTTCTGCTGATTGAATTTTCTCTGAATTGTTGATGGTCTAGGTCTAAAATTTCTAAAATTTTGACTCGGGTTGATGTTCTTAGGTTCATAATTGTCCACCAATTTTGTGAAGCTTGAATTGTTAAATGGACAGTCCTTGAACTGATGATCAGGATCAAGACAAGTGTAGCACAAATGCTCTTGTCTTCTCTCATACGTAATAAGTTCTCTCTTCTTTGCTGTGGATTTCCAGACCTTTGTTCTTCCTCGAGATGAGGCTTTTTTATTTCATGAATAGGAACAGGTTCTGGTTTCCTCTTTCTGGTAGTGAATAACTCTAATTCAATGGGTTTTCCTGCATCAAGGACATCTGTAAAATTGGTAAGATGAAGACTCTAGAGTCTAGTCTTCATAGGATTTTGTAACCCTGACATGAATCGAGCTACCTTGACCTCTTGAGTCATCCCTGTTGGAGAATACTTGACAAGGGTTAATACTAATAGTATGATTCCAAATCTCTGGTTTTTTGAGTACAGTCAAGAAACTCATTCATACGGTCTGAATGATAAAATTTGTTCTAACAGTTCTTCTTGAGCTGGTTTTAAGGTAATCCCAAGTTGCAGCATTAGGATCAACATTGTTTTTTATGCAATTGTCTCTCCATCAATGCTTGGCTCTTTCTCTAGTTTGAGCTTAGCGAGATGATAGCTTTGTTTACTGCAGACGAATGAGCCAAATCAAAGTAGTCATCCATGCGCTCAATCCAATATTCAAGAACTTTGTGTATATCTTTGCCTTCTCCGCTAAAATTTTCACGTTGAGACTTGCGAAGCATAACATCGACATCTCTATCAATGATGGTGTGTTGAGGAACAATAGACGCATTTGCGTTAGGAGCGTCTGCATCTCCTCTAGGAGGCATGGTAACTTACTGCACCATATCAACCAAGGTCACACTTAGTACAATATTCTGATCCGCTCGAAGTCCTTTAGGCCAAATAGAATAGACAGTTGAAGATAAGATGAGAGAGAGAACAGGAGAAAGAAAAACAAATAAATTAGTCTAATTTCTATATCACAAAACTTTAGGGTTCCAAAAAGTCTACAAAGTGTCTTGAAAGTTCTAATAATGTAATGGAAATGCCCTATTAACTTTGAAAGTAGCAAAAATGAGAGAAAGTACTTTTGTGAAATTACTTTGTGAGCGTAGCAGGTGAACTTAATTGATGGTAGCAACATGAACATAGCATTTAGTTAACTTGGCATGAACAATACTTTTGTAAGAGAGAGAGTTTAGATAACATGACAACAATTGAGGACCGGATTTATGTGGAGCCGACGATCCCCCCTCCAATAGGCATTTCTATTAAAGTTTCTCCCATCAAGAGAGACTTGGTACAATACAATCTTTGTGTTCCTTGTGACCTAGGTGATGCTATGAAGATGGAAAGTTTCATGCATCACGAGCATAAGATGAACTTTGTTAAAAAAAACATTAAATATTCCAAGCCTCGGTCCCAAGGCCTCAAACGCCTTCAAAGGTGGAGAGAGCTAGCAGCGAATGAGGGTAGAGAAGAGGAAGAAGAAACATTTCATAGGAGAAAGAAGTAGTTCCTCACTTATCATAACTCTTCTTGCTAGCATACATAATAGCATAGTAATGAAGATGGCAAGCTTAAGCATTGAAGCATGGCTCTTGGTTGGATTTGCATTCCATAGCCAAGAGTGTTGGTGTAGGCTCTCAACTTCTCTACTAACTTGGAGAAGGAGATAGAGCTCTTGCACTTTTCACTTCACACAACAATGAGAGTGTGTGTGAGTGTGTGTTGAAGAGTATACCCCTCAAGAAACCCCCTAGATTTCTTTGGTCAACCCCCCATTGTAGCTCATGATTGAAGATCATTGGACCTCTCCAGGCCTAGCCAATCACATGCAGGGGCATATCAAGCAATAAGGGTAGCCTTGGGACAAGTGTCTCCCTTTCCCCTTTGAGAGAGAGGACTTGACAAATTCTAAAACAATTAATCAAATTAACTAATTTATCATTGGACCCCTTGGGAGGCCAACCAATAGGCTTCAGGCACATCATGAGGGCAACATGAAGAGGAACTTGACAAGTGTCCTATATACTTTCTTTGAACCAAGCTTACCTTGTGTGAGGGTGTGTGTTCTCTCTCTACCCCCCTCTTGTAGGGCTCGTCCCCTCCTTGTAGGGATAGTTTTTGACTTTTGCACACCTTACCCCCAAGCACCTTAGTCAACAAGCATGACAAAGCACCTCAAGCTTGGGTAGTGTTTCCACAAGCACCTCAAACTCCTGAGTCAGCAAGCACATCAAGCACCTTAGTCATCAAGCACAACAAGCACCTCAAGAAGCTTAAGCTTGGGCCGGGTTCCCACCTCAAGCTCTTCAGCCCTAGCTTACCTAAGGTCAAAGGACTTTTATACTAACCTTTGGATGTCTTTAATGAAGCTAACCCTAAGGTCTTTTAAGCTCCATTGGTTAGCCTTGCTCTTTCACAGACCATCTCTCATTTGGAACCCTTTACCATTGGTCGCATGTTGAGATAGATCTGTAAGCACATATCTATATTCTAACCCTTGTTCCCATTTATTCTCCCACATTAAATGATCAGTTTAATATGAGAAAATTAATTGGGTTGGTTAGATATTATATTTTATGACAAATAGTTTATAATGGCTCTGACAAAATGCACCCAGTAATATCCATTGTGACATCCTTTGGAGCATAGCTATCCCATTCTTTGAGTATATTGGACGGGTGATTCCAATAATCCTTTTTTATCTTTGGCTGAAACATTTTTGCATTAGCATGTGAGTCATATCATTGTTGAGTAAGGAATCGGTTAGTTACAGGTACTTCCATTTTGCTATGAACTATTGCCTTCTTGTACCCGAAGTAGTCACATTGAAGTAAGTAGATTCTTTTGGAAACACATTCGGTGTGTCCCATCGATCTGAGTTGTGTATATTCGCACAACCTGCAAGGCACTGGGGTCTGTTATAGGAATTATATAAAACTTTTACATGGAGAGGATTGTGGATTATTGAGTTTTACATGGAGAGGATTGTGGATTAGTGACTTTCCAAATAAGTCAAAGAACAACTTCCAAGGTACCGGGCTAAAGGAATGTTGGTTTTTGGTTTGGCATTGACGGTCCCATACATTGAACATAACAATGTTGAAACATCCCGTAGCCATTACTAAGGGTAAGTATGTTCCTAGATAACCATGTTTCCTTTGTCGGTCTCAAGGTAAGTTCATAAGCATTTAGATACAACACTTGGTTAGCGATAAAAATCTCCTTTTCCAACTTAGATTGTATCCACTTGATACTCCCAACGGGTGAGGGTTTACGTTCAGGTGGTCTAAACTCAGGGTTTCTTGCAGCGTAATGGTACCAAGCTTGGAATGTATTAGGTATAATACAATCCGTGGACATTAACCTTTTCTTTTCTTCCCCATTATGTGTGTTAGTCATAGGCCTTTGCACTTCCACTCCTGTTTGAAGGTGCTCCTCCACCATAAGGCGGGAGAGTATATCCGCCCATATCCCTTGAGGTAAGATGTTAGTCACACACACACTCCATCACTCAAGTTAGTTAGAATGATAAAACCAAGATTAAAACTCAAATATTATGTCCTCAAAACAATATGAGTCATATCAAAAAATCAAATTTTTATAATCGTAGAAAATCAAAAAGATACATAGTGTCTTTAGGGAGATACATGAATATGAAAGGGTCCTATGACCCAATTCTTGGTTCCTACAATCAAGGTTCTACCCCTATATTTATTCACATCTCGAGTTTCAAAGTTTAGAACTTCAACTTGTGCACTTAAATTCGCTTCTTCCTTTTCGTACCATTCCTCCCCTCGTGATAAATCTGTGTTAGGAAATAGGGCGTAGCTAAGTAGAGGGAGCACACACAATATACGTGGTTCACCAAATGTGGGCTACGTCCACGAGAAAGCAGCCACTCAATGGCTTTAGTACTTCAAAACAAGAAGTAGATTATAAAGGGATTATACCCTTTTGGAGCTCCTGCCTTGCTTCACTCTCACCACCTTACATCAACTTCACAATGCACCACAATGCTTCACAACACGTTTTTGTGTGTAGAAGAGGCCTCCTTTTATAGGCCAAAAGGGCTATCCTCTCTCATGAGAGGCAGCCATGTTTCTAGCGAGTGATTTTTTTCACATACGATGGCTTCTTCTCATAATGGGGGGCTTACAAGTGTGCGTTCAACACAAAAAATCACAAGGGGTAAATCAAGCTCCATGCTTAACAATCTCCCACTTGGAGACTGATCTCCAAAGCAAATTTGTGACTGCTTTCCATCCTAGCTTCCTATCCTTGAATATCAATTAAAGATGAGCAAAAGCTCAACTTCTCCTTGCTGACCACCTTTGTAAACATGTTTGCAGGATTTTCTCTTGTATACACCGTTCCTAGCTTTAGTTATCCCTCTTCCAAAAGTGTGCCTATAAAGTGATATCTCACCTCAAATGTGCTTTGTCCTTGAATGAAAGGTTGAGTTCTTTGCAAGATGGATAGTGCTTTGGCTATCAATTTACAAGACACAATTGTCTTGTTTGAATTCAAGCTTTTCTAAGAATCTATGAAGCCACATAATTTCTTTGCTTGCCTCTGTCATTGCTACATATTCTGCTTCCGTGGTATAAAGTGAGACCACTTTCTGTAGCTTTGAAGCCCAACTTACTGTTGTGCCTCCAACTGTGAAGACATAGCGAGTAGTGCTCCTTCGAGTGTCGTTGTCACCTACCATATCTGCATCAGCATACCCTTGAAGAAAAATATCAGTTCCTCCAAAATACAAAGCATTTGTTGTTGTCCATTTCAGATACATAAGTATCCACTTCATAGCTTGCTAGTGCTCTTTACCTGGGTTGTCCATGAACCTACTTACAACTGCCACTACATGTGAAATCTCTGGCCTTGTCCAGGCCATAGCATACATAAGAGAACCTACTGCTGCAGCATATGGAACTTTAGACATATAGGCTATCTCCTCTTGTGTCTTTGGACACATATATTTGGTTAGTTTAAAGTGACCAGCCAAAGGTATAGAAACCGTTTTTTCATTTTGCATTGCAAACCTTTGTAGTACCTTCTTGATGTAATCCTCTTGAGATAGCTTTATTGTCTTCTTCGTCCTATCCCTTAATATCTTCATACCAAGTATCCTCTTTGCATCACCTAAATATTTCATTGAAAAAGATTTAGACAACTCCTATTTTAGGTCTTTGATGTCCTGCATGTTAGCACTTACAATCAGCATGTTAGCACTTACAATCAGCATGTCATCAACATACAACATTAGGATGATGAACTTTTCATCCCCCAAATTCTTTGTGTAGATGCAATGATATGAGTTGCATCTTTTGAATCCATGATCCAGCATCCATCGATCGAACTTCAAGTACCATTGTCTTGATGCCTACTTTAAACCATACAAGCTCTTCTTTAATCTACGAACCATTTTCTCCTTACCTTTTACTTCATACCCCTTTGGTGAAGCATGTAAATTTCCTCCTCTAAGTCACCATGAGGGAATTTTGTATTTACATCCATTTTATCAAGATCTAAATCATGAGCAGCCACAAGGCTTAAGACAAGCCTAATTGAGTTCATTTTCACAACAAGAGAAAATATTTCACTGAAGTAAATACCTTTCTTTTGAGAAAACCCTTTTACCAAAAGCCTGGGCTTGTACCTTTTCTTCCCACCTCTTCTTCCTTCAGTTGATACACCCATTTGTTATGCAGTGCCCGCTTACCTTTGGGAAACTAAACCAAATCCGATGTCTAATTGTGATGTAATGAGTCCATCTCCACTTGCATGCTCTTCATCCATTCTTCTTTGGATTCATGATGCATAGATTCTTCGTATGATTCTGGCTCTCCACAATCTGAGATCAAGAGATGGTTTAAGGAAGGACCAAACCTCTCTAGAGGTCTACTTGCTCTTGTGGATCTTTGGGGAATATGTTGAGTCTCCTCATTTGGTTGACATTGTTGCATGTTGTCACTGTTTTCACTGTTTGAGTTCTTCACCGTCCTCAAGCTCCATGTACTCATCACTTGTTTCTTTTGTTTTTTTTCTTTCCAAGTACTCTTTGTATATATTTTGTTTATTCAAAATTACACCCCTACTTCTAAAGATTTTACCATCTTCAGGATTCCATAGGCAATACCCAAAATCACCTTCTCCATAGCCAATGAAAAAACACTTATTGGACTTTGGATCTAGCTTTGACCTAGGCTTCTATATATGTGCATGAAAGCCTCATATACAAACACTTTGAGAAATGCATAATTCACCCTGCTTTACATGTCTATGCCTCTTCTGGAACTCCCCCATCCCAATGCCGTTGAGGGTGACCGATTGATTAACTACACAGACGTACTTACAGCTTCCGCCCAAAGCTCAAGCGGTAGGCCTGCATGTAGCCGCATGCTTTGTGCTCGCTCCATGATTGTCCTGTTCATCCTTTCCAAAATCTCATTTTGTTGAGGTGTCCTTGGGGTTGCCCTTTGCCTTCAAATGCCATTGCTAGCACAAAAGCTTTCAAAAGCTTGGCTGCAATATTCACCTCCATTGTCGGATCTGAGGCATTTAACCTTGGTACTTGCTTCATCCTCCACAAAGGTTTTCCACCTTTGAAATATGGAAAACACATTGGATTTATTCTTTATGACATAAACCATGTTTTTCTAGTTTCATCATCTATGAATGTTACATACTACAATGAGCCACCAAGGGATTGTGTACTTGCAGGACCCCAAACATCAGAATGAACCAATTCAATTTTGTTAATTTTTCTTTCATTTCTTGCTTCTAGAAATTTTACACTCTTTTGTTTACCATAAACACAATCTTCACAGAACTCTAAGTCTACTTCTTTCAAACCTAGTAGAAGCTTCTTTGATTGAAGGATTTGCATTCCTTTGGCACTCATATGCCCAAGACGATAGTGCCACACCACATTGTCGACTTCTGTAGCTATTGTACAAGTTGAATATTGCATGCTGACAGTACACAAGTAAAGTGTACCAACCTTTTCTCCCTTGGCAACCACCAAAGATCCCTTTGAGATCTTCCACCATTTGTTTTCAAATGCAATGTTGTGACCTTCATCGTACAATTGTCCTTTAGAGATCAATTTTTTGCAAAGAGAAGGAACATGCCTAACATCTTTAAGCTTCCCTTCATTTTTGTTAGCAGTTTTGACACAAATTGTACCTTTGCCGACAATTTCACAAGCTTCATCATCTCCCAAGTATACATAACCAAAATTATCTTTAGTGTAATCTTGGAAATGTTGCTTGTGTGGTGTCGCATGGAATGAAGCTCCGAAATCTACTATCAAAGAAATAGACACGTTGTCTAATTCCTGTCTAATGAGAGAATTAGAGCATCTTGCTCTGCTTTATCTACCACATTGGCCTCCGATGTTGGCTTGTTGTCTTGAGACTCTGGACGAGCAATCCTTCTTGAAGTGGCTCTTCTTGCTGCAGTTCCAACATTCAAGGACTAACTTTGTGTGTGACTTGCTCCGCCTTGAGCGATCACTACCCTTTCAGTTTTTGAACCTCTCCTTAGGCCTTCCTCTTGTTTCCACTGACAATGAAACACTTGATGATTCACATGTGCTTATCCTTCACAGTTCCTCGCTGAGGAGAACACCCACAACATCATCAAACTTAAGAGTATTTGCGCCAAAGATAGAATTACTTACAGCCATTACAAGGTTGTCCCAACTATCCGGTAGAGATGATAGTATAAGGAGAGCTTGCACTTCGTCATCAAAATTGATTTTCACCGATCAAAGTTGACTTATGTTGGTGTTAAAGTCATTTAGGTGTTCTGCAACTGAACCATTCTCTGTCATCTTTAGATTGAACAAGTGCTTCATGAAAAATATCTCATTGGATGCTAATGGTTTCTCATAGAGGCCATCAAGTGACTTCATCAAGTCCTCTGTGGTCTCCATCTTGGCAACGTTGAAGGCCACAGTTGACGCCAAGCTTAGCCGGATTGTTCCTAATGCCTTTCGATCAAGGACAATCCATGCTTCATCTGCCATTGTTGGGGGCTTCTTTGCAAGACTGCCTAGTGAAAAATGAAGGTCCTTCTGGTAGAGATAGTCTTTAATCTACATCTTCCAGTGTTGGTAGTCCTTGTTGTTGAACTTCTTGATCTTGAGTTTCCCTTCCTCCACCATTACTCCCACTCAATTCAAGGAATCCTTTCCTTAAGATAATTTAGCTATGAGCACACCTTGCTCTGATACCAGTTGTGTTAGGAAATAGGGTGTAGCTAAGTAGATAATTGACAAGTTTACCTAATGGAGAGAGATAATTTTCACACATGAGAGATTATAGAGTATAGAGAGAGAGAGAGAGAGCGCACGACATACGTGTCTTACCCAATGTGGGCTACGTCCATGGGAAAGCAGCCACTCAATGGCTTTAGTACTTCAAAACAAGAAGTAGATCACAACGGGATTATACCCTTTTGGAACCACCTCACATCAACTTCACAATGCATCACAATGCTTCACAATACATTTTTGTGTGTAGAAGAGGCCTCCTTTTATAGGCCAAAAGGGATGCCCTCTCTCATGAGAGGTAGCCATGTGTGGCCGCCCTTGTGCAGACAAGTCCAAATCGGACCCTCTAATCTGCCCATGTGTGGCTGCCGTTGAGAAGACAAGTCCGCCTTTGAAATTGGCAACCGGCCATTGACTTTCAACCACTGGTCATCGAACATTGTCTATCGGCCAACTGGCCAAACGATCGGCCGTTTTTTGACCACTTTCGGCCGCCGTTCGGCCATAAAATTTTGGCAAAAAGGAATATTCCGGTGAATTTCTCGAGACTCTGACCGTGAAAATTTTGGTTTTCGATGAGTGATTTTTTTTTTCACGTATGATGGCTTCTCCTCATAACAGGGGCCTTACAAATGTGCATTTTTAACACAAAAAACTACAAGGGATAAATCAAGCTCTATATTTAACATTCCGTGGGTGGTAATCCATTAAAGCAGTATTCATGAGCATGCCGTTCATTTACATCATCTCTATATTTAACAGTCCGTGGGTGGTAATCCATTAAAGCAGTATTCATGAGCATGCCATTCATTTACATCATCTCTATATTTAACAGTCCGTGGGTGGTAATCCATTAAAGCAGTATTCATGAGCATGCCGTTCATTTACATCATAGAAATATCTACTCGAGTTCACTGCGCTTGGGCAAAGTCACTAATGCACTTGGGCTTCTCGTAGTCATCAAAGGTAATAGTGACATTGTGAGGATTATATTTGAGAGTAGGCCCATATACTCTATTGAACCAACTTTGGGGTACATGATAGAATCGGTTTTCGCCATTTTCCTTCTTCTATACTCTGATTATGACCTTTTTACAAAAACCGTATCTTTGGTTTAGCATGAGGGCCTTCTTGTTAAAGTTTAGGCATCTCAAGTGAACTGCCCAATCCTGGGGTACATAATAGAATCGGTTGTCACCATTTGCCTTCTTCCATACTCTAATTATGACCTTTTCAAAAAAGCCATATCTTTGGTTTAGCATGAGGGACTTCTTGTTAAAGTTTAGGCATCTCAAGTGAACTGCCTAATGTGATCCCATTATTTAGTTTGGCTTTTGGGTATTTATTTTACTTATTTGCCAAAGTCTTGGGTAGGGCAATTCACTAGGCTTGCTATATAGCAACCCCTTGTCTCCATTGTATAGACATTCAGCTATTCATTGCCAAGGTTGATTGGTTCAAGAGACTCTCTCTCTCTCTCTCTCTCTCTCTCTCTCTCTCTCTCTCTCTCTCTCTCTCTCTCTCTCTACGCTTCCATGTCAATTTTGACATGGTATTAGAGCTCGAAGTCCTTGGCATGGAGGAGCAGTCTTGAAAAGAGAATAGAAGTCCTAGTCGTTGGCTTGCATTTTGAAGTAGCATTTTAAAACACTATCAATAGAGCCTCTTCTCTCGGTGCAGATTGTGAAACCCCCCCTGCGTTGAGCATTTTGAGACGCTCTGTGTCTCTTAGTGGTTCTAGCACCTAGTGACTGCATTCTAAAACGCTGCCTCCAAGCATCCCCTTTTTGGTAGCAAATTAGGGTGTGTGTGAGTTCTTGTATGTGTGTGTAGGTAGTTGCATTTTCATTTAGGTTTGCAATTAGCATTAGGAGCTACTCACTTAGAGGCCACACAAACACATTTCATTTTTGCAAATTGGAGATTTACTTTTATATGTGTGAGTAGCCGCTATCACGAGCTTTCATTTGCCTACATCCAAGCCCATTTTGGCTCAAGTATTGGGAATCAATTGCTCAATTGATACCTGCAAAAATCCCATATATCTAAGCTCTCAATTCTTTACATAATCCTAGAGGATAATTCCTAAATTTAGGAGAGAGAGAGAGAGAGAGAGAGAGAGAGAGAGAGAGAGAGAGAGAGTGTGTGTGTGCATGCCCAACTAAGAATGGGTGTGTGCAGAATTCCTAAATTTAGGAGAGAGAGAGAGAGAGAGAGTGTGCACTCCCAACTAAGAATGGGTGTGTGCAGAATTTTCCCATCAAACCCGTGTGGTAATCTCATATTATTAGAAGCAAAGGGAAAAGTCAAACCCAAAAGAGACGTTCTTACACATAGGCAACCTGGTGGGATTGATAGAGGCTCTCAAGTAAAGTTCAAAATTTCTTTAGGTCTGGAATTGGTCAATCATCACACAATTGCCAACTCCTTTAAGTCCAAAACTGGCTGATCGCCCCCAAATCGTCAGGCGAGCTCTCTATGCACTACCCATAGCTAGTGCCACTCATTTTCTTGCTTTGATCGGTGGACGCCAACCCATTTGTAGTAAGCTCTACACTTAAAACATTTTCCTAGTCTGCCCCAACAAGGACCCCTGCCCACGATGAAGACCTTAAGGGCCTTTTGCACTAAGCCCTTCCTAAGGGTTTCTTTCCACGAACTAAAGAGTGGAAATCTCCTAAGGGCTTATCCAAAGCCAAGAAGTGGGCTCCCTTGAGCTTGACCAAAATTCCTTGATACTCTTGCTTAAAGGGCCACCTCTAAGCACTCAAAAGTCTTGATCTCTAAGGAAGCTTCAGCTAAGTCTTCAATGGGGAGTTCATTGTAGGGGGGGGAAAAATAAATGTCCTTTTCCAAATGCATTGATATATACGTTTTGTTCAATTTCAAGATTATCAAAATCCCACCAATACCAAGCCATGTATTTGCAAAAACATATTCTTGCATTTTACACAAACCCTTTGCATTCACACGCAAGTGTGCAAAGCATGATCACTTTTGGCTTCATAAATATTATGTTTGCAAAAAGATCGAACAATACCCTCACATGGGTAAGACCATCCTTAATGGCACACATTTTCACAAAGCTTGATTTGCATGCCATGCCAACATCGACATTCACTTTGATAACACACTTTGAGGGGAGGATAAGCATCGACCACAACAACCTTGACACCAACATTTTGCGATCGACATCGAAAACAAAACACTTTGAAGATTTGTAGTAGGCATTCACCTTTGACCTTTGACATTAGAGGAAGCACCATTTGTATTTGACCTACCAGCTAGTTGGGTTACTATTCTCTAGGGTAGTTGTATTTTGGCCTATACCCTCCTATTATTACATTCTCTAGGGATAGGCATTTTGATCCTACACCCAGTTGACAATCTCTAGGGAGCATGTTTGACTTTGATCCTATGCCTTGCGATTAAATTCTCCAAGGAAGGAGACTCTTTATACTATCTGGGTGCTACTATGACACACATGGGGAGGCGTGTTGGGGTGTGTGACACATTTACACCACAAACTAGTGAAAACCCCCTCTACTTTGGAAGCCTACATCTTTGATGTCATTGATTATATCATTGGATGCTCTCTCTTGACTCCTACAAAAGAGGAGAAAGCTATACACTTTATACCCAAGCATATCCACTCATTAACCATCAGATGAGTCTACTTTGTAGTCATCATTTGCATCTAGTTTGTTATCAATCTACTTGTGTTTTTCTACTCTCATTAGTGCTAATATATCTCTCTAATCTCTTGCAATTAGAACAATAACTAAACCATGAATGGCTCACTTGTATTTGTGCCATAACCAATCCCTTTCACCCCAAGTGATGCACTCTTTATAGAAAAAGACATTCCACCTGCAAATAGAGAGTCGAGAACCCCCTATTTACAGCTAGTGTAGGGTAACTATGTGTCAGGCCTAGGGTAAGATGGGCCAAAGCCAAGGTCCATGACACACATGTGGTACAAGGTACCTATATTGAGCAAGCCAAAGGCCTATATTAAGCAAGGTTGGGTGGAGATGTATGTGTGCTAGTCCTCAATCTCTCATATTGGTATCAAATCTTAGGGCTTAGGGAAGCCATGTAGGCAGGGAGAAGCATGATAAGCGGGGAGAGTCTTGGTATGGAGCATGTTATGGATCCTCTCTCTCTCTCTCTCTCTCTCTCTCTCTCTCTCTCTCTGTCTCTCTCTCTCTCTCTCTCTCTCTCTCTCTTGATTTTGTCAAGGTTTCCATGGCAAATATCCCTCAGGCAAGAAGCATCCCCTACCTACAAGTGTGGCAAAGAGGCGGGTCGAGAAGAACCGTGGAAACAACCACTTATGTAGAGGATATGTCATAGAGTAATGCACGTGTACAAGACCATGTGCAAAGGAGAGGCCGCACTCTTGCACCATGGGCATCATAGGTGGTAGCAACTTGATTGCCTTGGAGAGGGGGAGATGATGTCATCTTAGAGCCATGGTGAAAGGGGATGGCTATGGATCGCCCACTCAACTTCTCTCTCTCTCGCTAGTCTATACAGTGTGCTGCCATGGCGCCCTTCAAGTTCACATGTACGGTAAAATTGTGTGCCCAAAAGTGCACTTAGTGCACAATAAGGGCCCTTTATCACGGGCTTTTCACTCCTCACACGCTATGAGAAGGTCACAAGGGCACATTTGGTTTTGAACGTGGATCTATCAATCACCATAAGAGGCTATGGCTTGGTTTGGGTGCTTGTAAATAAAGTGACTAAACTTTGTAAATTCAATCTACTATTCAATCTCTCAAAGTTAACCAAGTTGGGTTTTTATATTATTTTTTATTACTCAGCTTTATTGCAAGTAATTGTGACCCAAGTTTACCAACATTTTTGGGGGACTATATATAAACAGTTGGGAAACATAGCTCACTAGCATGTCATCCAAAGATGGATAGGCACTTTACAAGTGTTAATCTTGGGCTAAAGAATATGCTAAGTGCTTACATTAGCACAAAACAATCTAATTGGAAAGGTTATCTCTTTTGCTGGAGTTTTCTTACCATGAGACAATGCATGTTGCAAAACTAGGTTCAATCCCTTCATTATTATGTGAGGTTCTCAACCTCAATCACCACTTATGGTGGAGTTTTTTCACTAATGAACACTGAGAGCAAGTTAAGGACTTAATCCTTACTACTGAGTTATATCAGCATATCACTTTCATGGAAAGTGGAGAAGAGGTATTCTTTTTAGACACCTCTTATTTGTGGTAACTCATCGAACATACTCTAGTCAGTTATAAATGGAGTTTACACACTAAGTTGGGTATCGGTTGGTTACACAAAATGGTTGCAAAGGGAAAACAATGTGGAGAATTATGGTGTTCTTCTTGATTTCATTGAACCTCCTACTAAATTGTGTTCCAATCAAATGGATAGCTAGATTTGTAAGGGATTCCATTGTGGAAAAGATTAGTGTTCTTACAAAGATATCACCACTTCTGTGTTTTTGAGGACAAAAATGCTTCTCCAAGGGGAGAGTAATGCCAGGCCTAAGGTAAGACGGGCCAGGGCCAAGACACACATGTGATATAGGCGGCCTATTTTTAGCAGGCTAATGACCTATATTAGGCATGGTTAGGGGGAAATGTGTGTGTGTTGTAGTCCCAGTCTCTCATACAATGACCCCTTCTTATGCTAATGACGTTTTTAGTGAAAGAAATTAGTATACCCATATCTTACATATAAAATTATGCATGGTTCTTTGGAAGCACACTATGATTAAATCTATTGTGTAGTAAAGCTCTCTTTTGTGTTTCTAATCATTAGGTTATTTCAATATACCTTCATGGGATTATCCATATTCCTAAGCCTCAAATAACCCTAGCACTATTATAGAGAACAAAAATCAATAATCATTCATCAAGTAATGCTCAAAAGTAGTGAATGAGTACATATAAACTTGAGATGATTTATATGAAGATTCTAATTTTTGAAGTATTACAGATTGGCTTTCAAGTCATATTATATGAGAATCGCAAAAATTGTTCTAGGAATGTGGTCCTTTGATGTATTCATTGAACTATCTATCTATATATGGCTATACTAATGTATGCTATTGATAGACTTCATAGAGAGAATATATGTTTCTCTCCTTCAAATACATCTCTATCTCTTCTCTTTCCCTTTTTTTCCTCCCCCATCAAGTGGGACTTAAGTTAAGAAGGAAAACTATTGGGGCTCTACCCCTAACTTATATACTTATCTAGCTTTTTAAAAAACGCCTCTCCCCTGCTATTTGGCCATTTCAGCATACGGGCACCCACCTAGTCGACATAGCTATACTATGTGTAAATCTTGATTCCAGAGTAGAAGATCTACTCTATGAGTTGTAGTTATTTCATGGTATTTGTAAAGGCCCATGTGATCCTAGCCACTCGCCATTTAGAAAGCCCTATGTATAAAAGATAATAACCTTAGTATGAAAGGAGTCTTATCTTTTGGAGAACGAAGGAAGCTCTATGTATGTGTGCTCAAGCGGCCAAGCAACTCTAACTTGTAAACAACTTTTCTAATGATTGGGTAATCCTATTTTGATTCCAAAAAGTGTATTGTGTTCCTCTTCTCTTGCTCTTTCTTTCAAGTGTAATTACATCAAGTTCTATTGTGGTTTGTGAATACACGTCTGCAAGTCTTATCTTTAGTTTTGAGTGCTTAAATCATTGTTTTTTAACATTTTGGCCATAGGAGAGTGTTATTACACCTTAAGACAACCTGTTTGTGTAGTTTTTGCAGTTTTTATGACCTGGTTACTGATGGATTGGGGTTTTGATACCTTGTAAAATTGCTACCAGACTTTGTAGAATTTTCTTATTCAGTTGATGTATTTTCTTGTTAAGTTCACTTCTTTCTTGAGGATTACACCCTCAAAGAGTCTTCGTACCCCATTCGAGTCACTTTCGTGAGTATTTCCATGAATGTGTTAGTGCCAAATAGCTATGCTAGACGTCCATCGTGATGACCTGCTAATATTGGTGTCGTACCAGGGAATGATCCTTTGGTGGTGAGTGACCTAGTGCATATTTTGAGCTTTGTTGTCCAGAGATTAGTCTTTCCATTCCATTTACACTAGCAGCAAAGTAGCTAAGCGGGGTTTTAGTACTTGATATAGTTTAGAAGTCTAGGACTTGCTAGGTCTATTCTTGAGAGGTAAAGAGAGTTGTGAGTGAGATAGCCAAAAGCATTTCATTCTTTGATATTCTCATTACTTTTAGATGTTGTACCGTTTTTTGTTGCGACTCAAAGTTCCATTGTTTTGTTCATTTTGTTCATGTTTCTTTTCAGCACATAAGAGTAGGGTAAGTAGAAACCATCACCATCAAATTGGCTGAAAAAATCAGGGCAAACACAACTAAAACCCATATTTTTGGGCAAGAAGACCATAACTGCTATGAAATTTTGAAAATTTGATGGTAGATACCTAAAAACTGATCTAAAATAAAAAAGAGGGTGTTAAAGGACGTCAAAAACTCATCAAAAGAAAACTGAGAAGTTCCAACACATTTTATGGAGAAACATAGATCGCGATCCATGTACCTCATCTAACATTTTGGCTGAAAATTGAACACTGAGTAGCAGAGACATATAGCAACATATTCGCAAAGTCAAATTTGCAAAAAGATTTGAAAAAAGTGACTAGCAGGACCAAAAATAGAAGATAGTCAAAAATCGCTTAAACAAACCTAGGATTTTAGTTTTGGTTGACTTTTTCTTGTCCAAATCAAAAAGATTTTGGGGATAGCTTAGAAATACCTTCATTAATAAGTGGTTTGGGGTCAAAATCTCTCCAAACTTGGATGGCGATCCATGCACCTTCCTAAAACTTTTGAGCCAAAACCTAGCATTAGGAAGAGGATGGGGTGTAGGAGGGTCTCTTCATTTGCCATGAGCTTATGGAGGTGATTAACATTTTGATGAATAGGTATATGCCATGTGTGCAAGGATGGTGGGTGTGTAAGAGTGGTCAAAGGATGCACTTTTCCTCCCAAAAAGGAGGTGGACACTTTTATGATTTTTGACCTTCCATAACTCCCACATATGATCTCCAATTTGAATGGAGATCATAGATCTACAATCTACGGGTTGAGCTCTTTCCATAGATATGCTATGATATGGTTTTACCCACTAGATTTTAAATTCCATTTTGGGGGGAACTTTGAATTCAAATAAACTAACCGTTTTTCCTGTTTGAATTCAAAAGCTGTCCTACGATTGCTTTCTTAATACAGAAGGTTTAACTTCCTTAAACTACCAAATAAAGAGGCCCTCCTAGACCCCATTTTCTTCCTAACGCAAGTTTGATTTACATGTTATTTTTAGCTTAGTTTCATCTCATTTGGACATCAAAACCAAGTCAAAATTCCAAAATTGTCCAAGTACTCTGATAAAGTGCAAAAATTGATCTAGTTTCCAATCTAGAGGTCCAAGCCCAAAAAATTTGATACCATAGCATCTACTAATCATGTTGGTCCTAATGGTACCAAGAAAACTCCATTTGGCCTCCAAACCCAAAAAGTTTGATACCATAGCATCTACTTATCATGTTGGTCCTAATGGTACCAAGAAAAATCCACTTGGCCTCCAAACATGGATCGTGATCCATGTTCCCATAGCCAAAATTTGAAAGTTTTTAAGATTGTAGTACATGTATAAGCAATGCTAGAGAGTTGACAGACCATAAGAACCTCTATGCACTCACGTATATAGATGCCTAAGGAGTGCAAGTTTTGATGGTAGATAAGTATGGAAGAGAGTACAAACTTGTCAATCCAATTGACCTAGAAAGATACACATGTAGGTACTACAATCTCTACGTACTTTCAGCTGAGTGTGAGTGCAACAGTGATCTTTGAGTCAAAAACATAAGGATTTGATGCTCAATCTATGGGAAGAATGGGATTCAATGAGTCTCTTGAATATGCTCATGTTTTAGAGACTAAATCTATGGGGTCAATAGGACCACGATTTCAAAGTAGATTTTCAAAAACGATGCCAAAGCGTATATTAGAGAGGATTCCACCAGAATTTTTTCCAAGACGAGAAGAGAGAGTGAGAGACATTGTTGGAGGAGACCCCAAACGTGTCAGATTGATGACTGAACCACTATCATCCCATGTCAAATGTGTCAAGACAAATTACAATGGGTCATGGGATCCGTACACACGTGTCACTATTTAAACAAGTGTTAAGGGCTAAAGAAGTATCTGATTTCCATACACAATATTAGAGATTTGTCTTAACCTTGAAGCGATCGCGTTGACTTGGTTCCAACCATTGAACATAGAGACTTTTTCAAACGTTGAACAACTCTTGCAAGAATTTGTAGAGGAGTTCTCTAAAAGGGAGATCAAGCACAACAGGGTGACACAGATCTAAGCTTTTAAGCAAAATGACAATGAAAAGGTGAAGAAAGGATTGGTTTGATTCAAAAAATACCTTAAGAGAAGTCATGTACAAGGGGGAGGGGGGGAGAGAGAGAGAGAGAGAGAGAGAGAGAGAGAGAGAGAGAGAGAGATTGTTGAACCAACTAAACTTGGCAATGAAATGATGATAATACAATAGACACTGAGGTTTGCTTATATAGAAACCTCAGGAAATTGCCCTACCCAGATTTTGACAAATAAGTAAAATAAATACCTAAAAGCTAAACTAAATAATTGGATCACATTGGGCAGTTCACTTGAGATGCCAAAACTCTATGTAAGGTCTCCACCTTTCTAACTGCACAGGAATGAACTCAAAGCTTTAGGAGAAAGCATAGGACATACAAACAGGTAAAACACTATCTCAAAAGCAATTAAAAATGATATTTTTGGAATCTTAAGCACACCAAACCCAGGGCTAAAATTTTCAGAATCAAGTACGGACAAAAACTGACCCCGCTAGTCCCTTCGAAAGATTCAATGTCAATTAATTTGCTAAGAAAAATTGGATGGTTGCAGTAATCATTTAAGCATAGACTTTTACTAAGCCTAGAAAATCAGCAGGGTTGATTTTTAAATCAGGCAGGCTATGAGAGGAGATATCAGGAGCTGACAAGCATTGATTTAGCAGCAGCAAATGACGCCTTCTTGAGGATGGGGGCTGCTTAAGGTGCAAGGAACTGCCAAATGCAGCTAGAGAGAGCTTGTGTGTGACTAAAAAACTATAAATAGGACCCTAGGCCTCTCATTTTCACTTAGACTCGGAGACCTAGCCATTTCTCCCTCACATAGAGAGAAACTCTACTCAAAAATCACTGGAGAGCAAAAACTCTAGCTGATTATCAAGGGTAATTAGCTTAATCTCTTTTTAATTGTTAGTAGAATTATGCTAAAGTATCTCTATTTCTTACTTAATCTAATTAAATAAGAAGATTAAACCTCTTTACATTATAAATTACTCTCTTAACTCTTAATATTATGTTGATTAGTTAGATTAAGATTAGGGATATTAATCTAGTTAATTATTTAGCCATATTAGAATTAAAATAAATCTTTTTAGTTTAAAATTAAGGATAATTATATCAGTTAAGCTTAGATTGGTACAAGATAATTATTAAAGCTTGATTAGGTTGTGAAGAAGCTAGAAAATTTATATCATAATTTTTTGATTAGTTTATTGGTTAAAATTAACTAATTCAAATATTTCTAAGTTAATTATCATTGTTAGCAACACGGGGTAATTACCTCATTAACAAAAAATTAGTCTAAGTATTTAATTAATAAAAAATTAGCTATTTTTAAACACAAATTAAAAGGGAGAATTAGCTAATCAAGTTAGATAGTTATGTGCTATTTATCAGTGTTAGTATACATCATAAGTAAGCCCTAATAATTAGTTTATGGTTAAACAATTAATCTAGCTATTCATTTGAATCAAAACAATTTAGTTTGAACTAAAAATAAAGGGGGGAAATTATCTAATCAAGTTAGATAATTATGTACTATTTATCAAAGTTAGTATACATTACTAAAAATTCATGATAATTAGCTTAAGGTCAAAAAACTAATCTACGTATTTGATTCAGCCAAAATAGATTAATTTTAACTGAAAATAAAATAGAAAAATTAGCTTATCAAGTTTAATAATTATGTGTTATTTATCAAAGTTATTATAAACCATAATTAAGCTTTGATATTTAGATTAAGGTTATTAAATTAATCTAGTGATTTAATTAAGCCAAAACAAACCAAGTTTAGTTATAAATGAAAAAGGAAAATTAGCTAATGAAGTTAGATAAGTATGTGCTATTTATCATAGTTAATATACATCATAAGTGTGCCACGATAATTATCTTATGGTCAAAAAATTAATCTAGATATTTAATTAAGCCCAAAAAGTTGATTTTAGTTAAAATTAAAAATGGAAAATTAGCTAATCAAGTTAGATAATTAAGTGCTATTTATTAGAGTTAGTATACCTTATAAGTCAGTCATGAAAATTAGCTTAAGGTTAGAAAGTTAATTTATCTATTTAATTAAGCCAAAATAGACTGCTTTTAGCTAAAAATAAAAGGAGAAAATTAGATAATTAACTTGGATAACTACATAGTAATTACCAAAGTTAGGAAATATTATTATCTACTTGTGATAATTATAACATTATTAATTAATTAGTTTAAGTAACTACAATTGTTCAAAAATTTATTTTAACCTAAAACTTAATTGAGATAATTAGAAATTACTATTAAAAGTCTTGTAAAAAATTACTAGAAGTATACACCATTGATATGAAGCTGAGGAAATTCAATATTTAAGAGATAATGAATATAATAAATATTAAGCAAAAAACAAGTAGATTT
This sequence comes from Adiantum capillus-veneris, assembly GCF_014529385.1. Lineage (NCBI taxonomy): Eukaryota > Viridiplantae > Streptophyta > Polypodiopsida > Polypodiales > Pteridaceae > Adiantum > Adiantum capillus-veneris. Next base: position 143,312,921 of record NC_140951.1, on the reverse strand, counting down.
CAAGGTTAATAAAGATGGGGAAATTAGGAAAAAGATGTAGAAATTTATAAGAAAATAAAGAGAGCTTAGAAAGCCCTCAAGGAAGCTATGATAAAGTTATCTTATCCATATAAGCAAATAACAAATTACTATGTCAAGAAACTATCATCTAGGACTACAAATTTAACCCTAGTTGGGTTAAAAAGAGGAATTAGATTGAATACGAAGGTTAAGTTAAGTTTTTGAATGATTTACCTAATAAATAGACCACCTCTTTTATAAGGATAAGAAGTCATGGAAGTCATTATAGTTTAAGTTTCAAATATTTCAAATTTTTCTTTAAATATTAACATTGCATACGTAAAAGAGGGAGTAAGGAAATAGGAAAAGTAAAAACTAGCAGAAAACGGAAGATGTCTTCCAAGAAACAAACATGTATTTTTATTTAAGTTAGGAATGAATTGTTTGGGTTAAGACTGATTGAATTAGCAAATATATGATTGATCATCCTTAAGATAGCTACAAGACACCATGTCTTGATGTTTCTACATAAGTTAGGATATTGTTTTTATCCTAGGGGAGCCACCCGGTTGTATGGGCAACTAGTTTGGCGTATGGACACCACTAAATTTTGGGTGATGGGTTTCCACCCTGGATTATGAATAACGAATGGGTGCCATTTTTTTCACCCTTAGGTGATCTTGAGACAAGAAGAGTACTGGTCATGGTTATTATGGTCAATGTTTTTGATTGACAGTACCCTGTCTTAAGTTTAAAGATGTCTGTTTGCTGAAAGAATGCTTTCCAATGCTGTCTTAAATACTTGATTGAAGGAATTACTGTGACGAAAAGATAAAGGAAACCAATATTTTAAATGTTAAAACAATGTGATAGTAATTAAAAAACAAAAGAATCATATGTGGGTGCAGGGTGGTAAGTGGGGATTGACTAAGGTTGTCGATCATGGATGGGTGGATCTGATTAGTTAGGTAACTATCCATCCATGTGCACAAAAAATGTTTAGAAAACTTCTTCACTTGGAAGAGGAGTCCACCAACGGCTATTCCCTCACATCTGTTAGCAAAAAAAAAGCGTTGGTTGAGGATACCTTAGCCCAATTTGTGGAAGTTATAGGGCCGAAAGAGTTTTGGACTTTTAAGATCTTTTCTCGTTTCCATTGTGAGACAGGACTAGGTCTTCTTCTAGGGCTATAGACCCAAGCCATTGTCAACGGTAAAGGTCTATTCCCTGGATTTTTCTTGTTTAGGGCCTCTGGTTTTTATTAGGCCTAAAGACCTGTCAAGGATCCCATCTCGACTTTGGTGTCGGTGGGTCGGGTACCTCACAAGTGGTATCAGAGAGTGTATTAATTGAGGTCTTGGACCTAGGATAAAGTTTAAGGTGTTACGTTGAAATAAGTGATCTTTAACAAGTTCAATTAAAGAGGTATTTAATTGAAAAGAGGGAGAGAAAAGAAGAGACAAAATTGTCCCCTTCTTTACAAGAAGATTTTCATCAGCCTACAGCAAATTCTTGGGTTTACGCATTAGGTTTATGAGTGCTTGCCTATATCGATGCTATTCAATGCAAAAAAGCATGATAAAATGGCTAGACAGGAGATTTTCTCCTCCCACTTGGAGGATCGGGTGGTCAGGATCTGGTGGAATTTTCTTCATTGATGCAGGAAACTTAGAAGGTTTAGCACTAAACATGAAGACACTCAAATGGGCTGAAGATCTTCAAGTGATTGAAGTATACTTTTTCATGGGACAGAGAATCTAGGGGAAACCTTTGTAGTAGATGGTGCCCAAGTATCACAAAATCAGTGGGTGTTTGATCAGATGTCTAAACTAATCTACCCAGGTAGAATTAGGCCCATAGGTGTAGGCCCTAGTTTTAGTGGACCAAAAGATGTTTTATACTTGGATTATATATCTGATTAACCCAAAGTCCACAATATTTTAGTATAGGAATGTCGTCACCTTTGTACATAGTAGGATCTTCATGGATTGTATTAGCTCTTTTACATACTATGGTTCTCATGAGTATGCTATGAAAAGTTTTGTTTAAGTTTTGCCAATTGTCTTCATCCTCTGTGCAAAAAAAAAAATTGAGTATGAGATAAGTGAAAAGCGTAACTAAGAGAGATTTTCATCTAGTACTAAATTTCTGTAATTAATCCCAGGGTAATACTCGCGTAGATAGCCTTTACACTGTTACTCAAGAGAACAAATTACTATTAAAGCAAGTCCAACTCCCTGCCTTCAAGGGAGAGGGACCCAATTTAGAGCGAGATGCCGAAGCGTGGTTAGATGCTATGGATGACTATTTTAAAGCTGCAAGAGCTGCTTAGGAAAACCAAGCAATGCTGGGTATGTTCCGTCTCAGAGGAGATGCCAAACTTTTATGGAAGCAACACTGTAGAGATAATCCCAAAAGTAGTTCATCTTGGGAGAAAATGAAGCAAGCAATCAAAGAACGCTATCTCCCTCCTGCACATCAACCTATTAAGATGAATGAATTCTTTGTTCTACGCCAGTTTAAGACTTTCACTAGAGGAGTATTACACCAAGTTTGTGTCTTTACGATGCTATGCTCCCCTGATGACAATAAAGCAGCAAATTGTCCGTTTATGTCAAGGCCTCAACAAACCCTTGAGTACACATCTAGAAGCCATGAGGCCTACATCAATTCAGGATGTCCTTCTCATGGACAAGCCTCTTGCAAGCGAAGGAACCAATTCTACAAGGAACTATAATGGATTAAATAACTTTAGGGGAAGAGCCAAGGGAACTTTCAACCAAGGATATCAACAACGTGGAGTAGCTGTAGCAGTGAACTTGGAGCAGACCTTCCCAAACGTTAGGTATTATGAATGCAATCAAATGGGGCACTATAGAAATAATTGTCTAGAAGAGCAAAACCCTTGAACTACTGCTAGAGCCATTCCTCAAAATCAAGGAGACGATCTAAGAGGAGGTAGAAATGGAGGATGATGTAGAGGCAGAGCAAGAGGAGCCATAGCTTATGCAATCATGGGAGAACCAGCCTTAATGAACGAGGAGGATGAAAGAGTCACTTGCTTGGCCACAGTTAGCAATCCTAGAGCTCGGCAACAATAGGCAATTTTGTAAAGCACTATAAATTGATAATGTAAAACTTTGAGTTACTTATATATTATAATGGTATAAATTATTTTTATTTTTCAAATTACTTAAAGAATCTAAAGTTAAGCTAGCATTCAATCAAAAAATTAAGGGTGGATCTAGCAAATAAGAAAGTGGTTCTCGATAGAAAGGTAGAATTTAAATCTTAGGAATGAGATAGTTATTAAGAAACCAACTCACATTCCTTGTGCACAAGATAGCCTTCCTTGAAAAATGACCGAGAGACTGCTAGGAAGCCAAAAGAACTCTTGGTATGATACCTCTTAAAACCCTTTACATATTGTTGGTCAACTAGGTTAGAGCACAGAGGGGGTACCTCTGGTGCAACACTGGACGCTTATGCCGAAAGAAGATTGCTCAGAATGGCAAGAACATGTCTAGCGTGTTCAGATTGGCAAAGCTGGAATACATAATACTTGTCAAACGTTGATTGCTTTGAATGGTTAGTTAGACCGAGTGCGTTCATGTTGACAAGGAGGGTATATGGATTTTTTATGGAATGGGTTTAACTTGGTTTTTGAGAGAATACAACTGGTTTGTAAAGGTTTTTAAGATGTGCTCAACACTAAGAGTTTCTTGGGAAAAATTGAGTAGCAATTAATTAGTAAGGAATTGTGGAGACTCCAACCAAATTCTATCCTTGAAAGTAAAGAGAGAACTCTTAGAAATAGAGTAATTGTGAACACTTGGTAGAGTGGAAAGATTATCCGACAAAAGATGCCACTTGGGAAAATGAAACCTCTTTTCTCAAAGAATTTCCCAATTTCAGTTGAGATGAGGGCATCTCAAATTATTAACTTGGGGTGATTGTAAGGTCTCCACCTTTCTAGCTGCAGAGGAACGAACTTAAAGCTTTAGGAGAAAACATTGGACATACAATCAGGTAAAACACTATCTCAAAAGCAATTAAAAATGGTATTTTTGGAATCTTTAGCACAACAAACCCGGGGCTAGAAATTTTTACAATCAAGTTCGGAAAAAAATTGACCCAACTAGTCCCTCCAAAACATTCAACATCAATTAATTTGCTAAGAAAAATTGGAAGGTTGTAGTAATCATTTAAGCATAGATTTTTACTAAGGCCTCCCAGATATTTTCCTAGATATTTATGAAAATAGCCTAGAAAATTAGCAGGGTTGATTTTTAAATTAGGCAGGCTAGAGGAAGAGATAGCAGGATCTATGAGGCACTAATTTAGCAGCAGATGGCACCTTCTTGAGGATAGGGCATGCTTAAGCTACAAGGAACTGCCATATGCAGCCAGAGAGAGTCTGTGTATGCCTAAAAAACTATAAATACGACCTTAGGCCTCTCATTTTCACTTAGACTCACATAGAGAGAAACTCTACTCACAAACCATTGGACAGCCAAAACTCTAGCTGATTATCAAGGATAATTAGCCTAATTTCTTTTTAATTAGTAGAATTATGTTAAAGTACCTCTATTTTCTAAATTAATTTAATTAACTAAGAATATTAAACCTTTTTACATTATAAATTACTCTCTTAAATCTTAATATTTGATTGATTAGTTAGATTAAGATTAAGGATATTAATCTAATTAGTTATTAAACCATATTAGGATTGAAGTTAATCCTTTAGTCTTAAATTAAGGGTAATTATATTAATTAAGTTTAGATTAGTACAAGATAATTATCAAAGCTTGATTAGGTTGTTAAGAAGCTCAAAAAATTATATCATAGTTTTTTTATTATTTTTTGTAATTAATTAGGTAGAAATTAGTTAATTTTAACCCAAAAACTAATGGAAAATCTACTTAATTAACTCAAATATTCCTAAGTTAATTATCACAATTAGGCTACACTATTAAAAACATGAGGTAATTAACTCATTAATAAAAAAATTAATCTAAGTATCTAATTAATAAAAATTAGCTATTTTTAGCCACAAATTAAAAGGGGAAACTAGCTAAATAAGTTAGATTACTATGTGCTATTTATCAGAGTTAGTACACATTATAAGTAAGCCGTAAAAATTAGTTTATAGTCAAAAAATTAATCTAGCTACTTGTTAAAACCAAAACAATCTAGTTTCAGCTAAACAAAAAAGAGAGAAACTAGCTAACCAAGTTAGATAATTATGTGTTATATATCAAAACTAGTATACATCATAAATAAGCTGTGGTAATTAGCTTAAGGTCAGAAAGTTAATCTAGCTATTTTTTTAAAGCCAAAATAAGCTGATTTTAGCTGAAAATAAATCGAGAAAAATAGCTAATCAGGTTAGATAATTATGTCCTTATTAGTGGAGTTAATATAAATCATAATTAATTTTTGATATTTAGCTTAAGGTTAAAAATTAATCTAGCTATTCAATTAATCCCAAAAAATTATTTTTAGCTAAAAATAAAATAAGAAAATTAGCTAATCAAGTTAGATAATTATGTGCTATTTATCATAGTTAGTATAAGTAAGCTGTGATAATTAGCTTAAGGTCAAAAAGTTAATCTAGCTATTTAACTAGGCCCAAAAAGATTGATTTTAGCTCAAATTAAAAAGGGAAAATTATTTAATCAAGTTATATAATTAAGTGCTATTTATTAGAGTTACTATCCATCATAAGTCATCTGTGATAATTAGATTAAGGTCAAAAAGTTAATCTAGCTATTTAACTAAGCCAAAATAGATAACAATGAAAGGGGAAAATTAGATGATTTATCTTGGATAATTACAAAGGAATTACAGGAGTTAGAAAATGTCATTATCTACTTGTAATAGTCATACCATAATTATTTAATTTGTTTAAGTAATTACAATTGATCAAAAATCCTATTTTAAGCTAAAACTTAATTAAGATAAATAAAAATTATTGTTAACAGTCTCTAGGAAAATTGTTGAAGTATAAACCATTGATATGAAGTTGAGGAACTTCAATATTCAAGAGATAATGAATATATTAAATATTAAGTAAAAGATTATAAGCTTAATAAAGATGGGGAAATTAGAAAAAAGATGTAGAAATTTATAAAAAATTTAAGAAAGCTTATAAAACCCTTAAGGAAGCTATGATATAGTTATCTTATCCATATAAGCAAATAAGAAATTACTAGGTCAAGAAATTACCATCTAGACTACAAATTTAACCTCAATTGGGTTAAAAAGAGGAATTAGATTGAATACGAAGGTTAAGTTAATTTTTTGAATGATTTCCTAATAAATAGACATCCTTTTTTATAAGGATAAGAAGTCATGGAACCAAAAATGACCCGTGCCAATCCTCAATCTGATGATGAGGGTAGTATTTCTTCTCTAGCAGGACCCCAGAGAAACTAAGAACTGGCCTGCACGCCATCTTTGAGTTTTCATAAGTTTTTCGTGTGCAACATTCAAGCAATTTCCAGTAATGCACCTGGTGTGTGATCTCAATTTTTCCTTTTCTCTAGTAGGACTCCAAAGCAACTAAGATATGGCCTACACATTAGATAGATGTATCTTTTAGTGTGAATGACTTAAAAAGATATGTCTACTTAAAATGGAAGTTGTGTTCTATGGGTCTTGAATTTCTGAGGAAGTCACATGTGCTATTTCATACTATGTATATAAGAAACTCTCTCTCCTATGTACATGGGTAGACAATGGCACATAGTGCACTTGAACACCAGCACCTGGGCTACAATACGCTTACCAATTGATATCTTGTTTATCTAGATATCCTTGGATGGGAGGATGCCACATAACCATTATGACCCTGTTCAAGTTGGTTTAAGGATGGCCTCCCTTCCAATTTTACTTACCCTCTTTAGTTGCTAGTTTATTAGATTACCCCTAAATGTAAGTGCTCTAAACTCGGATAATGTTATAAAGGTTTTGATCATCTTGGATAGCTTGTATGCACTAGTAATTTGAATATTATCTCTAATAGGACATGAAATTATTGCTCAGTTGTGGGTTGAACCATATCCCCATCCAACCACTAAATCAACACTTGGCTTTTGCCACACTACTTGATTGCTTAGATGACATATCCAATACCCTCCCTTGGATATGGTGGCTCTCTCTCTCTCTCTCTCTCTCTCTCCATCTCTCTCTCTCTCTCTCTCTCTCTCTCTCTATATATATATATATATATATATATATATATATATATATATATATATATATATATATATATATATATATATATATATATATATATATATATATATATATATATATATATATATATATCTAAGGTCCTCTCTTTCGCTATTTCCTTCTCTCTCTTTCTCTCTACACTTTCATTAAGATTGAACTACAGCCCAGTCTACCTAGATATGACCTTATAAGCTAACTAGATTACAAAAGAAATCTAACTAGGTTATGCTAAGGTTCTACCCTAAACTAAGCCTTAATATTTTTTTTGATTTAGGGACTTGGGATATAATAAACACAAGGGTCTATACCCTGGGCCTTTTTAAAGATAGGACCCTTGTGCAGAGAGAATACCTAGGCTACTAAAAGCAGAGCGTGACGGTGCAGTTACAACTCCTTTACTACATTAAACTCAAGGGTAGATGCCTCAAATTTTATGAGGCAGTACACCTTTACTGCTTGATGCATAGACTTGAGCCACGACGGCTTTCATGCATAGGAATAGTATTTAAAGGGAAACCCTTTACCTTGAGCTCACTTAGGTTGCTTCTTAGAACATCTACTGCTTATTATGTGAGCATAGGTAAGACTTTTGCTTATGCTAGAGCACTTCTAAGTAAATAAATATGTATCTCTACATCTCCTTCTTCTCTTAATTTTGACTATGCTAGAGCACTGCTAAGTAAATAAATCAGTATCTCTTCATCTCCTTCTTCTCTTAATTAGAGGATGAATAAGATTTACCAACACTAAAAAAACTTCAAACCATACTTACATGATGTTTGGACCATCTGAGGTACTAGAACATTTAAATTAAGGTTAACTTCTTCACTAATGTATGGAGTAATGACTAAATAAGCATGCATAGTCTTAACATGTTAAAAGATACCATGTTGAGTGCATGGTTTAGCTAGATTGATATAAACTGATCAGGCTAACCTGTTTTCAAGAAAACTAATAGACTCATCCTTGATCAATATTTTTTATTTTTTACAGCATTTTCTTCTCTTAGTTTAAGTTATGGTGACATGAATAACAACTAGAGTCACCCAACTTACCTGTTATGCTGTTTGAAAACTAATCCATTGATTGTTTTCTTATTGTGGATGCAGGTAAGGGTGCTCTCTCTCTAGCTTTGCTAAAGGAAGGACATGTTGTCACTTCCCCCTTTTCTCTAGCAGGACCCAAGAGAAACTAAGAACTGGCTTGCACATTAGTTTTCTAGTTTGAATGACTAAATAGATATGTCTACTTGTCAATGGATATATCTTTGATAAAGTCTCATATGTTATTCTAGTAGCCTTCAGAATGTGGTTACATGGCGCGATATACCATCTTTGAGTTTCCATAAGTTTTCCCCGTGTGCCATTCGAACACTTGCCCCCAGTAATGCAATTGATGTGGTGATATGGCGTTGTGACATATTTTTTAGTTGCCTTAACGCTTCCCCATGCACCATTTGGACAATTGCCAGTAATGCAGTGATGTGGTGATATGGCATGGTGAGATATTTTTGAGTTGCCTTAAGGCTTCCGCGCGCGCCATTCAGACAATTGGCAAAGATCTCAAATTTCCCTTTTCTATAGCAAGACCCCAAAGCAACTAAAATCTACTAGCATGCACATTAGATAGATGTATATTTTAGTGTGAATGACTACAACAGCTATGTCTACTTGAAATGGAAGTTGTGTTGGTCTATGGGTCTTGAATTTTTGAGGAAGTCACATGTGCTATTTTACCCTATGTATATAAGAAAATCTCTCTCCTACGTACATGGGTGGACAGTGGCACATAGTGAACTTGAACACCATAACCTAGGCTACAATACTCTTTGCATTGATATCTTTTTTATCTAGATATCCTTGGATGGGGGATGCCACACAACCATTATGACTATGTTTAAGATGGTTTAAGGATTGCCTCCCTTCCAATTTCACTCACCATGTTTAGTTGCTGGTTTTTTTAATTACCCCTAAATGTAAGTGCTCTAAAGTCAGACAATTTTATAGAGATTTTGATCATCGTGGATGGCTTGTATGCACTAACAATTTGAATATTGTTTCTGACAGGAGATGAAAGAATTGCTTAGTTGTGGGTTGAACCATACCCCCACCCGACCACTTAATCAACACTTGTCTTTTTCATGCTGACATAGCCAATGTCCTAACATTGGACATAGAATTGAGCTATGGCAAACACTGACACTAACTGTTGAAACTCTAACAAATTGGTGTAGGGGTGGTCACTGACCCCCCCTTAACGAGTGGTTGACCCTCCCTAGGACAGGGTAGGTCTCTCTCTCTCTCTCTCTCTCTCTCTCTCTCTCTCTCTCTCTCTCTCTCTCTCTCTCTCTCTCTCTCTCTCTCTCTCTCTCTCTCTCACACACACACACACACACACACACACACACACACACACACACACACACACACACAAACACAAACACATATCCTTCATAATCTTTTAGGATGTGGCTATATGGCATGATGGCGTACTTTTGTTTTTCTTTAAGCATTTCCCGCGTGCCATTCAGACAGTTGGCAACGATGCAACTCTCTCTCTCTCTCTCTCTCTCTCTCTCTCTCTCTCTCTCTCTCTCTCTCTCTCTCAGCTTCTATTTCTTTATTTTTCCTTCTCTCTCTTTCTCTCTCCACTTTCACTAAGATTGACACTACATCTCAATATTGGACTAACTACCTAGATGTGACCTTATGGGCTAATTAGATTACAAAAGAAATCTAACGAGGTTATGCTAAGGCTGTACCCTAAACTAAGCCTTAATATCTCTTTTGACTTAGGGACTTGGGATATAATAAACCTAAGGGCCTATACCCTAGGCCTTTTTAAAGATATGGCCCCTTGTGCAGGGGCAAATACCTAGGCTGTTAAAAGGAGAGTGTGACGGTGCAGTTAAACGCCTTTACTTCAATTAAACTCAAGGGCAGACACCTCAAATTTTATGAGGAAGTACGCCTTTACTGCTTGATGCGTAGACCTGAGCCACAAAGCCTTTGATGCAGAGAAATAGTATTTAAAGGGGAACCCTTTAACTTGAGCTCACTTAGTTTCCTCCTTAAAACATCTACTGCTTATTATGTGAGCATAGCTAAGATTTTTGATTATGCTAGAGCATTGCTCAGTGCTAAGTAAATAAATTAGTAGCTCCTTCTTCTCTTAAGTAGAGGATGAATAAGATTTACCAGCACTAAATGACTTCAAACCATACTTACATGATGTCTGGACCATCTGAGGTACCAAAACATTTAAATTGAGTTTAACTTCTTCACTAATGTATGGAGTAATGACTAAATAAGCATGCATGATCTTTACATTTTAAAAGATACCATGTTGAGTGCATGGTTTAGCTTGATTGATATAAACTGATGAGACTAACCTGTTTTCAAGAAATTGCCAGTAATGCAGGTGATGTGTTGATATGGCATGATGACATATTTTTGAGTTGCCTTGAAAATTTCCATTCTAAAAATTGGCAATGATCTCAATTTTCCCTTTTCTCTAGCAAGACCTGAGAGCAACTAAGATCTGACCTGCACACTAGACAGATGTATATTTTAATGTGAATGACTTAAAAAGATATGTCTACTTGAAATGGAGGTTGTGGTCTATGGGTCTTGAATTTCTTAGGAAGTCACATGTGCTATTTTATCCTTTGTATATGTGATGGAAATGGCCTATAACTTGAGGATAGCAGACTTAAGAGAACTACAGTGAGCATTTTTATGAGACTACTTTGAGAACATAGAGGGTGAACTTAATTAGCAGTGGGAACACAACCATTATACTTAATTAACTTGGCATGAACAATACTTTTGCAAGAGAGAGAATTAGGGAACTTTACAACAGTTGAGGACCGGATTTATGTGGAGCTGGTCCCCCTTTCAAAAGGCTTTTGTATTATAATTTCTCTCATAAAGAGAGACTTGATACAATAAAAGCTTTGTGTTCCTTGAGACCTTGATGGTGCAATGAACATAGAGAGCTTCATGTACCACAATTATACTAGAACTTAGCTAGATGAAAGCATTAACTTATCCCCATCCTCATTTGCAAGACTTCAAGCACTTTCGAAGGTGGAGAGAGCTAGCAGGGAATGAGGGTAGGGAAGAGGAAGAAGAAACGTTTCTTCATATGAGAAATAAATAGTTCCTCACTTATCATCACTCTTCTTGCTTAGCATAGAATAATAGCATAGTAATGAAGATGGAGAAGTTGGCAAGCTTAAGCATTGAAGCATGGGTCTTGGTTGGATTTGCATTCCATAGCCAAGAGTGTTGGTGTAGGCTCCCAACTTCTCAACAAGCTTGGAGAAGGAGATGGACCTCTTGCACTTGGCACTTTTCACAATGAGAGAGAGAGAGAGAGAGAGAGAGAGAGAGAGAGAGAGAGAGAGAGAGAGAGAGAGAGAGAGAGTGAGAGATAGTATACCCCTTTAGCAATCCCTCTACTTTCATGGTCGACCCCCTCTTCTAGCTCATTCTTGTGGTTCATTGGCTTTCTCAAGCCTAGCCAATCACAAGCCTTGGTAACAACTAGCAATAGAGGTAGCCTTTGGACAAGTGTCCTCCTTCCCCTTTGAGAGAAAGGACTTGATAAGTGCTTTAAAAATTAATTTAAAAGCTTATTGGACCCCTTTAGAGGCCAACCAATAGGCTTTAGGCATCTTATGAGGGCAACATGGAGAGGAGCTTGACATGTGTCCTTGTTGCCTCTTTAGACTAGGCCTGCCTTGAGTGAGGGTGTATGTGTTCTCCCTCATGCTCCTACAAGTAGGGCTCGCTCCCCCGTGTGTAGGGATCCTTGTTGACTTTTGGAACATCTTAAGCCCCTCAAGCTCCTTATTCATTAAGCGCCTCAAGCATCTTACTCAGCAAGCACGACAAGCACCTTAAGCTTGCGGGGTTCCCACCTCAAGCACAGCCCTAGCTTGCCTAAGTTCCTAGGTCTAAGGACTTTTAACAATAAAATTTGGAGGTCTTTAATGAATCTAACCCTAAGGTCTTTCAAGCCCCATTAGCTAGCATTTCTTTGAAAGACCATCTCTCATTTGGGTCAAGATCCATTAGCTAGCAGTGCTCTTTGACACACCATCTCTCATTTGGACCCACTGACTTTGGCATGTGTCCAGATACATCCATAAGCACATATTTATATTCTAACTCTTGTTCCCATTTATTCTCCCACATTAAATGATCAATTTAATGAGAAAATCATTTGGGTTTAGTTAGATATTAGATTTTATGATAGTATATAAGAAACTCTCTCTCCCACGTACATGGGTGGACAATGGCACATAGTGCACTTGAACACCAGAACCTGAGTTACAATACTGTTTCCATTGATATCTTGTTTATCTATATATCTTTGGATGGGGGAATGCCACACAATCATTATGACTCTGTTTAGGTTGGTTTAAGGGTGGCCTCCCTTCCAATTTTATTTACCCTATTTAGTTGTTGGTTTCTGAGATTACCCCTAACTATAAGTGCTCTGAACTCAGACAATTTTGTAAAGATTTGATCATCTTGGATGGCTTGTATGCACTAACAATTTGAATATTGTCTCTGATATGAGATGAAAGAATAGTTGTGGGTTGAACCATATCCCCACCCAACCACTAAATCAACACTTGGCTTTTTCCGCACTACTTGATTGCTTGGTTAACATAGCCAATGTCCTAACATTGGACAGTATAACCCTTAACAAATTATATATATATATGAGCTTCTCTCTTTCTCTAATGGACTAACTACCTAGATATGACCTTATAGGCTAACTAGATTACAAATATGAGCTCAATATATATATATATATATATATATATATATATATATATATATATATATATATATATATATGTGAGCTTCTCTCTTTCTCTAATTTTCCTTCTCTCTCTCTCTTTCTCTCTACACTTTCACTAAGATTGACACTACAGCCCAGTAATGGACTAACTACCTAGATATGACCTTATAGGCTAACTAGATTACAAAAGAAATCTAACCAGGTTATGCTAAGGTTGTACCCTAAACTAAGCCTTAATATCTCTTTTGACTTAGGGACTTGGGATATAATAAACCTAAGGGCCTATACCTTGGGCCTTTTTAAAGATATGACCCTTAGTGTAGGGGTGGGACCTAGGCTGTTAAAAGAAGAGTGTGATGGTGCAATTACAACGCCTTTATTGCAATTAAACTCAAGGGCAGACACCTAGAATTTTATGAGGAAGTACACCTTTACTGCTTGATGCGTAGACCTAAGCCACAAAGCCTTTGATGCAAAGGAATAGTATTTAAAGGGGAACCCTTTACCTTGAGCTCACTTAGGTTCCTTCTTAGAACATGTACTGCTTATTATGTGAGCATAGCTAAGACTTCTGATTATGCTAGAGCATTGCTAAGTAAATAAATTAGTAGCTCTACATCTCCTTTTTCTCTTAAGTAGAGGATGAATAAGATTTACCTGCACAATGACTTCAAACCATACTTACATGAAGTTTGGACCATCTGAGGTACCAGAACATTTAAATTAAGTTTAACTTCTTCACTAATGTATGGAATAATGACTAAATAATCATATGGTTTTTACATGTTAATAGATACCATGTTGAGTGCATTGTTTAGCTAGATCGATATAAACTAATGAGACTAACCTATTTTCAGGAAAACTAATAGGCTCATCCTTGATTGATATCTTATATTTTTACACTATTTTCCTCTCTTAGTTCTATAGGGTGACATGGATAACAACTAGAGACACCCCAGTTACCTGGTCAGCTATTTGAAAACTAACCCATTGATTGTTTTCTTAATGTGGATGCAGGTAAGGTTGCTCTCTCTTTGGCTTTGCTAAAGGAAGGACATGATGTCACTTTTCCCTTTTCTCTAGTAGGACCCCAGAGAAACTAAGAACTGGCATGCACATTAGAAAGATGTATTTTTTAGTTTGAATGACTAAATAGATATATCTACTTGTTGTCAATGGATAGATCTTTGATAAAGTCTCATTTGTTATTCTAGTAACTTTCAGGATGTGGTTACATGGCGTGATATACCATCTTTGAGTCTCCATAAGTTTTCCCCACATGCCATTCAGACAATTTTTAGTAATGCAATTGATGTGGTGATATGGCACGGTGACATATTTTTGAGTTGCCTTAAGGCTTTCTCGCGTGCCATTTGGACAATTGGCAATGATCCAATCCATCCGTCCAAGCTGAAGTGCAACGGCAACTACGTACTCATGGGATTCTCCAAACTCCCCACCAAGAAGAGAGAGTACCTAGGAAGCCTCCTTGAGACTTCCAAAAGAGGCCTCTCTCCGATAAGGGAAGAAGAAGAGGATCTATACGAAGGGCTAAAAAATCTACTACTTGACGACGCATCTCCTTCCCAAAGGAGAACTCAAGTTTTAATGGTAGAGCCCCCACCAAAAGAACGAGAAAAAAGTGAGTCTCCTACCACCTCGGCGAAGATGGCTCCACGAAGATGGCGGGCAAAACGCTCTCCAACACCCCCTAAACGGAGAAGACCATTGTAGACTTCTCTACACCATAATTCAAAGAGGGACAAGAGAAAAAAAGAGAAGAAAAAGGCGAGAAAGATGTCACTCTCTTCTCCATCTTCTTCATCCACTTCCTCTTCTGAAGAAAGTGATGGTGCAGACAAGGAGGAACAGGGAAGAAAAAGGTGAGAAAGAGGTCACCCTCTTCTCCATCCTCCTCATACTCCTTCTCTTCTAAAGAAAGTGATGGTGTAGCTCTTGAACCACCTAAAAAAGAGTCATAGGAAATCCTATGCCACGTGGAAGAGGTCGTTCAAGATCAAAATGTTAAAAGAGGGTGGAAAGAACATCTCTTTCCTTACCTACGATGGCACCTTTGGTGCTACAGACAAAGTCTTGGCCTTCATCCAAAAATTTGATGCGGCATTTGGAGATGAGGGCTTCAAGGAGTCCTCTAAGCTATGCCATGTAGCTATGCATTTTCAAAAGTCCGCCAGGCAATGGTGGTCTAGCCTACGAGGAAATGGTAAAGCTCCACGAACATGGAAAGCTTTAGAGCTTGCATCATGAAGCAGTTTTTGGCTACCGATGCCAAATACAAAGTACTCACTGAATGGCAAAGTTTGAATCTCTCACCCTATGAAACTATCCACAAATATGTAGACAAGTTTTGGGATTTACATCTCAAAGCCATTGTCTTCAAAAAGATGGATTTGGAAGAGCAAAAACAACAATTTTGTGCGGGTTTAACTGAAAATATGGCAGAGCATGTCAACTCCCAAAGTCCACGCACCATATCTCCGGTCATACACCACACCATGGTGGCTTCACGGATCAATTTCCAACAAGGGGCTAAGACAAATCCTAAGCCCACGGAGAACAAGGACTAGAACAAGCCTAAGGGGAAGGACAATCTCCAAAAGTCTCTTAAAGGGAAAGCCAACAACAACAAAGCTAAGGAGAAGGGAGTTTATAAAGGAAAAAATAAACTCTCTCCTGAAGAGCTAGAGCGTTATCATAAAGATAACCGCTATTCAAGTGCGGGGAGCAAGGGCATGCTTATCATGCTTGCCCCCATAAGAATACACAAAATGAGCCTCCTCGAGCTACCTTGGTCGAAATCCAAGAAGAGGATGCTCACCACAAAGGATCTCCTCTATGCCATGCTTGGGGAAAGGTAAGAGAACATGATGCTTTCATTCTCTTTGACCCTGGTTCTACTCACAGTTTTATATCCATAGAGTTGGCCACAAAGCTAGGCATCCAAGCCTATGAGATGGGAGATGTCCTACCTACCGATGGTGATTTCAAGGGGCAAGAAGCCTCATTCCCTTCCTTAATTGGGAAATTGAGGCTCCATGTCCAAAGCTATGTGGACAAGGAGAATTTCTTTATCTCTCCTCTCAAGCACGAGGATGTAATCCTAGGGGCACCATGGTTTGATTGCATGGCTGCCAATGTTAAATTCCCTAAAAGGCAAACCTACTTTAGGTTCAGGGAAAAAGACATGTATATAGATGCTAAGGAGTTAGGTAACATCATATCCATTGTACATAAGCAAGCTTTCAATAAGTCAATAAGAGCTCTATTTTTGTGTACATGATTTTTGTTAAATATTCTCAAAACAAACCGAACACTTTAGCAAAAGAAAATATAAAAAATCACAAGGAATTAGAGTAACCCAATTTTTTCAAGGGATTTCAAGATGTTTTTATTGACGACATCCCTTGTGAACTACCTCCTAAACGAGGCAATGATGACCATGCAATTGAACTTCTTCCAGGAAGTTCACCGCCTAATAAACCTCCTTATATAGTTTCTCAGGCTCAACAAGAGGAGATTATGCGGCAAGTGCATGAGCTAGTTGAGAAGGGTATGGTTAGGCCTAGCTCATCTCCATTTTGTTCACCAGTGTTATTAGTGCAAAAGAAAGACGGCACATATCGTATGTGTGTCAGCTATAGAGCACTAAATAGGATCACTATCAAAAATAGGTTTCCCGTTCCACGGGTAGAACACCTATTTGATAAGTGACAAGGGTCAACCTACTTCAGAAGGAGACCTAAAAAGTGGCTACCATCAAATAAGGATAGTTGATCAAGACATTGTAAAGACCGCATTTTTCAGCTATGGAGCACTAAATAGGATCACTATCAAAAATAGGTTTCCCGTTCCACGGGTAGAACACCTATTTGATAAGTGACAAGGGTCAACCTACTTCAGAAGGATTGACCTAAAAAGTGGCTACCATCAAATAAGGATAGTTGATCAAGACATCGTAAAGACCGCATTTTTCACTACGTTTGGTCTTTACGAGTACATTGTCATGCCTTTTGGCTTGACTAATGCACCAGCCACATTTAACCGCTTGATGGAGAAGCTATTCGGGCATCATCAAACCTTTATTGGAGTGTTCTTTGATTATATAATCATCTACTCTAACTCACTAGACAAACACAAGCAACACCTCCAGGTAATATTTCAAGTCTTACGAGAGAATAGCCTTTATATTAATCAAAAGAAAAGTGAGATTCAGTATTTAGGTCACATTATCTCTCAAGATGGCATCCAAATGGATTCATCAAAGCTAGAGGTAATAAAAGGATGGCTTAATCCAAGAAATCTACATGAACTAAGAAGCTTTATAGGTATGTGTGCATACTATAGACGCTTCATAGAAAAGTTCTCACAAATCCCGGACCATTACATGGCCTACCAAAGAAAAATGTTAGGTATATATGGTCCACCAAGGAGAACAATGCTTTCGAAAAGCTTAAAGAAAAGCTTATCTCTCAACATGTGCTCACACTACTGGATCTCTCAAAGCCATTTGAGGTCCAATGTGACGCCTATGGCGATTGCCTTGGAGCTTTTTTGCTCCAAGAAGGGCACGCCATATCCTATGAAAGTCGAAGGCTCGACCCTGTTGAGCAAGCTCTAGGCATATATGAGAAGGAACTCTTAGCACTTCTCCCGGGGGGTCCACATTGTGTAAAACTACCATATCACGTGCGTTCAAGACATGTTTGTAAAACCCCTTATCTGTGAATTTTGTTAAGAATATAATGCACCCTTTTCTTTTAAAATCTGTAAGTTTTTTCAAATTTGAAAAAACAATGCCCTTCTGTATATATATTTTTGTAAGTTTTAAGAACATTAAATACACTTCTGTTGAACTCACGTGATAGGTTACATTTTTATTAGGTGACCTCCCCGGGGCAGTTCTACATGCTCTAGACTTGTGGAAGCACTATTTATTGGGGACTCCTTCCATTCCGCAGATGGATCACCAAAGTCTTAAGTACTTCATGACACAGAGCAAGCTCTCCGACAAACAAATGAGGTGGACAAATTTCCTCCACAATTTCATTTTCATATTGCTCACATTGTTGTCAAGCATAATCAAGTAGCCGGTGCACTCTTAAGACGACCGAGAGTGAATGTAGTTTCCATAGCAACTCACAATGATCTATCTTCCATGATAGATGAGTACGCTATTGATCCCGATTTTAGAGATGTGATTTCATTCCTTGCACTAGGGAAGAAAGAACAATCATTTACCCTAGAAGATGATTATCTTCTCTATGGCAATAGACTACACGTTACTAACTCTCTACGTGAGAAAGTAATGTATGAATCTCATGCTCCTCCTTATGCGGGTCATAGAGGGATTCAGTCTACTATAAAACGGATAGAAACATATTTCTATTGGCCTACCATGAAAGCAAACATACAAGTGTAAGTTTCAAAATGTGTGGTATGCCAAAAGACGAAGTTTGATAGAGGGAAGCAACCTGGATTGCTTCAAACTTTGCCAATCCCTAATTCACCATGGGAGAGCATATCCATGGATTTTATCTTTGGATTGCCCAAGTCTATCCATGGGAACACAGGAATATGGACGATACTAGGCAGGTTTAGCAAACAAGCACATTTCATACCTATCAAAAAGACTATCAAAGCCCATCAAATGGTAACCCTCTCTATATCACAAATCTTCAACTACCATGGCTTGCCAATGTCCATAGTGTCAGATAAAGATCCTAGAATGACCAGTAATTTTTGGAAGGGTCTCTTTGAGAATTTAGGGACAAGGCTAAACTTTTGTTTGGCCTATCACCCGCAAACGGATGGCCAAAATGAAATAGCCAACCTAACAATTCTTGATCTACTAGAAGCCTATGTAACGGAAGTAGATCAAAGGTCCCAATGGGAGAAGTACTTACTGCTAGTGGAGTATGCCTACAATAACACTATACATACCTCCACCAAAAAAGCATCTTTTGAGGTAATTGAGGGAATATCCAAAACTCCCCTACTACTTAAGGTACATGGAAAGATCTTCGTTGCAGATGAGTATAGCCGAGACCTACAAGAATCTTCCCAAAAGATTAAGGATTCTATCTCTATCTCACAGCAAAGGCAAAAGGCTGCTACTAATCACCACAGAAGAGCTCAAGCCGTAAACAAAATGATTGGGTCTTGCTTAAGTTTCCCAAGGCTCGATTAAGGCACACAACGGGCAAGAATCCTACGGGACACCAAAAGTATTATGCTAAGTTAGCAATAAGGTACTATGGTCCCTTCCAGATTCTTAGACCAATCAATGAGATGGCCTATCAACTCAAGTTGCCTAGTCATTGGCTCATACACAATGCTTTCCATGTGAGCCTACTAAAGCCTTACAAAGGAGAGCCACCTCAAGAACCAACTATTGAAGACCCACCGGAGATTGAGACCAAGAAGAGGTGTTGCAGCCCGAGTCCATTCTTCCACATGAAGACAAGGTATTAAGAGGCAGTAAGATTATCCGACGATACTTATAAAGTTTAAGAAATATCCTTTGGATGCAAGGCATACTATTAAAGGATAACCTAAACCTTGTCAATGCTTACAATGCTTCCCTAGAGTAAGCAAACGTAAATATGTTTAAATGAACAAAGTTTTTCTCTTATAAGACTCTCTTTTTCTTTATTGTACACAAATGTTCTTAGGATCATGTTTGTTGAGACGACGTCTCCCGAACACCAAGTAGAGCTTTGTCACTCTACTATGGAAGATTGATACAAACTAATGTGCAGGCATGCTTGCGGCAGCTAACGCTCTCAAGCACCAAATGGACTAGTCATCCATTCTGGGATGATGTCGTAGGGTAAGATAGGGGTCATCTACCTGCTAGCAAACAGACTAATGACTAGGCTTTATCGTCTCTACTTCATAGTTGAGGATGACTATGATTTCAAGAGAGAGGTAGCTAATATCTAATTCTCCTAAATGATCTTCTCATGTTAAACTAATCATTTAATATGGGAAAGTACCAAGGTAAGAAAAGCTAGAATATTGGTAAGGCTGGCAGACCGGTCTCAGTAGGGATCCAAAGGAGGGAAAATAGGGATCCAAAGAGGTACCATCTGTAATAGAGCAATGTGCATGAGTGGTGCTTCAAAGACCTTAGGGTTTAGCCCATTAAGACTTCCAAAAAGCTTAGGTTCCAAAATTAAATGAAATGCTCAATGGTCAAGCCTTAGGGAAATTTGGATTCTTGTGGGAAGACTCAAAAGTCTTCCCACATCCCTATCAATGGTCAAGCCTTAGGGAAATTTGGATGCTTGTGGGAAGACTCAAAAGTCTTCCCACATCCCTATCAAGGAGGGGGCGAGCCATTTTTGTAGGGGATGAGAGAGAAACACACACACACACACACACACACACACACACACACACACACACCACACACACACTCAAGGCTTCCCTTTACACAAAGGGAATAGTGGACACATGTCAGATTTCTATCCCAGTTGCCCCAAGGTGCATTCAAATCCTATTGGATGGCCATAGAGATGGACCAATGAGAATTAGGCTAGAGTAAATTTAGTTTAATTCATTTAAAAAACACTTGATAAAAGAACCAATAGAAATTAATCTCTCTAGAAGACTATTGGACAGTCTACCAAGGGGTCCAATGAGCATTCAACAGCCCAATGGCTTGGCTTATTCCTATTGGCCAGAAGACGAAGAGGTCCAATGAGAGTTTAATTGAATTATTTAAATATCTAAAGCTCTCACAAAAGGGGAAAGGGAAACACATGTCACAAGGCTAGCAATTATTCTTCTAATTTCCTATTGGCTAAGCTTGGCATGAGCCAATGAGGGGCTAGCAAGAGGAAATAGCAAGAGGGGTCGACCAAGAGAGAGAGAGAGGGGGCTGCTTTTTGCAAGGCATTATCACACACACACACACACACACACACACACACACAAGCTCATGTGTGAAGTAAAGAAGACTATCTCCTACTCAAGCTTTAATGAAAAGCTCATCATCTACTCCAAGCTTGTGAGAAGGGAGGCCTACACCAACAACTCTTGGCTTTGTGATGCAAATCCAACCAAGAGACAAGCTCCAATGCATGCTCATCTCCTCTACCATGCTATTTACCAAGCTATGCTAAGCTATTGAGAATGATTATGTGAGGAGAAATACTTCTATCTCGTAAGAATAATTCTTCTTCCTCTTGATCTACTCTCATACCCCGCTAGCTCTCACCATCTTTGAAGGTGTGTGAGGTCCTGGGTCTGAGACCATGAGGGAATTGATGTTGTGTTTTCAAGTGTAAGCTTGGTGCTTGAAGCTTTCATCTTCATTGCACTAGCAAGTTATTGAAGGAAAACAAAGTATTGTATTGTAAAATGTCTCCCTTCATGGGAGAAACATATAATACAAAGCCTTTTGGAGGGGGGACCGGCTCCATCTAAATCCGGTCCTCAACTGTTATCAATAGCTTAATTCCTCTCTCTTTTTGAAGTATTGTTCATGCCTATCTAGCTAGGTGTTATGATTTTGTTGCTCTCTCCAACCAAGCACTCTTTCTATGCTCATTAGGAACCTATTCTTAATGAAATTCTCACTATGTCTATGTTATTTTCCGCTACACACAAGTTGCTAGACCATTAAATATTACAGGGTGTAGAGTTTAGTTAGAGAGAGAGGATATGTAGAGGGTTTAGATATAGATTAAGTAGAGGGTAAACAGACAAGGTTAGGACTTGGGAAGAGATTAGGATTTGGAGAGAGGTGTGGATAGAGTAGATAGAGGAAGCAGATAGAGAGATGGAGGATATGTAGAGTGTAGAGGTAGATAGAGGGACTAGAGAGAGTGTAAAGATTTACCTCTATTTAGCGCTCCATCTACATTTAGAGGGTAGATATAGAGATTATGTAGAAGATAAGATTAGGATTTAGGAAAATATTGTTGGAATTAGGGTTGCAGAGAAACACACACAGCTTGGAGAAGACGAAGGAAGCTCAAGGCACACAATAGAGAGTGTATTCCTTAGTGTGCAATGGAAAGATAGATAGCCCTAGAGTGATGGGCGTATATACAATGCACGGGGGAAAAAACCTCCTAAAGAGGGAAAAAATGCCCCGGCAGTCCTAGTGTGTTCACACACATCACTACCACATGTATATGGTAACAAATCCCCCCTGGAGTGATGCGGTGAACGAGAGCTGGCACATGAGTAAAGGGAAGTGCCATGCCCTGAGGACAGGATCAGTCCACAAAGGGGAGTAAGCCCAAAGCTTTGCGGAAAGCTTCAAGCTTCTCACGAGACAATGCCTTTGTGAAAAGATCTGCAAGGTTGTCCTGTGTTGGCACATAAGCCAAGCTGATCTCTCCTGCTGAGAGCCTCTCCCTGACATAGTGGTAATGCACCTCAATGTGCTTTGTGCGAGCATGAAAAACTGGGTTCCTCGCAACTGCCAATGCGCTCTGACTGTCAGTGTAGATAGTGTTGGCAGTGTCCTGTCCAACACCCAAGTCAGCCATAAGGCGTCTGAGCCATACACACTCAACCGTAGCTGTGAAGACTGCCCTGTACTCAGCCTCACAACTCGAAGTGGCCACAGTAGGTTGCTTCTTGCTCAACCATGATATACATGAACTGCCAAGCATGAAACAGAAACCACTTGTGGACACTCGCGTGTCAAAACAACCAGCCCAATCTGAGTCCGAAAAAGCATGTAAGTCTGGCGGCAATGATCCCCCCTTGGGATAAAACAAGCCAAGATGTAAAGTGCCACTAAGGTAGCGGAAAATCCTCTTGACAGCCTGCCAATGCTTAGACCCTGGGCTATGCATAAATCTGCTGACCTGCGAGACTGCAAACTGAATATCTGGCCTCGTGTTGCATACATAAATGAGGCAGCCAACAGCAGTTTGGTAAAGAGTGACATCAGCAGGATCGCCAGCATCATGTAGACTCAACTTCAAACCTGTTTCCATGGGAGTGGCAATAGGTTTGCAATCCTCAAGTCCAAACTTACATAGCAATGTCTCTATGTAACTTTTCTGACACAAGGCAATACCACCATCACACTGCTTAAACTGTATACCCAAGTAATGATGCAACAGCCCCAAATCTTTCATCTTGAAAGTAGCATTCAAATCAGCCTTAAATTCAGCAATATGTCTCTCATTTGGTCCAGTGATCAGCAAATCATCAACATAAAGAACCACAATGAGAAATACATCATCCTCACGCTTTACATACAATGTGCTTTCTGTTGGACTGTTACGAAAGCCTCGTTTAACCAAATGAGTGTCAGCTTTCTCATACCAAGCACGAGGAGATTGCTTCAACCCATACAAAGCCTTCTTACATTTGCACACTTTGTCCTCTTGTCCTTTTATGACAAAACCGCGAGGCTGCGTTACATAAACTTCCTCAAATATGTCACCATTCAAGAAAGCAGTAACAATGTCTGATTGATGTACATCCCAACCAAAATGAGCTGCCAATGCACATAGAAAACGCACAGTAGTCATACGACAAGTGGGAGCAAAAGTCTCTTCATAATCTATGCCTTTTTGTTGTGCATAACCCTTTGCAACAAGTCGAGCCTTATGGCGATCGATCTCACCATCCGGCTTGCGTTTCAACTTGTAAACCCACTTCGTACCAATGGCCTTTTTGCCAGGAGGCAATTCACATAAAGTCCATGTGTCATTCTCTATAAGTGCATCATATTCTGATTTCATGGCAGCAATCCAATTTTCTGAATTCTGTGCTTCATCAAAAGACAGAGGCTCCTCAACATCATGTAAACTAGACACAGCCAAAGCATAACAATCTGATGCATAAGATGCATGGCGAGAGCCTGAACGAGTACGACTAGATAAAGGTGCATCCAATTTACTGTCACGCAAAGTGTGCACCAGCCATTTTGGCATACCTCTAGCCTGCTCATTTTCAGCCCTTTCCTCATCAAGTACATCATGTACATCTGCATCAGTAATACGCTGTTCTAAAACATTTTCAGAAACCCCCATAGGCTGTACTTTTGCCTCATTGGAACTTACATTCGTATTTCCACCACTAAAAAGAGGCAACAAAGTGTCATAAATGTCCTGTGAGCTTACATTACTGTCTCTAGTACATGACAGCAAGGGTTGAACAGAATCTTCCACAAACACTACATCCCGTGAAACCAAAATACGTTTTGTTTGCGGATGATACAACCTGTAACCTTTGCTTTCAGCACTATAACCAACAAAAATACATTTGACAGCCTTATCATCCAATTTTCTGCGCTGCACTTGTGGCACCAAAGCATATGCCAAACAGCCAAAAACACGCATGTGCTCAATAGAAGGTTTTCTATCATGCCATGCTTCATATGGAGTAATAGACTGCAAAGCTTTCGTAGGACACATGTTAAGTACATAAGTGGCACACATGATGGCCTCAAGCCAAAAAGAATGCGGTAAAGCTTGACTTTTGACCATACATCGTGCCATTTCCGTTAGTGACCTGTTTTTCCTCTCAGCAACACCATTTTGCTGAGGTGTATAAGGCACTGTACATTGGTGTTTTATCCCACGACTAGCCAGAAATGCATTAAATTCATGAGACATATACTCCCCCCCTCGATCGGAACGGAGGGTGCCCATAGTACATTTTGAGACATTTTCAGCCATAGCCAAAAATTGTTTGAAGCACATAAAAACTTCGGACTTTGCTTTAAGCGGAAATACCCATGCATGCCTGGAGTAATCATCAATGAAAGTCACGAAGTACAGGTAATTGCCCAAGGACGGAGTTTGCATGGGCCCACAAACATCACTATGCACAAGCTGCAACCTGCATGTGGCCCTAACTGAACCATCCTTTGGAAACTTAGAACGCTGCATTTTACCCAGAATACAGCCTTCACAAACATTTTTGATAGGTGCTTCAAGAGGCGGCAAAGAAGCAACCATATCAGATTTCTGCAAACGCAGCAAACTGGCAAAATTCAGATGACCAAAACGTGCATGCCAAAGTTTTGCATCTGAAATAGCCCTTAAATCTGCAACAGCATTTGCAAAATTTTGTCCACACTTGTCATACAAAGTGAGCTTATACAGCCCACGGCACAAAAGCCCAGATGCAACAATTTCATCACCAAAACTGAGATCATGAACTGTACATCTGTCATCCACAAATTTGACTACAAGTCCAAGTCTAGCAAGTGCGGATACAGACAATAGATTCTTCTTGATCCCAGGTACATAAAGTGCATCAACAAGTGTGAAGGAACTGCCATTAGCAGCAGTGAGCACAATCTTTCCAAATCCCTGAACTGGATAAGAGGCGTTGTTGGCACAAGTGACTGAATTCCCATGAGGGACAGACTCGAGAGAGGTAAACAATTCACGATGTGAGGTAATGTGCTTTGTAGCACCACTGTCGAAATACCACACATGTGAATCTGCAGCAACTGACAAGCATGCATCATGGACAGCAGGATTGTAAGTGCACTCTGCGCTAAAAGCCCATTCTGCATCAACATCAGCATCAAAATCTCCTTTCACAGAAGACTCAACAATGGCTGCATTTGTAGTGGAACCAGCATTTGCAGTGGAACCACCCTCTTTCTTCTTAGCCTCTTTGGCCTTCAACTTAGGACACGACTTGATCAAGTGATCATTGGCTTTACAATAATGGCAACGCATCTTCTTTTTGCCCTTATCACCAGAATTTCCAGACGAAGTGCTGCCAGCAGAAGCATTAGGAACAGAATTTTTGCCACTCGCAGCAGAACCATAAGAAGTGGCTGCATTACTGTTACCACCCTTTCTTTGAGAAGCAATAAAAGCCTGTTCAACTGCACGCTGCCTAGTCCTGTTTTTTCTAGAAAGTGACTCTTGCAACAGCAATGTGCATAATGCATCAAACTTGACAACTTCAGGATTTCCTTGGGTCATCAGTCTCCAAGTACTAGCAAAAGTCTGGTAGGAATCTGGTAAGGCATCAAGAACAGTCTGCACAAGGGAACTGTCAGAAATGACTTCACCTGCAGAAATGAGTTGCTCATTGATATCCTTGACACTAGCAAGGAAAGTGTCCATATCATCCTCCTCATGCATAATCTTCGACTCTAGCTCTTTACGCAGCAAAGCAATTTTAGCCTCATTGCGGCTTGCATAAAGACCTGCTAGAATATCCCAAGCCTGTTTTGCAGATTTTGCTGAACGGATGTGAGGAATAATGGTGCGCTTCACAGACAACGCAATCAATGCATGAGCCTGCGCATCCTTAACATCCCAACGAGCTTGTTCTGCTGTAGGCAAAACAACTCTAACAGCTGCAATCCTTGCAGCAAGACCTGCAACATCCTCAATATCGCCTACATCTTCAGAACCAGGACGTACATCAATGCCCTGCACAATGTTCCAGACACCTTTTGACACAAGAACGTGTTGCATCATATAAGCCCACATAGGGTAGTTGTCCCCATCCAACCTGTCCTCAGCAGCAAACATCTTGAACACATCTGTGTTGTTGTTGTCAGCCATGGTAAATGCTGCACCTGATGTGAAAACTGCCCGAAAATAGGAGAAATGGAGCGGGAACAACTTGTGCTATATAGCACAAACCGTAGAAGACTATAAGGCACCTGTTATGCAGAAAACGGCACTGACAGAAAATCTGCACAAAATGACGAAATAGCCTGTGCAGTACTGCCCGTGGTGGAAACGGAGGCCGAATTGAGCCCAAATCAAAATTTTGAGCAGACCAAGCTCTTCGAGCTGTCCCAAAATATTTGTCGACCTGCGAACGCTTGCCAAAGCTCACTGAAATCGGAGAAAGTGAGCAGGCGTGTGCTGGAGCAGCTGGCGACTAAGCCCGGGAGGACGTGACCTGCTCTGATACCAATTGTTGGAATTAGGGTTGCAGAGAAACACACACAGCTTGGAGAAGACGAAGGAAGCTCAAGGCACACAATAGAGAGTGTATTCCTTAGTGTGCAATGGAAAGATAGATAGCCCTAGAGTGATGGGCGTATATACAATGCACGGGGGAAAAAACCTCCTAAAGAGGGAAAAAATGCCCCGGCGGTCCTAGTGTGTTCACACACATCACTACCACATGTATATGGTAACAAATATTAGGGTGTAGAGAGAGGTGTGGATAGAGTATATAGAGAGAGTGTAGAGTTTAGGTAGATTGGGTAGAGAGGGAGGATACGTAGAGAGTGTAGATAGAGATTAAGTAGAGGGTAGACAGATAAGGTTAGGATGTAGGAAGAGATTAGGATTTAGAGAAGGTGTGAATAGATTACATAGAGATGATGTAGAGAGGGAGGATACATATAGGATAGAGAGATTAGATGTAGAGAAAGAAATTAGGATATAGATAAAGGGAGTAGATATAGAGAGAGAGATGTGGATAGAGGTTAGGGTGTAGAGGAAGAGTAGGGAGAGGTTAGGATGTAGATAGGAGTAGAGAGAGAGAGAGAGAGAGAGAGAGAGAGAGAGAGAGAGAGATAGACGTAGAGTGTAGATATAGATAGAGGGAGTAGAGAGAGTGTAGAGATTTATCTCTCTCTCTTTTTTTAGAGAGTAGAGAGAGGATAGAGATAGAGATTAGGTAGATAGTAAACATATGGTTAGGATTTAGGAAGTGATTAGGTTGTGGATAGAGTAGATAGAGAGTAGACATTAGATAGAGAGGGAGGAGACGTAGAGAGTAGAAATAGAGAGTGTAGATAGAGAGATTAGGTGTAGATACACCCTCTCTATCTGCCTCTCTCTATGTCCTCTCTATCTAGGTGTGTAAATTAGGTAGAGATTATTGTAGAAAGAGAGGTAGATAGATGGATAATAATATTCTATCTACCTCTCTCTCTACGCCCTCCCTCTCTGCAACATTGCAAACTTCGACTTCTCTCGTCCTCAACCTCCCCCTAGGCGAGGGACTACCACAATTCCTTTGCTCACATCCAAACAATAGCCCACATGGTACAATGGGGTTAGCCACAATCACCTCTCTTACACACGAAGATCGCACCAACCATGCAATCCTCACTTTCAAGACCAAGGCTGATCCAATCAAACTCCTTGAGAAATTGAGGCTTCTCAAGGACACCAAATTTTGGTTTGCAGAAGATCTAAGACGTGCTAACTCAAATAGAAGAAGGAAGAACTCCAAAAGATGTGAGAAGTGCACACAATAGGGAAAAGGTCAGTTTATTGAGAAGGTAAATTTCCATTATCCATGAGTTTTGAACTCCCAAACCGGCTCCCCCCCCCCTTCACCTACCCCTTCTTAGGTTTTGTTCATTTCATCTTATCTTCCCTTTATCACACCTCGCTATTGAAATGTATCCAACAACCCCTTTATTCATAAGGAACTTTGTAATGTTTAAATTTTTGGTCCCATAAGTCATTTATGACCTTTGTGGATGGTAATTCAATGTATTTGGCTATCTATATCTACCTATTATAGATGTCAATGAATAGAATGCATAATCATTGAGAATCCCAAATGGACTTCAGCACGCACAGAGAAAATATCCAAGGGAGGTAGAGAAATAGGTCCCATATGCAATCCACCAAAGGGGAGATTCAAAAAGATTTAATATGCAGCAACAAATAGAGAGGACCTTTGATTCTACCAAGAGGTCAAAGCATATAAGTGCAAAAGGGTTGGAGGCTTTTTTGGATCCCAAGAGCAGGTGCAAGTATCCTTTCATTCAAAGTGTTCTTTTCTCCAGGCAACTTAGAGGCTAGGAGCAGCCACATGTGTTCAAACTTGTGTGAGACCAAACATGCTGAAATGCATGCATGTATTGAGGAGAAAATTAGCTTGTATGAAGCAATTGGCACAAACATGGCAATGGAAATCTCAATGCTACAAAGTGTCAATTATGATGCTTATCTTAAAGGGTAGAAATCATGATGCTTTTCTAGCCGGTTAAAATACACTAGATGGTTTTTTTTCTAACACTGAGTCTCATTCGAGAATGGAACCTGGCGTTTTATGTTTTGGCAAAGATATTTTTGCATGACCCCATGCTCAAGTGCAAAATATGATATGAGTACGTTGCAAATCAAGATGATTATTGTCCAAATCCTAAGCCTATATTGAAGGATATGAACCCCTCTCTCATAGGCCATGAGAGTGGGGGGCGAAAGAGGCTGTAATATAAAAGTGTATTGTAGGCTTAGGTCTTTGCTCCGCCAGCCGACATTCACGAGGATAAGAAGAGGCATAATGCCGGTTTTTCGTTCAGGTGCCACGTTTCGTTTAAAACTACGCCATGGCGCCAGGCTTTCGTATTCGTGCACTTGTGAGGTAGCTCGTGATCGCATAATCAACGCAATACTTCTACTGTAAAGATCTCTCTCTCTCTCTCTCTCTCTCTCACACACACACACACACACACACACACACACACACAGACGCGCGCGCGCTCGCGTACGCAGCAAACACGAGGCAAGGGGTGCTGTTGTACGTGGTCAAGATGGATGGCCGGATCTCGGATGAGGGAACCATGATGATGCACGCGTATTTCTATTGGGATTACAAGGTACAGCTGTTGTTTAGCGGCTGGAGCAACCAGAGCCGGGGTGCTTATGTGCTTTCCTTAGCGGCCGTGTTTGTGCTAGCGCTCTTCTATCAATGGTTCGCAGAGCTGAAGAAGGGGCTGATGAAGCTGAAGCTGCCGCCACCCGTGGCCCCCGTACTCACCTCGCCGCCGCTGCCTGTCTTAGCCCTCTCTACCAAATTGACTCATACTCCATCCACCATTAACAGAGCGGGAGTGCTGCAGATGCTCAAAGGCCTGCTGCGCAAGCGCGTGACCCACCTCTTCCTGCTCACACTCACTCACGTTCTTTGGGCGGCTTGCGGCTACTTGCTCATGCTGGTGATCATGTCCTACAACCTGGGCGTCTTCTTCAGTGTCATGGCTGGCCTGGCCCTGGGGTTCCTCCTCTTTGAGACTCATCACCTCTAAGCGTACGTACGCCCTTCTAGCTGCTCAATCTGTTTCTTCAGGCAAAGGTAAGGACTAGTACTAGCTTGCTGAAAATCCATAACAGCTGAGAGAAGAGGCTAGGAAGAGTGTGTCTGTGTGCGCGTGTTTTTTTAACTGAATATTACAGAGCATAGCTTATAGAACCAGAAAATGTTCATAAATATGAGCGGAACAGTGAAAACAAAACGAGAGCTCCACAATTTCCTTAAGGTTAATACTAGTCAAACAAGTGATAAAGTCAAGATCGGGGCCTGCAACACTATATACTACAGAAATGTTATCTACTCCATACTATATACTATAGATGCATATATATATATACATGTTGTTTACACACGGAGTTGCAAATCAAGCCACCAACACATATTACATATTAAAGACAAGAAAAACAAAAAGATTCCATTGCATATAAGCTCTCACAATGAAGGAAAGACAAATAGTGCCTTGATAGTATTTGTTATCTACAAGTAAACACTTAGTGTCGAAAAGACAATTTAAGGGAAAATTACCCTCTAATTTGCAGAAAGTCCCAAAATACCCCTCAAATTTCAAAAATTTCCATAATACCCCCAATATTTTGTCATAAATTCTCAAAATGCCCTTCAAATTTTTCAAAATTTCCAAAATACCCTTGGTTGTGAGATAAAAATTGTTTCAAAGATAGAAAAAATTGTAGCTTTTCGTAAGAAGACTAACTATCTATACAAGATGATAAAACTAGAATTTGAGTTGGTTAGGTAGGCTTTGGAGATGAATTGCTTCATTAATTTTAGACATAATTGCCTTTTTTGCGAGGTAATTTGTGGCAAATTACATGCTCAGCACTCAAAAACGGATATCAAGTGTCAAAAAGGAATAAAGATTAGAAAATCTTGAACAATCCAGCAAAAATAGATACAAGGGTATTTTGGGAATTTTTGAAATTTTAGGGGTGTTTTGGGAATTTCCCCAAATTAGAGGGATATTTCGGTAATTTTTGCTTTAAACAAATACATACTCTTTCCACATGAAGAAATATTGCTTCCTTTAGAGGCTCTTTACTACCAAAAATTGGACCCATGGCACTTCTTAGTCGTTGGACCAACAAGGCGAGAATTTACTATGGCTTGAAGAAGGATCAGAAGGAGAGGGAGAGAGAGAGATTCTAATAGAAACTCACCCATTTGCAATCATGTTGCAGCTCTTTGTTCTCAAACTTGGATGCCCTCATAAAGCTCTTGTACATGAAAATGTATAATGAGATATAGATCATTTAATTCAAGAGCTTTTGTGAAAGGAGCCAAGCATCACAAAAGCTTGGCTTGTCATTGAGAGGTCACTCTTGGCAAAAAATACAAATTGAAAATTTTTGTGTTCACGTTGTAGCTAAAGTAGATTGCTTAGCTAGCCTCTTTACTACCAAAACTTAGTTGTTAAATTACACATGAGATTCCAAGATATCTCTTTTGTTTCTTCAATGCCCGGATCAACAAGGTGAAGGGCGCTTGCTATGACACACACACGTGTGCGCACTCGCTCCAATAGTATATCGAACCATCCTAAGTCATACTGCCACTTTGTGTTCTCAACCTTGGGAGTCCTCACAGACCTCTTGTATATAAACATGCTAAATGAGATACACATTGTAAAAGTTTACTAGTTCATGTTGAAGAAGAGAAACATCAGAAGAGGTCTACATGTACATAAGATCACTCCTATCATTTATCATCGTTATGAATGTAGAATACCTATAGACATTTGAAAGGGGAGTGAAAGGGTTGGGAATGGAGAAGGACAAAGTTTTGTCACATCATCCTTCCACTACATAATTCTATCCCTCTTGCCCAAACATTGTATCCCTAAGTTGTCAAAGCAAACCCTGACATTCAAAAGGTATCCTCAACCAACGCTTTTTTTTCCCTAACATATATGAGGGTACAGCCGTTGGTGGACTCCTCTTTCAAGTGAAGAAGTTTTCTAAACATTTTTAATGCACGGGGATGGATAGTTACTTGAGTAATTAGGTCCATCCTTCCATGATTGAGATCGGGGTGCCGATACACCAAACCAGTTGCCCATACAACCGTGCGTCTCCCCTAGGATTAAAAACGGTATCCTAACTTATGTAGAAACATCAAGACATGAAATGGAGTAAAAACTCATCGTTCCTAGGGGTAACCGACTTATCTGTGGTGGCTGGAAGCCATCATTATTCATCAAAATATACCCAAGGAGTCGGAGGTGTCTTGAGAAAATCTCTCTTAAGGATGATCAAAAATATCTTTCCTAGTTCAATCCAGGCTAATCCAAACATTTCTTCCTAATTTACAAACAAGTATACTTTGGTTTCTTGGAAGATACCTTCCATTTTTAAGCCAATTTCACCTTTCCTAGTTCCTTACCCGCTCTTTGGTGTATGTAATGTTAATACTTAAAGAAAAACTTGAACTAATCAAAACTTAAATTATAATGAAGATCCACCTGGGACTGGTCGGGTATCTGTTGCAGTGCCGCGGCCTGAATTCTCTCATCAGTAGGCCTACTACTAGGCCCGGCCTTGTCATCGTGCGACGCTCTAGCTCTTTTAGGAATATTACCCTCATCATCAAATTGCTCGGGTCCTTTTTTGATGCTATGAATTCTTATCCTTATAAAAAAGACATCTATTTATTAGATAAATCATTCAAAAACTTGACTTAACCTTTGTATTCAATCTAATTCCTCTTTTTAACCCAACTAAAATTAAATTTGTAGTCCTAGAGGATACTTTCTTGACCTGATAATTTCTTAATTGCTTATATGCACAGGATAACTTTACTATAGCTTCCTTAAGGGTTTTCTAAGCTCTCATAATTTTCTTATAAATTTATCTATCTTTTTTCTAATTTCCCCATCTTTATTACGCTTTAAATTTGCTTGTTTTAAGCTTAATATTTATTATATTAATTTTCTCTTAAAGATTGTATTTACTCAACTTTAAACCAATGGTTTACACTTACAATAATCTTTTTTAGAGACTTTCGACAATAGGTTCTATTTATGCTAATTAATCTTTAGATAAAAATAGAGTTTTTGATCAATCATAACTACTTAAACTAATTAACTAATTATGGTATATTTATCACAGGTAGAATGATATCTCTTAACTCTTGTAATTATCAAAATTAGCTATCTAATTTTGCCCTTTTATATTTAGCTCAAATCACACTATTTAGGCTTAATTAAATATCTAAATTAGCTTTATGACCTTAAGATAATGATCACAACTTACTTACAATGTATAATAACTTTGATAAATAACACATAATTATGTAACTTGATTAGTTAGTTTTTTTCTTTAATTTTAGTTATAATTAATCTACTTTGACTTAGATAAATAGTTAAATTAATTTCTTAACCTTAAAATCATTATCATGACTTTTTTATGATGTAAACTAACTTTGATAACTAGCACATAATTATCTAACTTAGTTAGCTAATTTCTTCCTTTTAATTTTAACTAGAATTAGTTTATTTTGGCGTAAATAAATAATCAAATTCATTTTCTAACCATAAGATAATTATCACGTGTTAACTATAATGTAAAATAACTCTGATAAATAGCACATAATCATATAAATTAGTTTAATAATTTTTCTCTTTAGCTTATGGCTAAAAATAGCTACTTCTAAATTAATTAAATACTTTGATTAATTTTCTATTAATGAGATAATTACCCCATGTTCCTATTAGAATTTACTAATTGTGATAATTAACTTAGAAATATTTGAGTTGATTAAGTATGTTTTTTATCAATTTTTTTATTAAAAACAATTAATCTTTGCCTAATTAATTACAAAAAATAATCAAAAAATTAAGATATAGATTTTCTCAATTCTTAACAATCTAATCCAGCTTTGATAATTATCTTATACTAATCTAAGTTTAGTTAGTATAATTACCCTTAATTTCAGACTAAAAGGATTAATTTCAATCCTAATATGACTCAATAATTAATTAGATTAAGATCCTCGATCTTAATCTAAATAATCAATAAAATATTAAGGGCAAAGAGAGTAATTTATAATGTAAAGAGATTTAATCTTTTTAATTAATTCAATTAATTAAGAAAAATAAAGATAAATCAACATAATTTTGTTAATTAAAAAGAGATTATGCTAATTATCATTGATAATCAGCTAGAGGTTTTTCTCCCTAGTGATTTTTCAATAGAGTTTCTCCCTATGTGAGAGAGAAATGGTCAGGACTCCGAATCTGAGTGAAATTGTGAAGCAAGAGGTCGTATTCATAGGCTTGTGGGCACTCACAGACTGGAAATGGCAGTAGCTTGCATCCCAAGGCAGCCCTACAGCTCTCCTAGTGCCCCCTGCTCCTATTTCTATCCCTAGCAGGTGAGTGATGACCCCTCCCAACACTTGCCAGCTTTAAAAAATTAAATCTGCTAAATTTTGACCTTTTTTGTTTAATTGATAAATATCTGGGAGGTCTTAGTAAAAGTCTATGTTTAAACGATTACTGCAATAATCCAATTTTTCTTATCAAATTAATTGACATTGATTCTTTCAGAGGGATTAGCGGGTTGAGTTTTTGTCCGGACTTAATTCAAAAAATTTCTAGCCCTGAGTTTGTTGTGCTTAAAATATTAAAAAGACCATTTTGAATTGCTTTCAAGATAATGTTTTACTTGTTTGTATGTCCAATGCTTTCTCCTAGAGCTTTGAGTTCATTCCTTTGCAGTTAGAAAGGTGGAGACCTTACAATCACACAACTTAAGAATTTGAGATGCCCTCATCTCAACCAAAATTGAAAAAGTCTTTGAGAAAAGAGATTTCATCTTGCCAAGTGGCATCTTCGGTGGGATAATCTTTCCACTTTACCAAGTGTTACTGATTACTCTAAGAGTTCTTTCTAGTTTCAAGGATACAATCTAGTTTGAGTTTCCACAATTCCTTACTAATTACTTGCTACTCAATTTTTTCCAAGAAACTCTTAGTGTTGAGACCATCTTAAAAACCTTTACAAACTAATTGTATCATCTCAAAAACCAGGTTAGATCCATTCTATAAAGATCCATATATCCACCTTGTCAACATGAATGCACTCAGTCTAACTGACCATTCAGAGCAATCAATGTTTGACAAGTATCATGTATTCCATCTTTGCCAATCTGAATGTGCTCGACATGTCCTTGCCATCTTGAGCAATCTGGATTCGACACAACCTTCCACTATTACACCAAAGGTACCCCCACTGTGCTCTAGCTTGGTTGACCAACAACATGTAAAGGGTTTTAAGAAGTATCATACCAAGAGTTCTTTTGGCTTCTTATTATTCTTGTGCATTAATATTTACATATCTATATCATTTTTCAAGGAAGGCTATCTTGTGTACAAGGAATGTGAGTTGGTTTTTGGATAACTATCTCATTCCTAAGATTTGGATTTTGCCTTCCTATCAAGAACCTCTTCCTCATTTGTTAGATCTACCCTTAATTTCTTGATTGAATGCTAACTTAATTTTAGATTTCTAAAGTAATTTTGGAAAAGAAAATAATGTATACCATTATAATATATAAGTAACTCAAAGTTTTTCATTATCAATTTATAGTTGCTGAGCTCTAAGATTGCTAACTGTGGCCAAATGAGTGGCTCTTTCATCTTCCTCGTTCATTAAAGTTGGTTTTCCCATGATTGCATAAGCTCTGGCTCCTCTTGCTCTTCCTCTACCTCGTCCTCCATTTCTACCTCCTCTTAAATTGTCTCCTTGATTTTGAGGAATGGCTCTAGCAGTAGTTCGAGGGTTTTTCTCTTCTGGACAGTTATTTCTATAGTGCCCCATTTGATTGCATCCATAGCACCTAATGTTTGGGAAGGTCTGCTCTAAGTTCACTGCTGCAGTTACTCCACGTTGTTGATATCCCTGGTTGAAAGTTCCCATAGCTCTTCCCCTTAAGCTATAAACCCATTATAGTTAGTTGTAGAGTTGGTTCCTTCAGCTGCAAGAGGCTTGGCCATGAGAAGGGCGTCTTAAATTGATGTAGGCCTCATGGCTTCAAGACGTGTACTCAAGGGTTTATTGAGGCCTTGACATAACTGGGCAATCTGTTGCTCCATTGTCATCTGGGGAGCATAGCATCATAAGGACACAAATTTTGTGTAGTACTCCTCCAAAGAGAGTCCTAGTTGGTATAGACCAAAGAATTTGTTCATCTTGATAGCTTGATGTGCAGGAGAGAGATAGCGTTCTTTGATTGCCTGTTTCATTTTCTCCCAAGTCGGACTACTCGTGGGATTATCTCTGCAATGTTGCTTCCACCAAAGTTTGGCATCTCCACTGAGACGGAACATACCCAACATTGTTTGGTTTTCCTGAGCAATTCCCACAGCTTTTAAATAGTCGTCCATAGCATCTAACCATGCTTTGGCATCTCGCTCTAAATTGGGTCCCTCTCCCTTGAAGGTAGGGAGTTGAACTTGCTTTACTAGTAACTTTTTCTCTTAAGTAACAGTGTAAAGGCTATTTACACGAGTATTTCCCTAAGATTGAATTAGTGGAATTTAGTACCAAATGAAACCTCTCTTACTTATGCTTTTAACTTATCTCATACTCAAAACTTATGCACACATGATGAAGACAATTGCCAAACCATAAACGAAACTACTTATAGCATACCCATGAGAACCATAGTATGTACAAGAGTTAATACAATCCATAAAGATCCTGCTATGTACAAAGATGACGACGGTCCTATACTAAAATCTTGTGGACTTTATGTGGATCAGCCAATGAAAAAGTATACTTCAATCACTTGAAGATCTTGAGCCCATTTGAGTCTCTTCATATTTCATGCTAAACCTTCTAACTCTCTCGCATTAATAAAGAAAATTCCACCAGATCCTAACTAGTTGATCCTCCAAGTGGAAGGAGAAAATCTCTTATCTAGCCATTTCATCACGCTTTTTTGCATTGAATATTGTCGGATAGGCAAGCCCTCATAAACCTAATGTTGAAACCCATGAATTTGAGGTAGGCCTGATGGAAATCTTCCTGGAAAGATGGGGATAATTCTCTCTCTTTCTTTCTCTCCCTCTTTTCATTTAAATATCCCTTTAATTGAATTTGTCAAAGATCACTTATTCAACCTAACACCTTAAATTTTTCCCTAGGTCCAAGACTTTAATTAACATACGCTTTGATACCACTTGTGAGATCCTCAACCCGCCGCCACCAAAATCAGGATGGGATCCTTGACAGGTCTCTATGTCTAATAAAAATCAAAGTCTCTTAAACAAAAAAAATCCAGGGAATAGACCTTTACCATTGACAAGGGCTTGGGTCTGTAGCCCTTGATGAAGACCTAGTCCTGTCTCACAGCGGAAATAGGACAACATCTTAAAAATCCAAAAGTCTTTTGGCCCTATAACTTCCACAAATTGGGCTAAGGTATCCTCAACCAATTTTTTTTCCCCCCTAACATGTGTGAGGGCACGGCAACTGGTGGACTCCTTTTCCAATTGAAGAAAATTTCTAAACATTTTTAGTGCATGGGGATGGATAGTTACCTGACTAATCAGGTCCACCCGTCCATGATTAACAACCTTAGTCAATCCCCACTTACCACCCCGCACTCACACATGATTCTTTTGTTTTCTAATTACTATCACATTGTTTTAACATTTAAAATAATGGTTCTTTTAACTTTCCTTCACAGTGATTCCTTCAATCAAATATTAAAGACAGCATTGAAAAGCATTCCTTTAGCAAATAGACATCTTTAAGCTTAAGATAGGGTAATGTCAATCAAAACATTGTCCATAATAACTATGACTAGTACTCTTCTTGTCTTAAGACCACCTAAGGGTGAAAAAACGGCACCCATTCCTTATTCACAATCAAGGGTGGAAACCCATCACCCAAAGTTCGGGGCGCCCATACACCAAACCAGTTGCCCATACAACCGTGTGGCTCCCTTAGGATAAAAAACGGTATCCTAACTTATGTAGAAACATCAAGACATGACACAGAGTAAAAACTCGTCATTCATGGGGATAACCGATTTATCCGCGGTTGAAAAGCCATCATTATTCATCAAAATATACCAAGGAGTCGGAGGTGTCTTGAGACAAGTTGTCTTAAGGATGATCAAACATATCTTTCCTAGTTCAATCTAGGCTAATCCAAACATTTCTTTCCTAATTTACAAACAAGTATACTTTGGTTTTTATGAAGATGCCTTCCATTTTTAAGCCAATTTTACCTTTCCTAATTCCTTACTCGCTCTTTTATGTATGCAATCTTATTACTTAAAGAAAAACTTGAACTAATCAAAACCTAAATTATAATTAAGACCCACCTGGGACTGGTCAGGTATTTGTTGCAATGTTGGGGCTTGAATGCTCTCATCAGAGGCATACTACTAGGCCTGGCCTCGTCGTCGTGCGACGCTCTAGCTCTTTTAGGAACACTACCTTCATCATCACATTGAGGATTGGCTCGGGTCCTTTTTGGTGCCATGAATTCTTATCCTTATAAAAAGGAACGTCTATCTATTAGGTAAATCATTCAAAAACTTGATTGAACCTTCGTATCCAATCTCATTCCTCTTTTTAACCCAACGAAGGTTAAATTTGTAGTCCTAGAGGATAATTTTTTAACCTAATAATTTTTTAATTTATTATATGAACAACATAACTTTATTGTAACTTCCTTAAGGGTTTTGTAAGCTCCCATAATTTTCTTTAAATTTATATTTTTTTTTCTAATTTCCCATCTTTATTTAGCTTGAAAATTGCTTGTTTTAAGCTTAATATTTATCATATTCATTTTCTCTTAAATATTATATTTCCTCAACTTTAAGCCAATGGTTTACACTTACGGTAATTTTTCTAGAGAATTTTGGCAGTAGGTTCTACTTATTTTATATTAATCTAAGTTTAATTAGTATAATTACCCTTAATTTAAGACTGAAAAGGTTAATTTCAGCTCTAACATGACTTTTACTAAGCTATCTTTTGCTATTTTCATAAATATCTAGAAAAATATCTGGGAAGCCTTAGTAAAAGTCTATGCTTAAACAATTACTACAACCATCCAATTTTTCTTGTCAAATTAATTGACATTGAATCTTTCGGAGAGATTAGCAGGTTCAGTTTTTGTCCGAACTTAATTCTATAAATTTCTAGC
Organism: Adiantum capillus-veneris; assembly: GCF_014529385.1. Classification (NCBI taxonomy): domain Eukaryota; kingdom Viridiplantae; phylum Streptophyta; class Polypodiopsida; order Polypodiales; family Pteridaceae; genus Adiantum; species Adiantum capillus-veneris. Next base: position 143,273,701 of record NC_140951.1, on the reverse strand, counting down.
CCTGGGTTTACTGTGCTTAAAATTTTAAAACACCATTTTTAACTGCTTTCGAGATAATGTTTTACCTGTTTGTATGTCCAATGCTTTCTCCTAAAGCTTTGAGTTCATTGCTCTGCAGCTAGAAAGGTGGAGACGTTACATAGGACCCCATACCTCACAATGTACCAATTCCAATTCATTTGTGGTCATGTATATTTCTTGCAGAAAGGATTTTCTAGCTTAATTCCCAAGTTTACAAGGTTTAATGTACAACAAATTTAACCTTTGCACATATGCATGACCAACACACATGAGATATTTTTAAAATCTCGTTGCACGGACATTCCTCCGTGTATTAAATGACCCCTTTTTCTTCATAAACTTAAAACATTTTTTTAGTTTTCCATTACATTACCCCTCTTTTTAAATGTAAATCAATAACTATTGGCAATTTTAAATATCCCCTTTGGTGAACTCTTGTGATATACGTACACATTTTGAGGTGGATGCCCTAAGCCAATACATTTATGCCAAATTTCTAAGTATGCAACACGTGAACATGTGCAAACATGGTAGCATTTATTTCAGGCATGTTTGCATTAAGTGTAGCATCCTCCCAACATCCTTTCTAGTTTTCTTTCCCTATGCAACAAGTTTTCCATTTTTCTTGTACTCCTCTACACACAAAACATCAACATTAATTCTATCTTGCAATCCTTACTCAAGAATTTGTCCAAAAAATACCAAATTCTTTGTTATGTTCAACACATGGAATACATTAGGTGGGTATTTAACTTTTTTATTTTCTATAGATAATGGCACATCACTTGTATGCACAATAGGATGTCTTGTGTCATCCCCAATTTCTACATACCAAGCACGTTGCAAAGTATGCATGTTTGTGAACCATTCATCATATGTCATATGGTTTGATGCACTAAAATCCACATACACTACATTTATATCATCATGTGATGTAGATGCATGATTAGACATAATGGTTGAAATATATTATATGACAAATTACCTTTTTTCATCAGATATATTCCTACTGGTAGACAAATAATTGTTTTGTTGCCTTCTATTATTGCCTCTATTCCATGTACAATCACTCTCATAGAGACTTGTTTTGCCACATTTCCAACATGAACCTCTGTTGTCATTTTCTACGTCATTTCTTTGAAAATTCTTATGGCCACCTCAAGGACTCCTCTAAAATTTTCTCTATCGCGCAAAGGCCTTTTTCCCATCAAGCTGGTGCTATTGAATTTTTTTGTTGATGTTGATGTTGATGTTGTTATTGTTGTTGTGGCGTTGGCCCTAATTTCCATGACCACCTCTATGTGCACCACAACCTCTATCTCTTCATATACCTATGTAAAGAGCTTGATCAAAATTAGCTCTATCTAACTAGATGACTCAAACATTAATGATACTCTTCCTCAACGCTCAACAATGATAACAATTCTAAGAAGTTTGAAATTTTCTCCCCAAGTTGAAATAGTAGTCTTGAACTATTTGTAATCATTCCTAAGATCATGTAGACATCTCGGTACCTTGTCATCATCATCCACTATTACACCAATGGGTGTAATGGACTCACATATACCCTAGATTTTCAATAGTCATTTCCAAACATATCACTTTGATTTAAATCATGTTCAATATATTCTTGAGTTGAACATACCTCGCTCTTGTATTGTTGGTATGGAATGCAATAAGGTTGGACCACATATGTCCTTGAGGGAATATGCATCCTATATGTCACCAAAAATGTTGCTTGATACATTGATAGGCATCTAGTACATCACCTTGGCACATCCTTGATGTTAATCCTTTTGTGACTTTGTCTACTAAATGACAAACATTCCTTTCCAAAATCTCCGGGGCCTTCTCATTGACACCCTCAATGCCGTCGCATTGAACCTTTGCTTTTCAAATAATTATTAGTTCTAGACATCCAAGTGTGGAAGTTTTCCTCTACCAACTTCGCACTAAAAAATATGTATGTTCCCATCTAAATTTTCTATTTCTACAAAAAAAAATATGTATGTTCATGTCTAAATTTTATATTTCTTTAAAAATTTTATTAAATCTATAAAAAACATGTACTTGGGGGGTACACTATTAAGAACCTCCTTATATAATGTGTCCTCTATTAAAATGTAGGTATGGATAGATTGGCCCCTCTTTTTTAATGAATAAACAAGGTTTTCTCCAAAAATGGATTAAAAATTTCCTTCATTAATGTATCTCCTTTAAATTGCCAAAATCTTCAAAAATTAAAAATTTCTCTTGTTGAACTCACATGGTATATTTACATGATTATATAGGGGACCCCCCAAGAACATGAAGCGGTTTAAAAAACACAAAGTCTATCATAGATGTGTCCACAATATACTTAAGAACCCCCAAAAACCTTTTTCTCGCCCTCACATAGCAATCAAACTATTTGTTGCATAACTTGCAATTCTTGCAACACCTAAACTAGAGATTTGCATGATATCTATAGAATGTGAACTTGCATGTGAATGCATTCTAACTCAAAAACAGAGGCCGAAATGTACCCAAAACTGAAATTGCAAAAATTTAGTCCTAAATGACAATGCAAAATCCCTAGCCACACAAAATCTTTGAAATCAAAAATTATTTTTGAGGCATCTTGAGAATTGTGAGGGTGAGTGTAGTACCAACACACAAGAAAGAAGATGATTGCTTCTTGCCCTTGTACCACTTCCTATAGAGAGAAGAGAGCTCAAGATCTTGCAATCATACCTACACAAGGAGAAGAGAGGAAACACAAAGATGGAGGCTATCAAGCTTCTTTTTATTCTCCACCACTGGAATCAAAGGTAAGGGCTACAAAACCATAAGTGACATAATAGGAAAAAGGACTATGTATAAGTGGTTATTGTGAGTATCCACTAGTGAGTGTATGGTGTATAGGTATGCCATCACACTTGGTAGGCAGACCGAGTGAGTGTAGTCCAGCTATTGTATCACAAGCAAGGATCCTTATAGCAGCTCACATGCACCAGTGATGAATGATGTGGAGCAATGGTTAGCTAGGCAAAGAGAGTGATATCTAAACATTGCAATGGGAATAAGTGTAGCACCATGTGTTGTAGTGATAATAATCATTCAAGGGAAAATGATGTGAAGTGTGACTGCTGTGAAAGATGTAGAAGGATTGTCTCCACAAAGTATGAAGCATGACGAAGAGAGAGTATTGTCACAGATCAAGGAAGGTAACATCCTATATCCATTGTGCTTGATTCAACCACAACATCAAGCTATATCAAAGCTTATGGTTGCGTGCTTCAAAGAGCATACAAAATTCCTTGACAAGGAAATAGATGAATCCATCCTCAAGGATGATTGAATGATGATTTCATGCACGGACTCCAAATCGAGAGGTGGGATCATCCGGTGCAGCTGGGTTGACGAAAAATCTTACCACCATCAAAAAGCTTAGAAATGAGAAGGAATTGTTTCTAATATGGGCAACTATCATGATGTCCATGAGAGCTCCTATCCCAAACATTTTTGTAGCTTCAAAACTTACAAGGACGCATGGAAGAGACTTCTATATAACCAAATACAAATTGGAGAAGAATCCCTTACCATTGGGTTTGTGCAAAGACAAGCATGCACAAAGGATGAAATCAATAATGAGGTCAAGAAATTGGTGTCCTCTTTCTAAATAGATAGTACATGTGTCTCACCAAATAAGAAGGATGTTTGCCAAAAGTGCATCAAGAGAAAAGAGAATGGAAAAAATACATTGCATCTTTTGGATTAGCCCTAGGTGAATGTTTTTTGAAATTTATATTGTCCACTTATGAGCACTTGCTATTGGCAAGGTTATCTTGTATATTGTAACATTATGCATCATTGTCTTTGCACATAGGCATATAAGTACGTGTGCTGGTAATGAACCTAGCGTTTTACAATTGGGGTTGGATTGTAGGTGCTAGCTCTTCAAATGTATAGCAATTGGCCCTTCCATCCCCTAACTTCCCTCAAAAAAAATAGTTTCTAAGATTGTGAGGATTGAACTTAAAGACTTAGTGCAACATATGTCATAAAACTAAAGTGTTGTGAAAACTCTTGCACTCAAGTGGGAAGTTGAATTTGGAATTGTGCGTTTTGTACACCCATCCCAGCATATCCTCGAACAAAATAGCAAAAGGGTTGTCAACACACACTCTCCACACTAGAAATTCTCCAATCAAAGTGGGTTGAAGAGGTGGCATTGAAGTGACCACTATCCCTTCCCTACACCCTCCTTTGACTTGATATTTTCCAATAGGAGTACCAAATAAGTTAGTCTCCCATGTAGGGGCCAAACATGTTGGTCTATGGTGCTTAACATAGGTAGAAAAAGGATTATTTCCTATAAGTGGTGGTTCACTTTGAATTGAAGTATCCTTGTGGGAAAGTCTGCCTCAAGAACCCTTCCCTTTGTAGAAGCAAATCTTGAGAAATTTGGTGCATATCCCATGCTCAATTTGATGATCTCCCTTATCTTCTATAATCACCAAGGGTGGGATCATTCATCCTAAACTTATTGCTTTGGCTTGATCATTAATTTTGTAGATATCCACAACAAAAACATTGGTATGGGAGTACAAGATGCACTCATAGTAGATATTCCTAGTCTCTATTGGAGTTTCATCCATAGATGCCATTAAATAGCATCACACAAGGTGGTTTCCTCCAAAAGTTGGACACTAGTTCTTCCTTGAGGATATTTTCTTATAGCATCCTTGGATGGTCCTACCCGACTTCTATAAGTAGAGGCTCTAATTTCTAAAAGTAACTCAAATCTAGCAGCCAATATGGCACTTAATTCGACTAAACAAAATATAACCTTGTTAGAGCAATGAGTCCGTGAAAGAGAAAATATACAAAAAAGGGAAATTCTAAATGGTACAAGTCAAAAAACATGTATGCAAGGGGGAAAATGCATCTTACATGTATTTCCTAAAGTTTGGAGTTGGAGATACTCCTCTGTGTGTGTGTGTGTGTGTGTGTGTGTGTGTGTGTGTGTGTGTGTGTGTGTGTGTGCGTGCGTGCGCGTGCGCGCGTGCATGCACACGCATGTGTGGCATGCATGTGCACATGCCCATGCATGCGTGCATGTGTGTGAGTGTCCACATGCACGTGTACTACAAGAACCCTTTACTTTGAGCATGTCCGCAATTATATATGGGTCCCTTGAGATGGTAGTGAAAAATTGTTTATTTTTCTCTATGAAATTTTTCTCTTGGATGTACTATCCATTATGCCCAACATTGATGTGACAAAGCATCTTTGTGTTGTATTCATTGGAAGTGAAGACAAGGCCTCTCTCTAGATACTTTCCCCCATGCTTGCACCTTGAAGGCCTATGGCCTAATGCGAAAACTTCATAGGAGAAAGAAATTTATCATAGGGAAAAGAGAATTAATGGTGAGATTGCTAGTCAACGATATTTGAAAAACATGATGTGCTTGGAAATGTCTTGCTTGATGTGTATGCAAATTGTGCCTTAAGAAATGGGAAAAAAAATGAAAAGCTTTTTTTTCTAGAGCATTGTGTCTTGGGATTTGTTCATTGTAGGATATCCCAACATTGCTATAGCAAGGAAGCTCTATGCTATTTCCATCGGTTGCAAAGGGAAGGCCTCTCTGCAAATGCAATCAGCTATGCTTGCACCTTGAAATTGTAGAACCTAATGCAAAACACGTCGGTGAGGGAATTCATGATGAGATTGCAAGTCAGGGGCTTCTGGAAAAACATGATGTGCTTGGCAAAGCTAATATGTATGCAAATTGTGGTGCCCTTACAAAATCATGAAAGATGTTGATGAGATTTTTTGCAGAATGTTAGTCTCTACGGAGCACATTGACTGATACCTCAACACAATTGTAACAAGAAATATTTGTGTTGTTTTCATCGGTTACAAAGGGAAGGCTGTTTTGCCGATTCAATCACATATGCTTGCAACTTGTAGGAGCCATAGAAAGGGTTTCAAGCTACCCTACCAGATCCTTCATGGGCCCACCTTTCAAAAATCACCTATAGCACGTGTGTTTAGGAAGTATTTTTAAATTCTATATACACATAACCACAGATGCACAACTTCACAATAATTCAGCATGTGCATCACACATGTTAGACCTCACATTCCAACACTTTTGTCAACCATGATAGCTTGAGCATGATGCATGGCCTTCACATAGAAGAGAGAATTCACAATAGGGCTAGTGTTGGAAAAAGATATTTTTTCTTTTTCTTGGCAAATTTCATGTTTTGGAACATTTTCATTGCAACATGTGCCCAGCATTTAAGGGTCAAGGGCGTGACCCTCTTGTCATCACTCTAATAGCATCACTTCTTCTGTTTACCATAATATGAAAGAAAATAAAGTTTGTAAACCTATGTCTTTTGGTGTAAATGACTTGGTCATCATGCTTCCATCTTATAACACATAGGGTGAAGAGGACCAAACAAGATGAAGTAAGAAACAATTGGAACGGCCGTATCCTTGCATTCAAGTGACAGTGGCTAGCCAGAGTACAACATTTTTACTTGTCCAAGGACATTGTGTTGAACTTAAATCAATATCCTCATCTACATTCATTCTGTAAGTGGAACTCGTGTGCTCTCATAGTGTATCCAATGAGAAAGAATGGTTTTACACTTATCCTTTGTTTTAAAAAATTTAAAAATGCTTGTAGAAACCTTGAGTGGCACATTTAAAGCAATCTATAAAGGAATTGCAAATGTTATATATGTAGACAATCCACCTTCATTGTGCAAAATGATTTTTTTGATTGAGTATTTTATAGAATATATGATTCCAACCAAAGAGGGTGCACATGGAGAGCTAGAGGCCTTACCAATTCCAACTTTAAGATCATTGGATTGGGAAGCACCTGATCATGTACCATAGATAGCTTCAAAAATGAAATCAGATTATATACAAAGAGAAATGATATCGAAAGGATTTTAAGAAGGATCAAAATTTAATGGTTTATACTATTTCATGTCTTTGTGACATGTTTCAAATCTATGGATTTGCAAAGAAAAAAGATCATGTGATTGAATAGAAGACTGACAACAGTCAAAGTGGACAATGTACTTGGATAAAAGTGGAGTTCCAAAGAGGCTGTTCACATTGGTGGCACTATTAATTGTAGGCTAAGCCCAAATTTTATGTCTATGTACTAAAAAAAAAAAAATCAATCCTTGGTTTTAGGTTGATTACAAAAGATGGAGAGGAAAACTAAGGAATTGGATTCCTCTTGATTTTGGGGAAAAATTTTGAGATTTTCAACTAGAAATCAAGCTTAATCCATTCAACAAGATTAGAAAGTTGATTGTCACTATAGATTGGAAATTACAAGATGTAAAAGAGTCACTTGATTCTCTTGATGAAACTACTCTTGACTATAGATTTAAGGTTGATGTTACTATCATGGGTACTAGAGTGGAAAATACACTCTCATGTATCACATGTCTTCATCTCAAGGTTGTTTCTTTTAAGCCAATGGCTAGAAGGATCTAGTTATAGCTAATGTAATCTTGAATTACCTATCAATACAAAGACTTTTTATTTCTAAGTGTGAGTTATTGATTACTTCATAGTGTTGAAATAGTCTCTTGGTCCATCACAAGTGGAAAACCCTAATGTGGGGTATAACAATCGAGAGATTAAAAATAAACTGTGGTGATCAAGTTCAAAGACTCAAAATTTGTTTGTATTCGTAGGAATAGGTATATAAGGATTGAGGTAAACATTAGCAAAAGTTTGTACTATAATGAGGGATTCCTTACATGGAAAATCAGTTTTTCATTACAATAATCATTGCTTCATCAAGGAAAATCTACTTTTCTGTAGCATGAAATCTCGCCTTGAGTTCTATTTTTCTCTCTATCTCTATTCTTTCTTAAATCTCACAAATTTCTTGAGCAATTTGAACCTGCTCTTGGGCCAATCTTCCACCATGGATCTTCTCCTGAGATCGAGGTTGTGTAGGTTGAGGTGGCCTTGGTCTCTTTCTCTCTATCTTGCTGCTTCTCTACAACCTTAAATCCCGATCCACACTCCTCAAAGATCCCTATTTGGCATACTATAAAAAATTTAAAGATGATGCTTTTGGAATATAGATAGGCACCATTGAGTCCTTGACTTCTAGTCTTAACGCATATGTTGGACTCTCCTTGACCACGTCAAGATTACCCCTTCCATTCTATATATGAAGCTACTATCCTCAATATACACTTCTATAAGGGATAAAAGTTTTTAGCAAAAGGGTTCATAGACACCAAGTGTTGCCAAAACCACTTAACTGCTTTCATTACATACCATGAACTTTCTTGGTATCCCACCCACCAAAAAATTGCCTTCATTAAATCAAAACTCCCATGATACATTGTGAGAGATATCTCCTTTGATAACTACCTTCACACTAGAAACCCTTTCTTCATTAGACTAAGAAAATGGGGCTACCCTAGAGAGGTTCTTCTTAAAGTATTTAGCTGAATCGCATACCTAGAGAGAAAAAACCTCTTACCCTCCACCACAAAAAAAAAAATCATCATGAAATTACCCTTTACTTTCGAAACTACAAAGCTTAACCCCTCCAAAGAAATCAGGAAACCAATACACCAAGCTTGCACAAACTCGACTGCTCTTGCACACCTTAGTAAATCAATCAGCTATTGGACCAGTAGACAAAATTTACATACAATCCTTATAGAATTTTCACTTGTTTAAACACATGAATATGTTCTAACTCACCTTTTGCTAATTTTACTCATTGTGCAGGCTAATTTGGGAGCTACTTTGTCTTGAACAATACACCTTGCCCCTAGATTTAGGTGGCATCGCCTCGAAGGTAGTTTTTGCCCAATCATCTTCCCTATTGGGAAAATACCCTTCCTCTCCACCCCTTGTAAACTCTCCACCCCTTGTTTACAAGGGGTGGAGAGGATTTTCCCGATCTCCTCCCTAACCACATGCCCCCGCCCCCCCCCCCCCCCCCCCCCCCCCCCCTCCTCTTTTGGCATCCCCAATTTTGTATAAGATGTATCCCACCAATTTTTGTCGGATGATTTTTGCCCCGGTCTCTTGTGTATCCATATTTGACACAATCAAATTTTTGCATGTTCCAATATCTTGGCATTCGTATTTTCTTCTTTATACTTGAAAAGTATGGCTATAGCGAATTAAACAATACATGGGTTAATTGTCATACTCTACCTACTCTCCTACAAACCACAATAAATTTTCAAATTTGTAACCTACCTATATCTTGGACCATCCTACCCAATAACATATTTGTTACTCTTTTATTAAGTATACCCTCCCTCCTCCTCCTCCTCCTCTCTCTCTCTCTCTCTCTCTCTCTCTCTCTCTCTCTCTCTCTCTCTCTCTCTCTCTCTCTCTCTCTGTGTGTGTGTGTGTGTGTGTGTGTGTGTGTGTGTGTGTGTGTGTGTGTGTGACCTGCATCCCCTCCATATTTGCAAAATTTACCATTTCTTCCCCTAATTTAAACTCTACCCTTTAAATACCCAAAAATTTAAACTTTTAAAATTTTCCTCCATCCCCCTCCCCCCCCCCCCCCCCCCCCCCCCCCCCCCGCCCTTCTTTTCAAAAGGTTCCTTCGAAGGCTACTACACTCTATATAAACTCTCCTCCCCCTCCTCACAAACTTCTTCTCTTCCTAGATTTTTTTAGCACTAATGAGCTCTCTTAAGGGAAACGTGTTTGGTTATCCACAAGCCACCACCCCGCCCTTTCCTCCCTGCTTTGTCCCCCACTCCCCCTTACATTTACACGATTGTTACGCATGCTTGGCACCTTTAGTTAGTTTAAAACTTGTGAGCATTTTCTATTTGCAAGGTTGTCTTGTATCTTGTAATATTTCCATCATTGTCTTTGCACATAGGCATATAAGTACGTGTGTTGGCAATGAGCTTGTTGTTTTACAACTAGGACCAAAAGAGTCTTGGGGTTGATTTGTAGGTTCTAACTCTTCAAATGTATATCAATTGGCCCTTCCACCCCTAATTTCCCTAAAAACAATTAGTCTCTAAGATTGTGAGGATTGAACTTAAAGACTTAGGGCCCATCCATCTTAAAATTGAAGTGTTTGAAAAATTTGCACTTAGGTGGGAAGTTGCATTCGCAATTGTGGGTTTTGTACACCCATTCTAGCATAGCCTTGTACAAAATAGCAAAGGGGCTATCAACACACGCTCTCCACACTGACTTTCTCCAATCAAAGTAGGTTGAAGAGGTGGCATTGAAGTGACCTCTATCCCTATCCCATTCCCTCCTTTGACTGATATTTTCCAATAGGGGTACCAAATAAGTAAGTCTCCCATATAGGGGCCAAAGGTGTTGGTCCTTGGTACTTATAAGGGTGGAAAAATGATTATTTCCTATAAATGGTGGTTCACTTTGGGTTGAAGTATCCCTGTGGGAAAGTCTACCCCAAGAATCCTTGGCATTGTAGAAGCAAATCTTGAGAAATATGGTGCCTATCCTATGCTCAATTTGATGATCTCCCTTGTCTTCTATAATCTTTCTTTGGCTTGATCATTGATTGTGTAGATATCCACACCAAAAACATTGTTACAAGATGTACTCATAGTAGATATTCCTGGTCTCTATTGGAGTTTTTCCATAGATGCCATTAAATAGTATCACACAAGGTGGTTTCCTCCAAACCAGACACTAGTTCTTCCGTGAGGATATTTTCTTATAGCATCCTTGGATGGTCCTACCCGATTTTTGTAAGTAGAGGCTCTAATTTCTGAAGGTAACTCAAATCTAGAAGCCAATGTGGCACTAAATCCGATTAAACAAATTATAGCCTTGTTAAAGGAATTAGTCTATGAAGAGCACGTATACAAAAAAGGGAAATTCTAAATGGTACAAGTTGAGAAACGTGTATGCAAGGGAGAAAATTCATCTTACATGTGTTTCCTAAAGTTGGGAGTTGAAGATACTCCTCTCTGTGTGTGCGTGTGAGCGCACGTGCGTGCACGCGCGCGGGCGGACATGTGTGTGTGTGTATGCACGCATGCGCACACCTCGCATGCCTACATGTGTGTCTACACATGAGCATGCACTATAGGGAACCTTTACTCTGAGCATGTCCGCAATTACATATGGGTCCTGTTGAGATTGGTAGTGAAGAAATGTTCTTGATTATTTTTCTCTATGAATTTTTTCTCTTGGATGTACTACTCATTATGCCCAACAATGATGTGGCAAAGCATATTTGTGTTGTATTCATTGGTGGAAGTGAAGACAAGGCCTCTCTCTAGATGCTTTCATCTATGCTCTCACCTTGAAGGCCTACACCCTAATGCAAAACCTTCATAGGGGCAAGAGACTTAATGGTGAGATTGATAGTCGGGGACAATTTGAAAAACATGTTGTGCTTTGAATTTTCTTGCTTGATCTGTATGCAAATTGTGGTTCCTTTAAGAAACAAAAAAAATTCTTGAAGACATTTCTTCTAGAGCATCGTGTCTTGGGACGTGTTCATTGTAGGATATCCCAACATTGCTACAACAAGGAAGCTCTATGCTACTTCCATCGGCTAGAAAGGGAAGGCCTCTCTGCAAATTCGATCAGCTATGCTTGCACCTTGAAATCCTAGAACCTTGATGCAAAATCTTCACATTCTTGAGGGAATTCATGATGAGATTGTGAGTCAAGGGCTTCTAGGAAAAGATGATGTGCTTGGCAAAGCTAATATGTATGCAAATTGTGGTGCCCTTACAAAATCATGAAAAGACATTGATGAGATTTTCAACAAAATGCTATCCCTAGGGAACACATTGGTTGCAAGATACCTCAACATAGTTGTAACAAGAAATCTTTGTGTTGTTTTCATCGACTACAATGGCTTGGGGATGATGCATGGCCTTCACATAGAAGAGAGAATTCAAAAGGAGATTACTATTCTAGGGCTAGTGTTGGAAAAATATCTTTTTCTTGGCAATGTCTTGGTTGCAAGCATGACAAGTTGTTGATGGGCTTTTTTCACAAATGTCATGTCTTGGAACATGCTCATTGCAACTTGTGCCCAACATTTGAGTTTCAAGGGCATGACCCTCTTCTCATCCCTCTAATAGCATCACTTCTTCTACTTACCACAATATGAGAGAAAAGAGACTTTAAAAACCTATGTATTTTTGTGTATATGACTTGGTAAACATGCTTCCATCTTATAAAGGTGCACACGGGGTCAAGAGGACCAAACAAGATGAAGTAGAAACCCTTGGAAAGGCCATATCTTTGCATTCAAAGTAGCAGTGGCTAGCCAGCGTACAAGATGTTTACTTGGCCAAGGACATGGTATCAAACTTAAATCAATATCCTCATCTACATTCATATCGTAAGTGAAACTTGTGTGCTCTCATATTGTCCAATGAGAAAGAATGGTTTTACAATTATCGTCTGTTTTTTAAAAAAAATAGAAATGCCTTTACATCCATAGCTATGGAGTGGCAACCTATAGAAAACTTGAGTGGCACATTCAAAGAAATTTATAAAGGAATTTTAAATGTTATATATGTACACAAGCCACCTTAATTGTGCAAAATGGTTTTTTTGTTTAAGTATTTTATAATATTTAAGGTTCCACCCAGAGTGGGTGCACATGGAGAGCTAAAGGCCTTACCAATTCCAACTTTAAGATCACTGGATTAGGAAGCACCTAATATATGTATCATAGATGGCTTCAAAAATGAAATCCAAGATTATATACAGAGAGCAATGATATCAAAAGGACTTTGAAGAGGATCAAAATTTAATGGTTTATACTAGTTCATGTCTTTGTGGCATGTTTCAAATTTATGGATTTGCAAAGAAAAAAGATCATGTGATTGAATAGAAGATTGCCAACAGTCAAAGTGGAAAATGTACTTGGATATGAGTGGAGTTCCAAAGAGGCTTTTCACATTGATGGCACTATTAAGTGTAGGGTAAGCCCAAATTTAATGTCTATGTCCTATCAAATTTCTTGTCAATCCTTGGTTTTAAGGTGATTGCAAAAGATGGAAAGGAAAGCTAAGAAATTGGATTCCTCGTGATTTTAAGAAAAATTGTCTAGATTTTCAACGAGAAATCAAGCTTAATCCATTCAATAAGATTAAAAAGTTGATTATCACTATAGATTGGAAATTACAAGCTGTAAAAAGTCACTTGATTCTCTTGATGAAACTACTCTCAACTACAGATTTAAGGTTGGTGTTACTATCGTGTGTACTAGAGTGGAAAATATGATCTCATGTATCACACGTCTTCGTCTCAAGATTGTTTTGTTTGAGCCAATGGCTAGAAGGATCTAGTTATAGCTAATGTAATCTTGACTTATCTATCTATACAAAGATATTTTATTTTCAAGTGTGAGTTATTGATTACTTCATAGTGTTGAAGTAGTCTCTTGGTTCCTCACATGTGGAAAACTCATATTTCTAAGTGTTTGTTTTTCTTTTTTATCATGAAAAGTTATGGCTATAGCAAATTAACAATACTTGGGCTACTTGTCATACTCTACCTACTCTCCTCAAACCACAATAAATTTTCAAATATAACCTACCTATAACTTAGACCACCCTACCCACTAAAATATTTTAACTTTTTATAAAGTTCTCTCTCTCTCTCTCTCTCTCTCTCTCTCTCTCTCTCTCTCTCTCTCTCTCTCTCTCTCTCTCTCTCTCTCTCTCACACACACACACACACACACACACAAAGACCAGCATCCCCTCCATATTTGCAAATTTTTCCATTTCTTCCCCTGGTTAAAACTCTACCCCTTTAAGTACCTAGAAATTTAAACTTTTAAAAGTTTTCTCCCCTTTTTTTTCCCCCTTCTTTTCAAAAAGTTCCCCCGTACCTCCCCCCAACATTTTCACGACTGCTATGCATGCTTGGCGTCTGTTATGCATGCTTGGCACCTTTAGTTAATTTAAAACTTATGATCACTTGCTATTGGCAAGGTTGTCTTGTATCTTGTAATATTATGCATCACTCTCTTTGCACATAGGCATATAAGTACGTGTGCTCCAATGACCCTTTTGTTTTACAATTGGGACCAACAAAGTCTTGGGGTTGGGTTGTAGGTGCTAGCTCTTCAAATGTATAGAAATTGGCCCTTCCACACCTAGCTTCCCTCAAAAAACCTAGTCTCTAGGATTATGAGGATTGAAATTAAAGACTTAATGCCCCATCCATCATAAAACTAGAGTGTTATAAAAAATCTTGCACTCAAGTGGGAAGTTGCATTTGCAATTGTGCATTTTGTACAAAGGGGTTGTCAACACACACTTTCCACATTGGAAATTCTCCAATCAAAGTGGGTTGAAGAGGTGGCATTGAAGTGAGCTATATCCTTTTCCCACACCCTCCTTTGATTTGATATTCCCAATAGCGGTACAGAATAAGTTAGTCTCCCATGAAGGGGCCAAAGGTGTTGGTCTATGGTACTTATCAACATTGTGCCGGGACACTCATTGTTTTGGTAGAAAGCTTGCAAATCCTAAGCCTGTTTTCTTGTTCATGGGTTTTTGGCAAGCGATCTATCATATAATAATTGAAGATTTTCTCAAACCATAGATGCTACAAATGTGCCCCCATGGTTAAACACAAAGACACACCTATCTATGTAGAGTTTCTAAGTTTGAAAGGTGGAAATGAGACGACTATGATACTAAAGTTGACATTGTGGATAATATTTATATCACAAAACCTTTTCTAGAGCACATGTTGAACTACTTGAGTGGACATAAATTTTGACCGCCAGGGATGTGTGTGCTCATGAGTCCACATTGACAAAATTCTATAAAGAAAGATATTTTAATCTATGTTGATATATCAAGCTCAACACATGGTATATATGGATGACTTCTTGCCTACATTTATCATTGGTATAAAGCTACAAACACAAAGATCTTTGCCAATAGTACTAGAGATGGACTTCACCAACGGTCTACTAGTGATGGCCATTTATCTTTCTAGGCCACTTGCTAGTAGACCATCGTACACAATTATTATTATGTTGTATTTATCACTTATGTTTTGTAGACAATATCATCATTTTTAGTGTGAAGAAGAAGAGTCAACTATGTGCCTCCATCTTAATTGTGTGCTCTCTTGATTGTCTACATGTGTGCTTACAAGCACTCAAGCTCTCTCCTTCTCTATCGTTTACATGGTATCCTCAATGGTATCAAAGCAAGTTTGTGGCTAAGGAGTTGTGAGTGGCAAGCACGGGTAGAAGAAGAATTGTTGGAGGGTAAGTATATCTCCATTCTCCTCCCTTGTGTGTTTGTACCACATTCACCATCGAGATTCTCAGGAGGCATCAATAAAGATCTCTAAGTTTGGCACCTAGACACCAAAATTTAATTTTCACACATTGAGTTCCATTCAGGAGATAGAGTGCATTTGTGTGCAAGGATGCAAAGGTTAGAGATTCTAAAAATCTACCATTTTGGTGCTATAGGAAGCTCAGGTGATGCTACATTTACTACATAGTAGTGTGAAAGAGTATATCAAGTATATGTCCACGTATTGTGGTCACAAGTTGTGACATGTACTAATTATCCACTATAGTATTTGTGTAGATTTTTACTTTTTTGCCAATGTGTCTAATAGTGATAAAATCGATGGTATTGTGAGTAAGAAGATGGACTAGAACAACTTTTTGCTTGAGAGTTTTAAATGAAAAATTTAATAATGGGTAAAGGTTATTCGAAGTACATTGAAGAGGTGAACGTGAAGATGCATGAATGTTGAAAGACTAACATATTTGAACCGAGGAGCATGGAACGTCATGTATTGGTTGTCTATCAGTGTGGAGAATACCATGATTAGGTAGATACAAGATGTCGATTCCCCAAGGAGGCATGGAAGAACTTGGTCTTGCTAGGTGTGAACAACAATAAGGCAAGGAATTTGTAGCTAAAGGCATAGCTCAACACCATAAAGAAAATGAGTCTATTAGTGAATGATTTTGTTTTGAAGATTATGGACAAATGTGGACCCCTTGAATTTGTTAATGTTATGTTTGACAATGATGATAAGATGAAAGCTTGCTTGCATCATTTAGGATTAGCGTACAAGTAGATTAATACCTCTATTCATACTCAAAAAACCATTCCAAGTTTTATAGATCGTGTATCCTTGTTGAAGTGTGGAAGAGAAGAGAATTGGTGAAGGATTATATAAACAGCATGTGATTTTGGACAGGTTGTAATGGTTGTGGAAATCAAAATCAAGGCAATCAACACGTAGCTGATAATCAGTTGTAGAACATATATGGTAGAGGAAACTTTTGAGATAAGGGGAGTCAAAGAGATCATGGATATTTTCATGGAAAGAATCTACAAAATAATGGCCAGGGATGTTGAAATCAAGACAAGAGATCTTCTCCCCAGGGGTCTATACAAGACATATACAATTTACACCTTCCATCTAAGATACCGTAGGGTATGGAAATTGATACTCCACCCAGTCATCCTACCCTCTACTTATAGGGCAAGGAAACTTCAAAATAGGGAGGTTATCTTACCAATTGGATTGCTTCTTGCTAATGTAGACCCTTAGCTATACTCTAGCACCCAATTAACACTCGAATATGCCCCTTTGTCTGGATGATCTATAGTACTAATATTGAGTTGTGTTCCCAACCGTTTAAACACAGTCATTCAAAAGTGATTGTAAAACTTGGGATCATCATCACTCACAATATTGTTGGGCAATCCATATAACCTATTTAGGCTATCAACAAACAATCTGGCTAACTCTAGAGTTTTAATAATGGACTTGGTTGGAGTAAACTTACAAATTTTAGTCAACCTATCTACAATCACCCATAACGAGTCATGACCTCGTACAGTGGTTGGTATCTCATTGGTAGACCCACAATAAAATTCATACAGATACTCTCCCATCCGCCATTGTGAATATCCAAAGGATGCAAGAGACCTCATGCCTTCAAGTGCTCTCCTTTATTAACTTGACATTTCTGGCAATGCAAGACATGGTCTTGAACATACCCATCTAAGCCTCGCCAAATAAAAGTATTGTTGTAAGAGGGCATAGATCTTCTTTATGCCTAGGTTTCCTACACTTGGACAGTCTTGACATCCATAAAGTATTTGGCACCGAATGTCTATGTTTGCTGGTACAAAAACTCTCCCCTTGTGGACTAGGTACCCATCATCAATGGAGAAAATTCTTACATCTAGTCAACTCATAACTTGAAAGAGGAGAATCGTGTGAGGAGAAAATAGACACACTACGAACACTAAAGTGAGAAGGATCCCACTTTTTGACATGACTGCACACCTTGTAGTATGCATCATCATGCTCACATTACCTTTAAGAGACACCAAAAACTCACTTTTTAAGTTCTATGAGCAGAAGAGAGTTGATCTCAAGTATTCTACTAAGAGCTGTTGGAATTAGGGTTGCAGAGAAACGCACACAGCTTGGAGAAGAGGAAGGAAGCTCAAGGCACACAATGGAGAGTGTATTACTTAGTGTGCAATGGAAAGATAGATAGCCCTAGAGTGATGGGCGTATATACCATGCACGGGGGAAAAACCTCCTAAAGAGGGAAAAAATGCCCCGGCGGTCCTAGTGTGTTCACACACATCACTACCACATGTATATGGTAATAAATCCCCCCAGGAGTGATGCGGTGAACGAGAGCTGGCACATGAGTAAAGGGAAGTGCCATGCCTTGAGGACATGATCAGTCCACAAAGGGGAGTAAGCCCAAAGCTTTGCGGAAAGCTTCAAGCTTCTCATGAGACAATGCCTTTGTGAAAAGATCTACAAGGTTGTCCTGTGTTGGCACATAAGCCAAGCTGATCTCTCCTACTGAGAGCCTCTCCCTAACATAGTGGTAATGCACCTCAATGTGCTTTGTGCGAGCGTGAAAAATTGGGTTCCTCGCAACTGCCAATGCGCTCTGACTGTCAGTGTAGATAGTGTTGGCAGTGTCCTGTCCAACACCCAAATCAGCCATAAGGCGTTTGAGCCACACACACTCAACCGTAGCTATGAAGAGTGCCCTATACTCATCCTCACAACTTGAAGTGGCCACAGTAGGTTGCTTCTTGCTCAACCATGATATACATGAACTACCAAGCATGAAACAGAAACCACTTGTGGACACTCACGTGTCAAAACAACTAGCCCAATCAGAGTCCGAAAAAGCATGTAAGTCTGGCGGCAATGATCCCCCCTTGGGATAAAACAAGCCAAGATGTAAAGTTCCACTAAGGTAGCGGAAAATCCTCTTGACAGCCTGCCAATGCTTAGACCCTAGGCTATGCATAAATCTGCTGACCTGTGAGACTGCAAACTGAATATCTGGCCTTGTGGTGCATACATAAATGAGGCATCCAACATCAGTTTGGTAAAGAGTGACATCAGCAGTATCGCCAGCATCATGTAGACTCAACTTCAAACCTATTTCCATGGGAGTGGCAATAGGTTTGCAATCCTCAAGTCCAAAATTACATAGCAATATCTCTATGTAACTTTTCTGACACAAGGCAATACCACCATCACACTGCTTAAATTGTATACCCAAGTAATGATGCAACATCCCCAAATCTTTCATCTTGAAAGTAGCATTCAAATCAGCCTTAAATTCAGCAATATGTCTCTCATTTAGTGCAGTGATCAACAAATCATCGACATAAAGAACCACAATGAGAAGTACATCATCCTCACGTTTTACATACAATGTGCTTTCTGTTGGACTGTTACGAAAGCCTCGTTTAACCAAATGAGTGTCAGCTTTCTCATACCAAGCACGAGGAAATTGCTTCAACCCATATAAAGCCTTCTTACATCTGCACACTTTGTCCTCTTGTCCTTTTATGACAAAACCGCAAGGCTGCGTTACATAAACTTCCTCAAATATGTCACCATTCAAGAAACAGTAACAATGTCTTATTGATGTACATCCCAACCAAAATGAGATGCTAATGCACATAGAAAACGCACAGTAGTCATACGACAAGTGGGAGAAAAAGTCTCTTCATAATCTATGCCTTTTTGCTGTGCATAACCCTTTGCAACAAGTCGAGCCTTATGGCGATCGATTTCACCATCCGGTTCGCGTTTCAACTTGTAAACCCACTTCGTACCAATGGCCTTTTTGCCAGGAGGCAAATCACATAAAGTCCATGTGTCATTTTCTATAAGTGCATCATATTCTGATTGCATGGCAGCCATCCAATTTTTTGAATTCTGTGCTTCATCAAAAGACAGAGGCTCCTCAACATCATGTAAGCTAGATACAGCCAAAGCATAACAATTTGATGCATAAGATGCATGGCGAGAGCCTGAACGAGTGCGACTAGACAAAGGTGCATCCAATTTACTGTCACGCAAAGTGTGCACCAACCATTTTGGCATACCTCTAGCCTACTCATTTTCAGCTCTTTCCTCATCAAATACATCATGTACATCTGCATCAGTAATAGGCTGATCTATAACATTTTCAGAAACCCCCATAGGCTGTACATTTGCCTCATTGGAACTTACATTCGTATTTCCACCACTAAAAAGAGGCAACAAAGTGTCATAAATGTCCTGTGAGCTTACATTACTATCTCTAGTACATGACAGCAAGGGCTCAACAGAATCTTTCACAAACACTACATCCTGTGAAATGAGAATACACTTTGTTTGTAGATGATACAACCTGTAACCTTTGCTTTCAGCACTATAACCAACAAAAATACATTTGACAGCCTTATCATCCAATTTTCTGCGCTGTGTTTGTGGCACCAAAGCATATGCCAAACAGTCAAAAACACGCATGTGCTCAATAGAAGGCTTTCTATCATGCCATGCTTCATATGGAGTAATAGACTGCAAAGCTTTCATTAAACACCTATTAAGTACATAAGTGGCACACATGATGGCCTCAAGCCAAAAAGAATGCGGCAAAGCTTGACTTTTGACCATACATCGTGCCATTTTCATTAGTGATCTGTTTTTCCTCTCAGCAACACCATTTTGCTGAGGCGTATAAGGCACTGTACATTGGTGTTTTATCCCACGACTAGCCAGAAATGCATTAAATTCATGAGACATATACTCCCCCCCTCGATCGGAACGGAGGGTGCCAATAGTACATTTCAAGACATTTTCAGCCATAGCCAGAAATTTTTTGAAGCATATAAAAACTTCGGACTTTGCTTTAAGCGGAAATACCCATGCATGCCTGGAGTAATCATCAATGAAATTCACCAAGTGCAGGTAATTGTCAAGGGATGGAGTTTGCATGGGCCCATAAACATCACTATGCACAAGCTACAACCTACATGTGGCCCGAACTGAGCCATCCTTTGGAAACTTAGAACGCTACATCTTACCCAAAATGCAGCCTTCACAAACATGTTTGATAGGTGCTTCAAGAGGTCGTAAAGAAGCAACCATATCAGATTTCTGTAAACGCAGCAAACTGGCAAAATTCGGATGACCAAAACATGCATGCCAAAGTTTTGCATCTGAAATAGCCCTTGAATCTGCAATAGCATTTGCAAAATTTTGTCCACACTTGTCATACAAAGTGAGCTTATACAGCCCATGGCACAAGTGGCCAGATGCAACAATTTCATCACCAAAACTGAGATCATGAATTGTACATCTGTCATCCACAAATTTGACTACAAGTCCAAGTCTAGCAAGTGCGGATACAGACAAGAGATTCTTCTTGATCCCAGGTACATAAAGTGCATCAACAAGTGTGAAGGAACTGCCATTTGCAGCAGTAAGCACAATCTTTCCAACTCCCTGAACCGGATAAGAGGCATTGTTGGCACAAGTGACAGAATTCCAATGAGGGACAGACTCGAGAGAGGTGAACATTTCATGATGTGAGGTAATGTGCTTTGTAGCACCACTGTCGAAATACCACACATGTGAATCTGTAGCAAAACTGACAAGCATGCATCATGGACAGCAGGATTGTAAGTGCACTCTGCGCTAAAAGCCCATTCTGCATCAACATCAGCAACACAGTCTCCTTTCACAGAAGACTCAACAATGGCTGCATTTGTAGTGGAACCAACATTTGTAGTGGAACCACCCTCTTTCTTCGTAGCCTCTTTGGCCTTCAACTTAGGACATGACTTGATCAAGTGATCATTAGCTTTACAATAATGGCAACGCATCTTCTTTTTGCCCTTATCATTAGAATTGCCAGATGAAGTGCTACCAGCAGAAGCATTAGGAACAGAAGTTTTGCCACTTGCAGCAGAACCATAAGAAGTGGCTGCATTGTTGTTACCACCCTTTCTTTGAGAAGCAATATAAGCATGTTCAACTGCACATTGTCTAGTCTTGTTTTTTCTGGAAAGTGACTCTTGTAATAGTAATGTGCATAATGCATCAAACTTGAAAACTTCTGGATTTCCTTGGGTCATAAGTCTCCAAGTACTAGCAAAAGTCTGGTAAGAATCTGGTAAGGCATGAAGAACAGTCTTCACAAGGGAACTATCTGAAATGACTTCACCTGTAGAAATAAGCTGCTCATTGATATCCTTGACACTAGCAAGGAAAGTGTCTATATCATCTTCCTCATGCATAATCTTTGACTCCAACTCTTTACGCAGCAAAGCAATTTTAGCCTCATTGTGACTTGCATAAAGACCAGCCAATATATCCTAGGCCTGTTTTGTAGATTTTGTTGAACGGATGTGAGTCTTATAGTAGTAATGTACATTGCATCAAACTTGACAACTTCTGGATTTCCTTGGGTCATAAGTCTCCAAGTACTAGCAAAAGTCTAGTAAGAATCTGGTAAGGCATCAAGAACATTCTGCACAAGGGAACTGTCTGAAATGACTTCACCTGTAGAAATAAGCTGCTCATTGATATCCTTGACACTAGCAAGGAAAGTGTCCATATCATCTTCCTCATGCATAATCTTTGACTCCAGCTCTTTACGCAGCAAAGCAATTTTAGCCTCATTGCAATTTGCATAAAGACCAGCCAATATATCCCAAGCCTGTTTTGTAGATTTTGTTGAACGGATGTGAGGAACAATGGTGCGCTTCATAGACAACACAATCAATGCATGAGCCTACACATCCTTAACATCCCAACGAGCTTGTTCCGCCGTAGGCAAAACAACTCTAACAGCACCAATCCTTGCAGCAAGACCTACAACATCCTCAACATCGCCTACATCCTCAGAAGCAGGACGTACATCAATGCCCTGCACAATGTTCCAGACGCCCTTTGACACAAGAACATGTTGCATCATATTAGCCCACATAGGGTAGTTATCCCCATCCAACCTGTCCTCAGCAGCAAACATCTTGAACACATCTGTGTTGTTGTTATCCCCATCCAACCTGTCTTCAGCAGCAAACATCTTGAACACATCTGTGTTGTTGTCAGCCATGGTAAATGCTGCACCTGATGTGAGAACTACTCGAAAATAGGAGAAACGGAGCAGGAACAACACGTGCTATATAGCACAAACCGTAGGAGACTATGAGGCACCTGTGACACAGAAAACGGCAGTGACAAAAATTCTGCACAAAATGACGAAATAGCCTGTGCAGTATTGCCTGTAGTGGAAACGGAGGCCGAAATGAGCCCGAATCAAAAATCTGAGCAGACTGAGCTCTATGAATCTGCCCAAAATATTTGTCGACCTGCGAACGCTTGCCAAACCTCACTGTAATCGGAGAAAGTGAGCAGGCGTGTGCTGGAGCAGCTGGCTACTAAGCTCGGGAGGACGCAACCTGCTCTGATACCAATTGTTGGAATTGGGGTTGTAGAGAAACGCACACAGCTTGGAGAAGACGAAGGAAGCTCAAGGCACACAATGGAGAGTGTATTACTTAGTGTGCAATGGAAAGATAGATAGCCCTAGAGTGATGGGTGTATATACAATGCACGGGGGAAAAACCTCCTAAAGAGGGAAAAAATGCCCCGGCGATCCTAGTGTGTTCACACACATCACTACCACATGTATATGGTAACAAGAGCATCAACTACCACATTGTATCATCCTTTATGATAACCAAGCTTTGCAGCATACTCCTGGAGGGCACTAGCTAAAGCGACCTTAAGTACATCAAAGCTTTGTTGTTGATAATCTCCCCAATGAAACGCTTTGCCCTTGGATTTCAATTGGTCTACATAAGAACATCAATTTTAGCATAGTTTTGAATGAACCTACAATAAAAACCTACAAATCCCAAAAAAAATGTGGAGCTCTTTCAATTTTTTTGAGGAAGGCCAATTATGGATGGTATCCACTTTGGATTCATCCATATGTAGGCTTGCATCAAAAATTACATGCCCATCATCAAGCCTCATTCTCACTTGATGATAACTTGAGCACATATTTATTTTTATAAAAATATGGACATGGGTGAGTTCAACAAAAGACTCATCCACCCATCACAATGGATACATATTCTTAAAAGTTACATTGTTCAAACCATGGGAATCTATGCACATGTGTATACTACCATCCTTTTTCTTCACCAACGGAATAAGAGATGTCTATGGTGAAGAACTAGGTTGAATTAACCCTCTACTAAGGTAGTCAAAAAGCTAATGTTCACTTGTATAACCTCAAAATGACTCCTTTTTAAAGGTGATTTACTAACAGGCTTAGTACCTACAACCACATCTATGGTGTGTTTCACAGAACGTGTTGGTGGTAACCTAGATAGTAAATCTTTTGGAGAAACATTTTTGTATTCAGTTAAAATTTCTTTGAATTTACTAGCAACATTTGCTTGTTGTGGTGACAAAGGAGTAGCAATAGAAGGGAGAGAAGCTAAGTTGCATTTATACATCTGTATAATCATTTTTATATGTATAAAAGGCAAGTAGATGTTGAATAGTCTATTTTTATGCGTGTACCCATATAAAGTATATTTTGATATTTTGATCAAAATCTACTTCAATCAAAATATACTTTATATAGAAAAGGGCGATGATAGCTCAAATGAACTATCAAATTCCCTCATTTTCTGATTGGTCAGAGTACTTGCATATCCCTTGTGGAGCATTTGCCAGTTTGTTAGAGCCCTCTTCTTCTACTTGAGGTGATCATTGAACTTGTTCTAATTCTTTATTATCTATAATTAACATTTTTTTTCTCATGAAACTATTGTTGTAGAGCATATTCTCACACTTCAAGATTAGTTTGCAAGTTAGTACCATATCTCTCACTGTGTAGACCAAAGTGTCACATTGTAGGGAGGGTTTAGCTTAGGTACCTTTCCTTGGTTGTGTAGACCTTCACATCAGACTACAGGGGGGTTAGAAAACTACACACTATCCCTGTTGCGTAGACCATTGTGTCGCACTGCAAAGAGAGTATAGGGAGTGATAAAGTCCTCATCTCTAGCTGTGCATACCATCGTGTCACACTGCATCAGGGTTTAGAATTGAATAATTGCCCTATCTCTAGCTGTGGAAACCATTGTGTGGCATTGTAGAGAGGGTTTAAAGAATGATACACTTATCTATAGTGAATTAATTGATCACTTGTTCAATACAACGCATTACAAACTCAATAAGAAATAGGAGAGATACGTTATCGTCACATCTACCATATTACGTACTCACATTTTCTTAAATGGTTGTGTAACAAGTTGTGCAACCCTTTAAGGTGTGCTTTTTCAAATATGAAAAATGTGCCAATCATTCCACATTTTTATTTCTCATTAAATTCATAATTGTTCCTTCACACCTGAGACTTTGGAGAAGAGTTCTGATAAGAAAACACCTTGTCTTTGATTGTGCAGTCCACCGTGTTGCATTGTGCAAAGGGATTAAATATAAACAAATGCTCTATCTTTGGCTATGCAAACACTATGTCGCATTGCAGGGAGGACTCTAGTTTGAAGATACACCTTGTCCTTGACTGTGAAAACCTCCACGTTGCACTGTAGAAAGGTTTGTCTTGTCTTTAAGTTTTTCGTTTTGAATTACTTGCATCACTTTAGGTCTTTTTATGTTTATGTTTGTGCCATTGTTTGAACTGAGTAATGCTTTTTCAAGTTGGATCTTTAAAAAAATTCAAGCACTAGCTTTAAACTATCTCACCTTTAGTTTTAAAAATGTTTCTAATGCTAACATGTGCTCCTTGCTATGTACAGATGGAAAACGTATCTCAGTACAATGATATACCACCTCATGATGATGAAATGCCACCTGAGCATGATTGCATACCACCGCAGCATGATCAAAATGCAAATGAAGATCCCTATCTTAACCATGAACTAGCGCAAAAGATCTACAAAGAGAAGGAGATTCATGTTGCCAAAGGCGATCTAAGTGTTTTGGCAAGGTCCCAACAGGACAAGTGAGACCAGGATGAAGAGTTGTTAGGCTACAAAAAATGCAAAAACTTGTGTCTAAACCATTTTCTGTAGCACAAACTTTTCAGAGCCACTGGCAATACAAAGGGATTCCCTCCTCTAAAGATATTTGACCTACAAAATACGATATTGGTGCAGCATATGCATGATAGATTCTTATAAGTGCACATGCAAAACCCAAACAACAATCAAAGAGCCGTTTACTTGTGCAGCAATGCTATCGCTATTACCTTTTAGGACACAAAGTAGATTCGAGTGATTGACCTAGCATGGGAGGAGTTGGCAAGGGATGGGTATCATAACAAATTCACACTCAAGAGGCAAGTGAAGGAGAACCTCCAAGCAACAAGGGCTTCACCTTTCTCCTTGAGGAGACAACAATCTTGAGCAATTGGCTAATCAAGGCATAGAACTTGCAAGCCAACAAGAGACTGCACAATCATCGTGCACTCATTGCAAGGCACTAGAAGTAGAGAATTCTAGATTGAAGAAGAAACTAGCAAGATTTGAGGCAAATTTTGGTCCCTTGGAAGATGATATATTGGAAGCAGGAACAAACGGGTCCATGGGAACATATGAGTTTCACCTATAAGAGATCATGGGAGATTACACCCAAGATCTAAGCTAGATCTTCTTCATGCAAAGCCCATCTTTTTGTAACTAATCTTTTTGTGGATTCTCACAATTTTGTAATAACCAAATTAATGAAATTACTTGGTGTGTGTGTGTGTGTGTGTGTGTGCGCGTGCGTGCGTGCGTGTGCGTGTGCGTGTGCATGTGTGTGTGTGGCTGTTTAATCTTAGATAATAAGACATAATTGAACTTTTACATTTAAAAGACAGCTGGCAATGGAACAAAGAACAGATAAGTACAGAAACAACTCAGTATTAGAACCATTTAAGTACAATGTTTGTAGGAATGAGGTCCCCTTCCAGTATACAAATAGTAGAAAAACTTCCCAAACCATAAGTGAGTGTGCAATCCTGTGTAGGTCAGCTTGCCAAAGTCAAAAAAACCTCCAAGATAAGATAGAGTCCTTACCTGCATCCATCCAAACAAAACAACAATTCAGTTAGCCTTGGATATGTTTTATAGGTATCAATGGACTATACCAGTTGTTATCCATGTCCATCTCAAAAAAAAATTAGACTTTACAAGCTTAGTCAAGAGTATTTATGTAAAGATGTTATCACTTTTCTTTTAAGAAAACCCAAAGATTATAGTAAAAGAATATTATTTTGATTAGAAGGCCATCACCCCTTCTAATCCAAGTGTCTGAATCCACTCCCTTTATTTAAAAAAATCACCAGTTTTATTAGTTCATGAAAAGCTCTACCAAATGAAGTTTATACGAGATTGTTTTAAAAATTTTCCATTTTAAAGTTCTCATACAGTATCAAGCTTTGTTTAAGATTGTTTTCAGGTCAGACGCCCATTATGGTAAAAGTGGACTCTCAATCATCCCACTATCACTAATCACATATCTCGCTTTAGAAAACCAAAGTAACAAGGAGCCGTGATAAAAGCCAGACCATGAGCCGAACCATAAAAATATATACCATGAACGTGCTAGTTCCACCTCCACACTCAAGGCTTAAAAAAGGATCAACATCCACCCAAGTGAATGTAGTTTACATCCTAACCGAATAAGGTAAAACCAAGTACTGCAACAGTGCGCAATAGGGCCCAATACCCCTAAAAAAACCCTCTATGTCATTGCACATTCGGACAGAAAGCACTTCCACCAGCCAACCAATATACAGGGCCAGTAAACGGCTTCCTATGATAGTGCTAAAAACATCTATGCAAAAATCGACATTATCAAGTAAGCCACAAGGTTTATTTGCTGCTCAGTAAGCCCCTAAAAAAATCTGTAAACAAATGCAGCCATCAGTAGCCCATAGCATCAAGCCCTTTAAAGGGAATATCAATTAACAGTGGGCAGATTAAAGCATTTTTTCAAAAATGAAGGTTCATTTAAAAACTGTCATATTGTACCGCCTGGCACAAAACACACAGTCGATGTGCAGAGGGTGGGATACCATACCCCCTTCATTTCCTATTTCACCATTTAAGCCCAGTTAAAAGGCAACAACCCATGTAAACAAGGTGCCTATTAGCCGGACAGTCAATTAGTAGGGTATAAGGCCATAGCCAACAAGTGGTCTAGCCACTGATATGTTATCATTAACAAAAAAAATGCAGCACAGTAAACTCCTTATGTAATAGGCAACCATAAATCTTTTTAAACGATACCAGTATCTGCGACATTATCAAATTCATTATGTCATGTTATGATAAGCCATCTGTGCTTCTAATCAAAGAGTATCATAATCAAATTAACAGAGCAAGAGTAATCATAAAAAACCGTCCTCAACAGTAATTTTTTCAAAAGACCTGCAATCATAAAACATATGGCCAAGGAAGTAGACGTGAGTGTTAAACGAAGTGAGCTCCATGCTTCAATGTATAGGTGGGAAATAATACTGGTAGCTTGGTGTTTTGAACAACATAGCCTAGATTCCCTAGGCATTTTGAGATGTTATTGGTCACTGTTTGTAATGAAGAGTTAATACTAGAGAATTCCTTTCTAGATACTCGATCGTGGGCAACCTTCCAAGCAAGGTATTTACAAATATGAGTGGAGCAGTTAGAGTTTTTGTCAAGCCCGGCAACAAACCATGTATCAAAAATATTTTGAAAATCAAAAGTTAGATGTGATGTAAGCCAAGATTCATTCGAGGATAACCATTTTCTAGGTATTTGTGATATTTTTTGAAGGAAGCATGCCTTCACAACTTTCTTTAAGTCCAGTAGGACTGTCATCTCTAGTTGGAGAGTACTGACAAGGTCAGTGAGACAGCTTAGTATAGCTAATAGAGCAAGGTAGGGGTTTTTGGGAAAGTTAGGTATATCATTGAGCCCCTTGGCCAAGATTCTGTGTACTTTAATATATTCAATAATGCTAAGATCACAGGTACAATCATGTTTTCCATATGCCTCAAAGTTCGTGCAAAAGGTGGCAAAATGATAGCATATACAATTGGGAATAAAATCACGCCGAAGAAAGTCATTACTGTAGACCAAATTTTTCACGGGATGTTGATACTTCCATCCTATGAGTATATTATCAAGTAATTTGTGATTGCCAAAAAAATAGGTCAAAGCACTCACAAAAAAGGTTTTTTGGTTGAATCCAATCGAGAAGTACATTGTGAAAGAGACAATGTATGTAGATATATCCTTTGTTTGGATCCACTTTGTCGGGAGTTCTTCTTCCACAAGGGCTTGTAGCAATCTGCAATATCACCAAGGATTAAATTTCAAGGAAATTCCTGATGATGGGAATTTTGCCTCTTCCCCTAGTGTAGCTACGAGCTTTTCCCCAGTTAGAGGATGAGCTAGGTGTTAAAAAGGAAGTGAAGGAGTTGGGTCTTTTAAGAGCATGGGAGTCATCCTCATCAATACATGGTTTAAGTAAACTAGTAATGATCTTAACACATTTATAATTTGCATAAGTAGTTAAGTAAATCCTAGGTTCATCATATTTTAACTCCTTCAAGATATCCAACATTAATCCACGGAAGATGTTAAAGGCAATCTGTGCAATTACAATTTGCTTAGCTTGGCCACCTAACCAAGAGAAAATGAGAGAGTGATGAAAATCCACAGGTTTTTCTGGAAAGAGTAGGTCTAGACGGTTGAGAAGAAACCAAATGGTATGATTGAACCACATGATGCTGGATTCATAAGAGACTTTAGGGTCAACAAATCTGTAGGCACATTTTACAGAAGGTCGAAAGACACTCCAGATGGATTCAGTGTAGAAATCCGGGTTACTCTTAGCAAATTCCATGTTTCCTTTAGTACGGATGTAGAGGCCGGTATTGGAGGGTCATTTGGAGTGGTCAACGAGATTGAGGTTGAAGGGTGCTTTGATAAGCTCCCCTTTGTCCAGAAATTGTCCTCCTTTTAGTATCTTGAGTCTGCAGTCCTCCACAGTAGAGGCATGGAGGTTGGCAAGGTTTCACTCAAAATGGTGCTAAGAACACTTTGTTGGGCAGGACCCAAAGCTGATGGTTAACCCCAAGAGATTCAATTTCAATTTGTCTAACAGGTAAGACAGGAAAAACTTTAGATATCTTAGGCACCATCTCCAAGAGGTTAGAGTCATTGAGGGAACAAAGATTACTCTGAAATTCCTTAACTGCTTCAAGGGCTGCACTATCCCGACAAAAAATACCACTAGTTTGTGGGATAGTTGAAGTAGCCTGTGTACAGATAAAAGAGGGATTGAGACCGCACAGCTTCCTTAGAAAGTTAGACAGATCAGCACCTCAGGAAGAGAATAGGGCAAGCTCATGTTGGTATTGTGAAGACAGTCAGGGAAGCTGGGCTATGTATTGGGTAATTAAATTCACCCCTTCCATGGAGTCTTTATCAAGAGTAGCCAAAATTTTGACCCAATCATTAAAAGACAGCATATGTAAGACAGACAATTTCTTGTCAGAGGTAAGAGCCAAGTCATATATTAGTTGAGAAGCATCCAAGCTGCTAATACATCTGAGTACAAGAGATGTGGCCACTGAGAGGGGCACCGAGGTCAATTCCAATCCTTGTGAGAGAGCAAGAGTCTGCAATATTTCAAAAAAGTGTGGTGAGGTTTACTTTTTCTTACCGTAGTAAGTAATACAATCTTTGGCTTTCCTAAAAAGGAAGGGTCTAGTTCTAACTGCCAAAGCATTCTTTGGTTTATGGTCCTTAAGGTATAGCTTAATCTGTTTGAGAATCTTTGCATGATTATTAGGGTTGTGTTTAGTACTCATGCAGGCTGTCTTTCTATAGGGTATGCAATCCTGAAAAAGAAATAGTATAAACATAAATAAAAGTAAAAGCTGTATGTGTAGTTTTGGGCCTACAAACCTTAAACCGGCAAAGTCAAAGACTATAGTAGTCGTGAGCAGAGGACCAGAAATAGAGTCTATGAAGGACCACCTAACACCATTCAACCAGTCAAGGGATTACAGAACATGGGTCCAACCTAGAGCTCAATTTCGAAGATAATTTCCAAAGCCAGCATCCCGATTTCTCTAGAAAGAAAAACCTTATTTATAGGATGTGTGTGTAATTGTTTAATCTTAGATAATAAGACATAATTGAACTTTTACATTCAAAAGAAAGCTGGCAATGGAGCAAAGAACATATAAGTACAGAAACAACTCAGTATTAGAATCATTTAAGTACAATGTTTGTAGGAATGAGGTCCCCTTCCAGTATACAGATAGTAGAAAAACTTCCCAAATCATAAGTGAGTGTGCAATCCTGTGTAGGTCAGCTTGCCAAAGTCAAAAAAACCTCCAAGATAAGATAGAGTCCTTACCTGCATCCATCCAAACAAGACAATAATTGAGTTAGCCTTGGATGTGTTTTACAGGTATCAATGGACTATACCAGTTGTTATCCATGTCCATCTCAAAAAAAATTAGACTTTACAAGCTTAGTCAAGAGTATTTATGTAAAGATGTTATCACTTTTTTGTTGAGAAAACACAAAGATTATAGTAAAAGAATATTATTTTGATTAGAAGGCCATCACCCCTTCTAATCCAAGTGTCTGAATCCACTCACTTTATTTTAAGTTTTATCAGTTCATGAAAAGCTCTACCAAATGAAGTTTATACAAGAATTTTATTTATTTATATCCATTTCAAAGTTCTTATACAGTATCAAGCTTTGTTTAAGATTGTTTCAGGTCAGACGCCATTATGGTGAAAGTGGACTCTGAATCATCCCACTATCACTAACCATATATCTCGCTTTAGCAAACCAAGTAACAAGGAGTCCTGATAAAAGCCAGGGCATGAGCCGAACCATAAAAATATATACCATGAACGTGCTAGTTCCACCTCCACACTCAAGGATTAAAAAAGGATCAACATCCGCCCAAGTGAATGTAGTTTACATCCTAACCGAATAAGGTAAAGACCAAGTACTGCAACGGTGCGCAATAGGGCCCAATACCCCTAAAAAAACCCTCTATGTCATTGCGCATTCAGACAGAAAGCACTTCCACTAGCCAACCAATATACAGGGCCAGTAAATAGCTTCCTATGATAGTGCTAAAAACATCTATGCAAAAATCGACAGTATCAAGTAAGCCACAAGGTTTATTTGCTGCTCAATAAGCCCCTAAAAAGTTCAGCAAACAAACGCTGCCAGCAGTAGCCCATAGCATCAAGCCCTTTAAAGGGACTATCAATTATCAGTGGTGGGTAGATTAAAGCATTTTTCCAAAAATGAAGGTTCGTTAAAAAATTGCAGTATCATACCACCTGGCACAAAACACACAATCGGTGTGCAGAGGGTGGGATACCATACCCCCTTCATTTCCTTCATACTTTAGAAGAGAATATGGGAGAGAAGGTTGTAGCCATTCATGCCGAATGATATTGGCATCTAACTTCTGAATGGTCATAGATTTAAATACTCTCTGCTCCCACTCCATTGCTTCTTTGGCCGTGTCATTTATTGCCGCTTCTATTGCCTTCTTTAGATTTTCTTCTTCTTGTTGTGTCAGATCCTGGGGTTCTTGTGATGGTCTCAAAAGGATGTCCTCTTGCATAGTGGTGTCCACTGGATCTGACACATTTTCTATGTCAATGCCTTCCATTGCTGCTGGCCCTGTGCTCAAGTGTTGCTCTTCAGTCTGTTGTTGGCCTTTCAGTTGATCTATCTGCTTCTGATATACCTTCTTTTCCTGTTCCGCTTGATCTCCCATGTTTACTAAGAGGTCATTCAAATCTGCATTGGTTTTTTCAGCCTCTTCTAGCTTCCTCTTGGTGTCTTCATTTTCTATTTGCAATCTCTTTAGTTCCTCATCCATCTTCTTTTTCAAGGCTTCTAGCTCCTCTTTCATGGCCTTGTTCTCATCTTCCAGACGGTTTTGCATTACTAGAGATCCCTCAGCCAGCATCAGTCTTTGTCTCTTCTCTAGTGTCAACTCCTTTTGGAGTTCCTTCATTTGTTCTTCATATAGGTCATTCTCTGAAGCAGTGCCAGTCAAGGTAGCAGCTCTGACTCTGGCCGAGGATGCCCTTAGCCTTTGGATGGTCCGATCTTTCACGCTCATCTGATATTTTAGCTCTATCACTTCATCTTGGCTTGCCTCATGTTCTATCTTAGCCTTTTCCTTAGCATTCCTCAAGGTTTCAACCTCTTTGGACTCATCAACAAGCTGTAGTGTCAAGTTGTCTCTCTCTTTCTCCGCATCTGTCAGTGATTTGCTGATTTTTTTGTACTCCTCCTCTGCTCTTTGAAACTTTTGTTCCGCTGCCTGACTCTGTCTTTCCATCTCTTGGCATCTTTGTAGTGCCGAGTCCAGATCGGCTTGCAGCTTGGTTTTTTTCTCTATGTTCTCTTGGCCTTGTTTTTGCAGTGAGCCCACTTCAGCTTTGATATGAACTTCATTTGTTTTGAGATTCCAATTTCAATCTCAGTCAACAGCCTGATGTTGGTCTGACCAATCAGATCAACTCCAATTTGGACCAAAATTGACTAGGAGGCTTGCCTCATGCTATACAACACCCTGCTATGCCTACAGTCAGTTTTTGACTTCAATATCATGCAGTAGACATCCTACGCATATGATGTCTAACTGCTCAAAATGGCCTCAAAAGCAAACCACACACTCCTCTTAAGGTGTTGATCACTTTGGTATGCTCAAAGTTGGATTTGGAGTGCTAAATCACACAGAACACATCTTACACGTAGGATGTCTACCTGATCTGTTTGACCCCAAAATTGAGCCACAGCTTCCCCTTGATGTCAGCAACCAAGTGCTATGCTTAGATTTTAGTTTGGATTTCAAAAGACCCCAATTTTAGCTATCCTACTCCTTTTCAGTCAAAAAATGCTAAAGTTTGCTTCAAACCCAATTTTCTCACCCAATTGGGATGAAACCTTTCTCATGAACTCAATAAATCATGTAGATCATGCTCATGCAGCCATCCTATGGTTTTGGTCTTAAAATAGTGCCTTGGCACAATTTGGGTAGGATGTTTGGTAATTTTCTTTCTCTTTGGCCTTATCCTGTCAAGATATGGTCAAACTTCCACTTTCTAGGTGAAAATAGGGTAAAACCTACCTTCTAAACACACTGGTCAACTCATATTTTCAAAATTCACACCAGAACACCCTATAGACATCCTACGCGTAGCATGTCTACTGGCTTAAAAATTAATTTTTTTTCTGACAGAAGTACTCCCTATGCTCTGCAGCTCTCTCAGAAATACTCACAAAAACTTTTGAACTTCAGTTTAGCTTCTAAACACTCTTTTCCGTCTTTTACAACCCTTTGATGAGTCTAACAGCAACTATAACATGCATGAAGTGCTCCAGATCATAAATCATGATGTCCTACTTACCCTACTCCTACTCATCATGTGAGATGGTGATATTGGTGTCTCGGTTGCTTCCTGGCCTCTCCGGACTCTCAAGCTATCCTTTCACCGCCTCTACCACTCTAACTCCTACTCTCTACACCACAACTTAACTAATACCTAAAACTATCTAAGTCTATCTGAGTCTACCTAAGTCGAAAGATCTAGGCCCGACACTCGCTCCCTAGACTCCTCCTAAGACCTAGAGAGTCCTCCACCCTCTGATCCTATCTAAATGTAAAACAAGACTCTGGCAAGCCAGAGAATCCCTATCCTCAAGGACTAGAGAGTCCTCCACCCTCTGATCCTATCTAAATGTAAAACAAGACTCTGGCAAGCCAGAGAATCCCTATCCTCAAGGACTAGTTTCGATCACCTACCTACGGTTTTCGTCCCCTGCAGCAGCGCCAATGTTGGCGGATACACTGCGACGGACGTCAGCACAACGAGAACTCACCTAGCAAGATTTGTCAGCTAAGGACGAAGCTCGACCCGCAAGCGCGTGGAAGTAAGCATAGGGTGTCAACCTACACTCGACCGACTCTCAACTACTTCCTACAGAGGTCTCTACCCAATGTCTAAGCTACAGCCTTCAGGGAGTACATAAGAGGAGATTTCCTACAACGCTTTCAAGAGCCAAATACCTATCAAAGGTTCTCAAAACGCTACGGAACTTGAAGGAAACCCTATTAACACCAATAGGTTGCTCTCCCTAAGGTCCAAAAACTAAAACCCCAACCCTAAACACCCGGTGCAAAATCACGTAGGATGTTTGGTCGAAATTTGCAGATCGTCGTTTCCAAAAACTAAAGTGCCTAATGTGTAGCTCTACTCAATGCGAACGCGTGGATATGCTGAAATGCGAAAACAGACAACGTATGCTCACCAAATCACCAGATATAGCTCGTGGATCCAGCTCGCAAATCCAGAGCGTACACACGCAATGTAGGTATTGGCGCGTAGCTCTCTTCGGGGGCAACACGCTGCACTTCTCCGCACTCGATTCCAACCACCGGTGCACGCGTAGCGTCAAGATAAAACTCTCACTCTCTCTCGTACACAGAGTACGCTCACTCACACAGACAAACCTTAAAAATGACAAAGTTTTCTTTCATTAAGGTCAAAAGTGGTATAAATACCTTACAATCTCAAACCCTAATGTTCCAATTTAACCATTCACTCAGTCTAAATGTCAAAAATGGGATACAATCTGGAAGCTTCTACAAGCCCCACTATTTACAAAGGTGAAATGACGGTTTTTCTCAATTAAAGAATAATTACAAAAATTAATATCCTGCCGGGCAATCATCCTCCGTTGGGTGTGTCCAGCCGCTAACAGATGCCTACTAGAAAATTGCTTGTTTTTTCTTTCAAGGATGTATCAATTGCTTCAATGAAAATGGATCCCCTTGGACAAATCAACATCGCATTTATCAAGATTTTTTTTTCACAATTTTTCCATCCATCAAGAGAAATTGTGCATCCATAATGTTGCACGTACTCAAGAACTATGCACTTCAAAATGTTCTCTGATGAAGATTTCAATTTATCTCGATGTTTTTTATCCATCTTCTTGTATTCAAGTGCCACCACAAATCATTTCTTCATTGTGCTCATCAAAGCATCCTTGAAGATAGGATTACGGATTATATTAAAAGGGATTCCACAAGTGACAAAATCTTGGGTCCACTTGAGAAGTAGCTCAAGCAACCATTGCTTGTCAAATGCTTGATGCAAAGTAGAACCACTATGCACATGTTGACCGCCAACCAATGCTACACCACATCCTTTAAATGAGAAGTAATAGGTGTGGGTTTTGAGCCACTAGAGGCTTGATTGTATGCAGTAGTAGCGGGGGAGCCTTGTTCACCCCCTTGTGCACACATGAGCTCGCTTACTTCATCTTCAAAAGTCATCTCCATATCTTTCTCAATCAATGAACTAATCACTATTGGACCAACCTTCTTTTTTCCTTTCAGCAAGTAATCTCTTTGCCTTGAGTGTCCATTTCAAAAAAAAATCTTGAATACCTTTGGGAGGGTTTTTGCAAGCTAGCACATTTTCAAGTATTTTGAACACATGTTCTTTTATCTTGTGTGCATTCCTGAATTTATGGCGACAAGATTTACACCTCAACCTCAATGAGGTCTTTCCTGGTATCAATTCATCTATGTGACTCCAATCATATCCTTTCACCATATTGAAAAGGGGTCCCTGAACATCAACAAAAGTATCTATCAACATGATAGTTCAAAGTAGTTTCAATCTATACAAATAATTGCTACTCTATTTTAAAATCAAATTATGACCATTACAACTTATTTAGAAAACAACAACCATTTACAATGTCCACAAACATAGGCATTAAAATTTTGTAATATATTGTTATTTAAATCTTAAAAAATCATCTTCAGTGTGAGCTTTCACTCTACACATTACAAGGAATCATGGAATTTTTATATATATAGCCTTCAAGTGTGAGTAAACTCTACACATGGCAAGCAATCTCTTAAATCTACTTAATTGACCTTGAGCAAGCTCTACACGTGATAGGTAATTTCTATTTACCCTACCTAAATCACTTCAATTAAGGCATATATGTGGTTGCTTATGCACCACACAATTGGCTATGATTCACACATGGATCGTAGGAGGTTCTTGATACATCACATTTTTAAGTGGAAGAGGTTGTTCTCACAAGAGATGCAACAAAAAATCCACGTCCTCTTGCACTCAAATGTAGCATCCATCATTAATTACTAAGTTCTTGAATTGTAAAGTAGATTTCTAAAGACCCCCATCTACTACCTAAAAGAGGGCACATTGGTGGGCCTTCTTTTAGACATCAAGCTCATTCTTATCCTTTGCACTTAATAATCTCAAAAAATACGTACAAAATGGTATTTTTTTTTAATGCAATGAAGACTAGAAATAAAGGAATGCATGTATGAAACTACCTCTCAAAAAAAGGCATGCCAATGTTCCCTCTCCTAAAAGGCTTATCTACTTTTCTTTCGAGGACCCATGCGGATGTTGGTGATGAGGCAAACCTGCTATCATAATAATCAATATCTAATTCTCCTA
The DNA here is from genome assembly GCF_014529385.1 of Adiantum capillus-veneris. Lineage (NCBI taxonomy): Eukaryota > Viridiplantae > Streptophyta > Polypodiopsida > Polypodiales > Pteridaceae > Adiantum > Adiantum capillus-veneris. Next base: position 143,236,800 of record NC_140951.1, on the reverse strand, counting down.
AATGATTTTCTCATGTTAAACTGATCATTTGATATGGGGAAGTGCCAGGGGAGAAAAAGCTAGAATATTGGTTAAGCTAGCAGACCGACCACGGTAGGGATCCAAAGGAGGGAAAATAGGGATCCAAAGGGGGGGGCCATCTGCAAAAGAGCCATGTGCAACAATGGGCTAAAAAGACCCTAAGGTTCAGCCCATTAAGACTTCCAAAATGCTAAGGTTCCAAAATTCAAAGGTTATGTCCAAAGGTCAACCCTAGGGAAATTGGATGCTTTGTGTGTGTAAAAAAAGTCTTTGCATATCCCTACATGGGAGGGGGCGAGCCTTTCTTCTAGGGGATGAGAGAGAAAGTCACACACACACACACACACACACACACACACACACACACACACACACCCACAAGCTCCCTTTACACAAAAGGAATGAGGGACACATGTCAGCTCCCTAGGCCAGATGCCCACAAAGTGTACCCAATTCCTATTGGATGGCCTTAGAGGTGGACCAATGAGAATTAGACTAGAGTAAATCTAGTTTAATTAATTTAAAAAAACTTAATAAAAGAACCAATGAGAATTAAGTCTCCTAGAAGACTATTGGACAGTCTCCCAAGGGGTCCAATGAGCATTCAACAGCACATGGCTTGCCTGATTCCTATTGGCCAGGAGGCAAAGGGGTCTAATGAGAGTTTAATTGAATTATTAATTAACCTAAAGCTCTCACAAAAGGGGAAAGGGGGACACATGTCAAAAGGCTATCACTTATGCTGCTTAATAGCCATTGGCTTGACTTGGGGAGGTCCAATGGGGAGCCTGCAAGAGAAAATAGCAAGAGGGCTCGCCCAAGAGAGAGAGGGGGCTGATTTTTGCAAGGCATTATCACACACACACTCACACAATCTCATGTGTGAAGAAAGAGAAGACTATCTCTTCCCAAGCTTTAATGGAGAGCTCATCACCTACTCCAAGCTTGTGAGATAGAAGCCTACATCAACACACTCTTGTCATGTGGATGCAAATCCAACCAAGAGCCAAGCTTCAATGCATGCTCATCTCCTCTACCAAGCTAATTACTAAGCTAAGCTATGCTAATATGAGTGATTATGTGAGGAGATGTACATCTTTCTCGTAAGATACTCCTTCTTCCTCTCAATCTACTCTCATACCCTGCTAGCTCTCACCATCTTCAAAGGTGTGTGAGGTCTTGGGTCTGTGAATGGGGATAATTAAAGTTGTGTTTACTAAGTGTTTTGCTTAGTGCATGAAGCTTTCATCTTCATTGCACTAGCTAGTCTTGAAGGAACACAAAGAATTGTATTGTACAATGTCTCTCTTGATGGGAGAAACCATAATACAAAGCCTTTTGGAGGGGGGACCGGCTCCATGCAAATCCGGTCCTCAACTGTTGTCAATAGCTTAATTTCTCTCTCTTTTGAAAGTATTATTGATGCTATCTAACTAGGTGTTATGCTTTTTGTTGCTCTCTCCACCCAAGCACTCTTGTAATTCTCATTAGGAATCTATTCTAATGAAATGCCCACTATGTTCATGCTAATTTTCGCTACACATAAGTTTTTAGGCCATTAAATGTTACACCTGCTATAGTCAACAGTCGGAGAAAATTTGCAAGAACAAGTGTAGACACTGCATGATGGGAGTAGAAGGCACAACGTCATATCTGAAGCCCCAGGTGGTAGAGCTAGTGTATCTAGCAGAGCTGAATGCTCCAACAATAGCATACACATATGGCACAACGAGAGCAATTTCCAAAGTATACCACATTTGACATACATGTGGATTAAGGCATAACAAAGCACGGGGTTTTCTTTCAAAAGCCCTTGACTAGCAATAGCATGGTGAATTGCTTTGCTCATATTAGTGTCTTGCGTAGTGTCACATGGATTCAAAATCCAAGCCTAGGTAATTGTATTTGGAGAGATGCCCTTGCTTTGAATCCGTTTAAAACAACCCCAAGCTTCCTAGCCTTTCCCCTATTCAACATATCCTGCAATCAATGAACTCTAAGAGACAACATCCCAGAAAGGTAGCTCCTCAAGAGCTGTCTGTGCTTTCTCAAGTACACCACATTTGGCATACATATCGACCAAGGCCTTGCCAAGCATGATGGTTTCTCTCAACAACCCTGACTAACAATATCATTGTGTAGTGCCACATGCCTTCAAAATGCAAGCGTAGGTAATTGCATCTCAAGAGATGGCGTCTCTTTGCATCCTCTGAAAATAGCCCTCAACTTCCTGGCACTGCCCCTATTGGGCACATCCCGTAGAGAAAGATAGAGAGAGAAGGGGGAGAGGGCATATTTATTGAATACTCTTCATAGCCAGTAGGATGAATAAGCAAGCTCCTCTAAGGTAGTCAAACAACGTAGATACTCCTTTCTTTGTCTATGAGTGTAATCATATGTATTTTCAGCTTGGATTATGGACACATCACGTGGCATTGTGCACCTCCTCGTTCATAGTTCATATTGCAGACTTCCTATATGCCACCATGATGTATAACTAACACTTATACTGCACTCCTCTGTTTTGTACTTCCTCTGGTAGAAAGGCCCATTGAGCATCCATAGGGGTCTCTGGTACACACTATATAACTCCATTTTAGAGAGAGAGAGAGAGAGAGAGAGAGAGAGAGAGAGAGATGGCCACATCGTGATCTTCCTCCCCCTCTAGAACGTGCGAGTTGTTGAGAGGCTTCACACGCACAATACTGTGCGGTTCAACATTTGGTTCTTGAAATTAGCATATGCTGATCCTTCACTGCAAAAATCTTCAGCACGAATTCAAAACTCCACCTTGCAACTTCCAACTATTTTTCCTGGTCTCCCAAAGTAATGCACTGCCCTTTTGCTCCAAAGGTCAAATGCACAAAACCAGGGAAATTGACTTCTGTCACTCGCGGTCAGGCAATGAGTTTGTCTGTAGGCTACTTCGGGTCTTGCAAAGAGTTGGGCGTTCTGCGACGAGAAAGCTTCACTTCTGAGCTTGGTGGGCCTAACAATCGTACTTGCACGAACTTGGATGGGAGTCGGAAAACATGGATATTATTGGCTGCTTCCGTGCAATTTAGGCACTTTCAGCAGCCCGTTAGATCACTGGCATTGCAGCTCAATAGGAAATCGACATTGGCATCTGGGGAGGTGATTGCGTGCTCGGATGTGACCAAAGGCATTCTTCAAGCTTTTGGGAGGACCCTTTTTATCCTAGGTTTAGGATTAAGTCTAAGTCAGCCAGCCTGTGCTCGGACGGTAGCTCCTCAGGTTGGAGAAGTCTCTGCAGGTGGTTTTCAAAAGAACACAATCCAAATAGGTGAGGTCACAAGGGAGAGAAATGAAGATGTCGATGCTATGTACTCACAGGAAGATGCTCCTGATGAGAGCTATGAACCTACACAGTGTTCAATGACACGCGAGGCAGATACTGCAGAAACAATTGAGGACAGACTACGTTTTAGTGAAGCTTTCTGGAGGGGAATCCCCACTCCTGAGGGATCCTTTATGCACAGATTGAAGCATCAACTCAACGAGAATCCACGCGACATGAGGGCTCTTCAAGCTCTACTTAAAGCAGTTTTGGAACAACGAGACATGTTGCGTGCATTGACAGTAGTTGAAACTCTCCTGGAGGTTCAGCCTAATAATTTGGAATGGAAGTTTCTGAAAGCTCGAACACATGAGCTTCTTGGGGAACTACTCATGGCTAAACAGGAGTATGAAGAGCTTTTGATTTTGCAGCCCTTATCTGCCCGTTTCATCCAGGTATCCATATTGTAAGTTGCAAGCTGAGTTCCTTACATCATGATCTTCAATATACCTCAATCTACTTGTCATTTGTTGAAAGAAAAGGGCTCAAAAGAAAGTTGAATGCTACCGTATTGGATTCGGTGCCTCTTCGATTCAACCTGGTGGTTTTACTTTTTCATGTATTTGGTGTATCTTGCTAATGGTCTAAAAAGTTAGCTCTTTTCCCCCTTTTCACCCGGGGTGGGGGAGGGGGGTTGCTCTTCAATAGTCGCCCTAACATAGTTAGGGCACCCACGACAAATTTGAAGGCACCCACAAAAAAGTGTTTGGGTCTGTAATACAATATAACAAATTCCCCCTCTAAGAGGGGCCCTCCAGGAGGGCACCAGAGTCATGGGTACCAAAGAATATACACCTTAAACGTAACTCGAGGCATTCTACAATACAATCTCTCAAACCCCTTTTGGTGTGCTTAAGGCACAGGTGTGAATTGTGTTGAAACCATGCCTATGATTTGTCTCGCAATAGGTCAATGAGATGGCACCATAAAGATGATCTTACATCAGATGATAACTTCCAAGATTTTCTTTGGCGTATTACTAGATCGCGCCATGGTGTTTAGGTATGAAACATGTTTTAAGTGATAGCAATACAACCTTGGTTATGAGAGCGAAGAGTATAGATTTATCTCTAAGAACATGCTAAGAAATTGACAAAGGTAAACTTTTGTACATTTAGATATACCTCTTTTACTTCAAGAATGCAATAGGTTGCCTTTTGGTACTCTACAATCTAGCTCTTGATTAGGGTGAATCTCTAGCAAGGAGTGGACCTTTCTGTATGTAGTTTGTTATTGAGTCAAAAAATTTTAATCTCCTCAACGTAATGCAGTCCTTGTGGTTCCCTCAAGTTTTATGAAACAACAAACAATCTAAAGTATTCCATAGATATCTGGGTTTTTCTTTATCTTCTTTTGGGCTTGAGTGATAAACCTCGTCAGAAGACGTGTTGGAATTATATTTGTGTTCAGCAAACCCACAAGCTTTGGAATTGTATGAATAAAGCTTCAACGCTTGATATTTGGTTTCATTAGAGTACAGATAGACTTACAATCCTTCGTGTCAAAGGCCTCGAGTAGTTCCTCAACTTACTCCTTTGTTATGTCCATGTCATAGGAGAGTAGATTTATTCTAGGGACATGGTCTAGAGAGCTACCAAAACTGAGCTTTTAGAGTTGCTCTCCTGCCTGGTGATGACTCTGGTATTTGCTAGGAGCAGTTTAGGGGGAGAGTTGTTTTGGGGCTAAGGTAGACGTTCTTGTACTCGCCTGCCGAGCCATGTATGTACCCACCCAGTAGGCTTCCCATAGGCAGGACCCTTGTTTCTAGGTTATTGGGTCAGATTCTGATTATAGTGGTATTAGAGCTCAGCCTTCTTCTTGTTCTCACACAAGGAACGATCTTTTTTAATGGAACCAAATCTGAATCAACCTCTGATGTTAGGTGCAGCGGAATGAATGTCAGCGCTTTGCTCAAGATGAGTGCTCCGAACTGTGCTCAAGGTTCCTTTTGTTCTTATGGAAGGTAGAGCCGTCCGTTCTTAGTGAGAGAATGCTATGATCACAAACAAAGTGAATGGACACTGCGCGTGCAAGTGTATGAGAGAGAGAGAGAGAGAGAGAGAGAGAGAGAGAGAGAGAGAGAGAGAGAGAGAGAGAGAGAGAGAGAGAGAGATACGACACCAAAGACGTAAAACCCTCCTCGGAAGGCCCCACTCTCGTCGGCGAGAGTGGTGTACTTATTGATTGCACAAAGTGGTACAATGCGGATGCAATGGACTGATGCAACTTGAGACTATGCCGATGACGACGACGACGACTTTAGGGCTGAAATCTGTGGTCTTCTAACTGTTGAAAATCTGCTAATCTTTGGGCTGTTTCGGGTGGCTGAAAATGACTGTTTTGGCTGCGTTTGCGAGGGTTGAAAATGGCTATCTTCTGCAACCAACTAGGGCTGAATCTGCTGCTGTCCTTAACTGTTGAAAACGCTGCCTCTTCTGCTGCAGATTGGCTGAAAATAGGAAACGCTGGCAGATCTGAAAACACTAGGTAGCTGGGAAGTTCTGGAGAACTGTTGGCGATCATGGGAAACTGGAAACGTCAAGCAAGGGGTGGTGTTGGTGAAGACCAAAACGCTAGGGCTGATTGTCTGTGGCGATCAAGCCAGGCTGGAAACGCCAAGTGAGGGAAGGTGTTGAAGATGTCCAAAAACGCTAGGGTTGTTGGTGCTTGGAGGTTCTTGCTGAGAAGAATGCCTATTGCGCGGGAAGCTCTTGCTACTTCTTCTGCCAGAAAGTGCTAACTTGGGTTTGCTTATATATTAACTTAGCCAAATTGTCCTACCTACTTTTGTTGGAAAGTCACTTAAAAATAATAAGTGAAAAATACAAAAAATAGGGAAAATAGGCTAAATGCACTGGAAAATTCCCCTAACTGATTCTGATGGGAATTCTGATGATCATGCTGTGTGCAACCAGAGGATATGCAACTACACTAAGTGACTGGGCATGCACGGTTTACGAATAGACTCACAAAAGTGCCAGATCAATTGTAATCTAGACTGACTGGACTGACTGAACCCTTGTCGTGCTGTAGCTTGTCCATGGACACATAGGGTTGGATGTGTCACGTGACATCCTCTCCTTTTCAAAGTGAGGTACTGGTACCGAACTGTATGGTGTCGAGGGAGATCGCCAATAGCATCCGGAATCTTGGAAGGGACTCTTCGCCAGCCCACTCTGATGTGTGGGTTGTGCGGTACTTGAACTTCATAAAGGTCTGCAACGCTTGCTTCTTTGGGCCGCACTGAAAGCGACACAAAGTCTTCTGTGGCTCCTTCAATGCTTCAACTTCGTCGAGTGTCATGCTTCTTTCTTCTTCAAGAATCTCCATGGCTGAAAATTCTTGAAACCATTTCCAACACAAAACCATGAACATACCGATTCCATGTAAAGTGAATGGAAAAAATCTTGTCTTCGCTAAAGACTGTGTATGCAATGTAGATGAACATATAGACGGAGTGACAACCCGTTCATCAAACACATGCAAACAATGAGATCGAATCTTTCTCTTATGATCTAGAGCAATCAACTGTGGCAATTCACAATGGAAATGCCCATGCTTTGGTGCTCATACTTTCATGTGCTCTTTCGGAAACTGTGTCATGCCAAGGAAGAGACATGGAATGTGACTTCCTTGAATGCAACCATTTCATCCTTTTATGAATCCTCCGCATACATTCGTGCTCATCCATGAGAGAAACGTGCTCAACATACAATATGTGTTCGTATGATTGATTCGCATGCATTGTTCGAATGTTTTATTCGTGATCGTTTCCTGTATTTTAGTCAGCATCGTTATGTGATCCCTTTTTCCTGTAAGGGTTCTTTGGACCTAGGCTCGAGAGCCAAGATCGATTCTTCTTCGTGATTGATCGAATCTGCAACGAGGTTAGCTTCGCTAGAAAAAGCATCCACTAACACATCATCCTTGTGAACAATCACATCATCTTCATGCAACTCATCATGCTCGTGAGAAATCACATCTTGATTATGCAATGCATCATGCTTATCTTTGTCATTCAAATCATCATGCTTCTCACAATCATGCAAATTTTGTGTGTCATGCTGTGGAGAAAAAAAGACTGAGAGAGTCTCCTTCTTCTGAATCCTTTCAATCTTGTCCTGCATATTAGCAATGAGAGAGGGAGAATGAACAATGTCCTCTCCATGAATGACAATAGGAGAATCACTTTTGGCATTGAGAGTTAAAGTGTTAGCCTTAAAATCAATGAGAGCGTTATTATCACGAAATCATCGAATGCCCAAAATCATATCACATCGTGAGAGAGGAGAAACAACAAATCGTCTAATGAAGGCAGCTTGTTGAATTCCAAACAACACATCAAGGCACTCCTCCGTGAGGAGAGCGTCGATACCGGGAACAAAGCCAGAGACCTTGATAGGAGATCTCTGACTAACTTCAAGGCGGGCTCTCTCAACAAGAGAGGGACTTATCACATCATGCATACTACCTGGGTCAAACAATATGACAAAACGTTGCCCTGATGTACGACCATAACATTTAATGAGAGAATCATCAATGGGAGGGTCAGGAGAAACGTGGGGCACACTCGTGTTATCATTCATTGCATTGACAGAGGAAGTGGGTTGTGTGGATTCTTTAGATTCATTCGATTCAAGCTTAGGACATGTTCCTTTTATGTGACCCTTAATGTGACAATGAAAACAACGACCTTCCTTAGAATAAGTGCTTTACTCTTCCGACGTGATGTATCCTCCTACAATTCCTTGTGCTACCTTTTCATCTGGAGTAAGCTTAGGTTTAGCAATTGTGTTAGCCTTACCCTTAGATTCATTGGAAGAATTCTTTTCTGAGAGATTGTTGGAAGATTGGTTAGAAGAGTTACCATTCTGACCGTTCTTACCGTTCTGAGGGTTCTGAGAAGTTTGCGAGGTACTTGTGGAAGTCTTGTTCTCCTTAGGCTTTCCCTTGTTGTGCTTCATCTCCTGTGCGAGAGCAATCGCTACTGCCTTGTTGAGATTGATTGGATCGAGCACCTCGACATCGTACTTGATATACTCGTCCAATCCAAAGAGAAAAGCCTCTTTGCGCTCATCATCTGATTTTCGTAATTGAGTGCCTAGCTGCAAAACACGATTAGAAAAAGACATAACCGGCATACCATTTTGCTTGAGAGTGCGCCAATCGTCCTTTAATCGTGCGAGGTACTGAGGTGGCATAAACCGCGCCTTGAGCTTGTTTTGGAAATCAGCCCAATTGAAGGAAAGGGGCGTGAATTCGTCGGCTTCCTCTAGGTGCGCGGCTAACTATGCCTCTTGCCATGCGTGGAACCAATTGATGGCATCATCGGCAAGGTATATAGCTGCCGTCAAAACTTTGCTATTTCCTGTCTTCTTAGTTGTCGCAAAATAAGCATTAAATTGATGCAACCAAGAATGAATAACCGTAGCATCCATCTTACCGTCATACTTACTGAAAGTCAACTTCTCTGTGACTAGATGGTTGGAATCCGCATCTTGCACCACTTGAGAAACTCCCACAATCCTTGGGTGGTTCGGTCTTCGAGGCTAGCACTTGTCGAAGCAATTCTTGAGTGCGTAGCTCTCTTTGAGCTTCACGCTCGGTCTCCAAAGCCAATCTTTGAGCTGCACGCTCGGCCTCCAAGGCTGCGCTACGTGCTACCTCGTCTGCCTTTCTTTGTCGTTTTCTTTCTTTGCGTTCGTCGCGCTCGCGTTCTAAAGCAAGGCGATTGTCTTCTTGTTGTGTGGCAAGTCTTGCGTTTCTTTCGTCGCGCTCACGGTCCTTAGCTTCTTGTTGTTCTGCTTTGCTTGCGAGTTGTGCCAACGCAACTCGATTCGTTTCTTGTTGTTGTGCCATCATGTCCAACATCGACTTGACCATCATCTCCATAGGAGTTAGTACAACTCGTGGCATAGATGGCGAAGGGGGAGGGTCGAAAAATCTCCTGGTGGGGAAAAATCTTCGCCGCCTCTCTCATGCTCATCACCTGTATGCGAAGTATCCATTCCACTTCGGGTGACGACCATGCACTATGATCTTTGGTTCTTAAGTTCACGAGGAACTTGGGTTCTTGAGGGTCTTGGGTTCCTGGATTCTTGGGTTCTTGAGGTTCTTGAGGTTTTCTGTCGCTTGCAAATCGCGTTTGAGAAGGATCTTCTCTTTGGCCGGCCGCTAAGTGCACGGTCCGCTCTCAATGAGTGAAAAGAGACACAAGGGGAGGCTGGACAAGCCCTTCTTTCTTGGGATTCCTGTCACTCTTCAACAAAACACGATTAGGAATCGATACGCCCAAGCAAACTTGGGTTCGTGCGACCTCAACAAGCAAAAAAAATTCTTGTGGTTCTTTCCTTGAGTGATACAGAACACTGCCAAAGCTCTGATACCAATGTTAGGTGCAGCGGAATGATTGTTTGCGCTTTGCTCAAGATGAGTGCTCCGAACTGTGCTCAAGGTTCCTTTTGTTCTTATGGAAGGTAGAGCCTTCTGTTCTTCGTGAGAGAATGCTATGATCACAAACAAAGTGAATGGACACTGTGCGTGCAAGTGTACGAGACTGAGAGATAGAGAGAGAAGAGAGATACGACACCAGAGACGTAAAACCCTCCTCCGAAGGCCCCACTCTCGTCAGCGAGAGTGGTGTACTTATTGATTGCACAAAGTGGTACAATGCGGATGCAATGGACTGATGCAACTTGGGACTATGCCGATGACGACGACGGTGATGACGACGACGACTTTAAGGCTGAAATCTGTGGTCTTCTAACTGCTGAAAATCTGCTAATCTTTGGGCTGTTTTGGGTGGCTGAAAATGACTGTTTTGGCTGCGTTTGCGAGGGCTGAAAATGGCTATCTTCTGCAACCAACTAGGGCTGAATCTGCTGCCGTCCTTAACTGCTGAAAACGCTGCCTCTTCTGTTGCAGATTGGCTGAAAATAGGAAACGCTGGCAGATCTGAAAAACGCTAGGTAGCTGGGAAGTTTTGGAGAACTACTGGCGATCATGGGAAACTGGAAACGCCAGGCAAGGGGTGGTGTTGGTGAAGATCAAAACGCTAGGGCTGACTGTCTGTGGTGATCAAGCCAGGCTGGAAACACCAAGTGAGGGAAGGTGCCGAAGATGCCCAAAAATGCTAGGGTTGATGGTACTTGGGGGTTCTTGTTGAGAAGAATGCCTGTTGAGCGGGAAGCTCCTGCTGCCTCGTCTGCCAGAAAGTGCTAACTTGGGTTTGCTTATATATTAACTTAGCAAAATTGCCCTACCTACTTTTGTTGGAAAGTCACTCAAAAATAATAAGTGAAAAAATACCAAAAATAGGAAAAATAGGCTAAATGCACTGGAAAATTCCCCTAACTGATTCTGATGGGAATTCTGATGATCATGCTGTGTGCAACCAGAGGATATGCATTTACACTAAGTGACTGGGCATGCACGGTCTACGAATAGACTCACAAAAGTGCCAGATCACTTCTAATCTAGATTGATTGGACTGACTGAACCCTTGTCGTGCTGTAGCTTGTCCATGGACACATACAGTTGGATGTGTCACGTGACATCCGATGTCAGCAGAGGCAACAAATGAAACTTCATTGAGTCCTCTTGTTTCACAAAATCCTTCCGTTTCACATGACTCTTCGATTTCACAAAATCCTCCTATTTCCAAGGCTCATGTTACAATCGTTTTTGATCATGAATATTTGGTGGGACCTACTTTGGAGCAGTATGCACCTTATGTAGAAGGTGAAGATGTCCGTATTGTAAGTGGAAGAGCATCGTGTGCCAATGGAAAGCACAATTAGAGTTGACTTTAGCGCTAAAACACTTGAAGTAAAAAGAGAACTTCACACTTTAGACGAGCTGTGGAGTGGCGGAGTTCTACTCCTAGAAGCATCGGCTCCTAACTAGGCGTCCCTTACGATATTTCTTTATTATTGCTCTTCATGGTTATAAATGCCAGGGAGAGCCACTTGCCAAAACTTAGAGTCTCCTTAACTTTCCCTAGGCCATTCGTTTATGGCACTTGGCTCGCTTTTACAGTCCTAAAAGCCCATGCCTTTTAATAAACCAAAAAGCTACAAAAATGTCAACAGCTTTCAAATATGCCACGTCAGTTGCTGTACAACATTGATTTTTGTTGTAAAGAACCCTTGAGAACCTACTTTTTTCAGCCAATAGATGATGTAGGAGTGCTATTATTTTCTAGCAAGGAGTTGGATGAGATTGTGGCAGCATTTTGAAGGCAAGAGTGGGCTTGTGTGCTGCCATAAACCACTGACGTGTCAAGCCACTGAAGACCTGAGCCAATGTGCAGATCCCGGCCAAGGGGGCTAAACCCTAGAAGAAGTAGAAGTTCTCACCAACTTGTAGATCCTCACTGAGTGGGTAAATAAAAATAATAAAGTTTACCAACTTATGGGACCCCTGTCCGATGGGGCCGAAGTGACCCAAAGACAGTTAAAGCATCCACATACACTCTTTGAAGATTGGCGTAGCAAACTGATGACTTGGCAGTAGTTGTACGGATTCTCCGGATTTTGCGTTGACAAGATGATGTGGTAGGCTGCACGAGATAGGCCCGCGAATTGCACTAACGACATGCTGACGTGGGAGTACGGATTTCCGTGAAAAGCGCTGGCAGATTTTCACGATGGCAGCTTTTGAAGACCATATGCTTTTGACCAAGATGCTTCTAAATTTAAAGCTTTTCATGGCTAAGGGCCTTTAAATAAGTGGCTTGAGCTCTTCCTCTGGCATTCTACCCGGCGGGAGATGCGGAGCAGAGTCTCAAGGATTGTACGTTGTTGAAGCAATATAAAGAAATACCGAAAGGGGCACCAAGGTTTGGGGCCAGTGCTCTCTTGGAGTGGAACTCCGCCACTCCGCGTCTTGTGTGTCGGGCATCTCTTTCAGTTTAGTTGGTTTGAAGTGCTTAAGAATTGGTCACGTGGTGCCCTCTCGTTACAATGGTATCAAAGCTCCAGTTGTGTGTTTTTCTGAAAGCATACCCGTCTATCAAAGAATAGACAGAGCACAATGGCGTTCATGGATTCGGCAGAGTACCTGCAGTTTCTTCTCGACGAGCTTCACAACATACTATCGCGGGCCGCGGCATCTGCAACAGAATCTCCTGATGCGGCAAAGTTTCCAACAGTCTCTGAACTACATGTTACCCCCTCTGATGCCCCATGTGGTACCCCCTTCTCCGGTGCTAGAAAGTGCAAGAGCCTCTAAGCGACAATCTTCTCAGCCGTCTATTCCGATTTGTGGGAGTCTTTAGGAACATGGTGCAACAATCTCACCCTAATCCAGTGCAACCGCCTTTGCCACCATTGTTGCCACCACCTTCTCCACCACCACCGCCATCGGGATACAATGGTTGGAGCCCGTACAAATATCCTTATTATCCGGGGTATGTGCCTAACCAGCCCAAGAATTTTTAAAGATGGCGGCACAACAATTTTTTTTTTCACCTTTTCTGGGGTGAAAGATCGAAAGAAAGCTTTACAGTTCCTCCAACAATTTGACAACATCTATGCTTTGGGGAACTATACGGAAGAATCAAAGGTTTCTCGACCAACGGGTTTTCTTAAAGATAATACTATGTAGTGGTGGAGTTCAGTTGCGACACAACCGCATGCTCCAATGACATGGCAAGCTTTCAAGACAATTTTTGCACGCAGCTATATGACTTCTCTATTTGAATTTTGAAGTCCAGATCTTGTCGGAATGGGGCAACTTGAAAATGCTTGCCATGGAGACCATGGAAGACTACAACCAAAGGTTTCTTGATGTCTACCTTCTGGTGTCTTTCTTCAAGATGATTTCCTTGGAGGACCAATGCGAGCGATATACCATTGGACTGCCATCACCTTTACAAGAATACTGTTTGTCCAAGCAAGTATCAACCATGCAAGAGCTTATGGACCATGCAGCGGTTGGCTATAAACTTATGAAAGAGACACAAGAGTTTACTACAGAAGCCACTCCAACAAACGATCAGAACGATGCTTTGAATGTTTTCCAACCGAGCATACTTTCAATACATGTCCTCAGAGAGCTTTGACGTCTTCAAAGAAACCTCTTGCTCCGACAAGAGATAGATTCCCAGGGCCACCTCCGGCTAAAGAGAGCTAGACTTGCCATCAGGGACTTGTACCCGATATTTATGGAATTAATCTTGAAAGTTCAAATGAATCGAGTAGAGCATATGGCAAAGTCAACGGCTTGAAAGGCTTGATTTTCTTTGACCTAGGCGCTATTGAAAATTTCATCCATCCAGAATTCCTCAAGCAGATGGATTTTGAGTACGATGCACAAGGTGGAGAACTTGAAGCCGAGCTAGCCATGGGGCAAACCGAGAAAGTGGTATCTCTCATTGGGGCTCATCCACATCATGAAGTTGGGCAATTTCGACGTTCTCTTGGGCATGCCTTGGCACGTCAAGAATGACCCGACACTCTAGATTCATAACCGTACAATTACCTTGATGCAGAAGGACAAGCCAATCACTTTCAAAGTTCGGCTGTCTGAACAAAAACTTGACTGAATATTTCTAAATGCTTTGTATATAGATACTTTTTGAACTTTGTTTGAGCATCACGTGCACTGGCCCTTGGTTGTGGGTTGGCCATCCGTACACCTGTTGGACAGGGATTCAGGCACATTTAGGGTTTTGCTCAGCTCTTTGCCCGGCCGGACCTATTCTAGTCCTTTTCCATTTTTTCCTCATTTATGGGGTTTTTGTGCATGGTCGTTGGGGCTTCTAGTCTGCCCTACCTACTCCCTATTCTCCTATATATAGGAGGGGGGGGGGGGGGGGGGGGGGGGGGAGAAGCACTCCCATTCATATTTTGTCCTGTACACAGCAGTTTATGCCATCTGGAGTTATTGGGGCTTGCTCAAACCGGCCCGTGGGGCGGTAGGCTTTGGCTTTCACCCTAAATTCTTTACTTTAAACACACAAAGAGAACGTGCAAAGGAAACACTGCGACGAGAATTAACACTTAAGTACACACACGGCTCGGAAGCTCGAATGCTCCGAGCAAACGCCGATAACCTGTAGGCCCCAAAATTGGCGCCCCTTTCGGTATTTCTTTATACTTTGAGAGGGTAAATTACAAAGTAGAGTCCTGGGAATCCTTTACATGTATCTAGCTAGATACCACCTGTTTGGGCCAAATTTTGGCAGCATAACAGCCTTAAAACTTGCGCAAAACCAATTCCCCTACTGGAACTCACTTCCATTGGCATAAACCCTCTAATTCCTGCCCAAAAACAGTAAATTCAGCACGCTGTATTTACTGGTTTTTGCCCTGTTTTCAGCCCTAATCAGTCCCCGAACTGTCCTTTGCCAGTGGGGCACTGTTCCTATGGTTCTGGCGTCCGTATGGTTGAAAAACAGTCAATTTACAGCGCATACGCAGCGCTGAAAACGCACCTGTACGGTGAGATTATGACTCTCACCGGTGCCTGCTTTGGAGTAGCAGTTAGCTACCCCTCTTCGTGCTCAAGGAGGCTCTTGCCTCAGCACAAAAGCATGAAACCACACAGCTGTACATCAATCAAATGAAGAGCCCTCTTGTGGGGCATCACATAACTGCACGTAGGGGAGAGAGAGAGCAGTGTATAGTGTACAGGGCATCACTCCTAGCACCATACTGTACATAGAGTGGAAAGAAAGCACTCCGTAGGTCTTAACCTGACAGTTGCAAAATGAGGCCTTTCCTAGCTTAAAAATTAGCGCCACTTCTTGATGCAAGAGGAAAGTGCACATGAATGTGTCACTTGGCGCGTTTACAGGCATTTTCCTGTTTTGGGGTTGCCGCTTAAAAATCTCCCGACTGGTTGCCCAGTTGACTTCGCGGCAGAGTTGTAAAATGTTCCCCTTGTCATTCCGAAGGTAATGACGCGAACACATTTCATGGCCCAAAATAGTAGTTCCCTAATTTTTAGGAGATGCTTCCGTTGGGCTCCTATTGGTCATCTGACCATCTATCCTCATTGGGACCGCATCCAAAAGTGCAATGTGGCCCAACTGTCGGATACTTTCTGTTGGTGATCCCACCTTGACTTTATGCCTTTATTGAGTTCACTTCCTAGTATCCACCAACTTGCTAAGTGCGACGAGGGGACCTACATGATCTTGCACTGAGCCTAGACATCCTCTTACTGTACGAATTTCAGTGCCGACCAACTTTCCGTCTGCGGGTGAAACTACCGTTTACATTGGCCATACAATGTCCGACCATTTGCAACTTCAAAAAGAGGGTCTCAAAAATTAAACAAAAATCATTGGAAAGAAACCAACAACTAAGGTTAGCAATTGCCACGTCCTCGTGACATCGCCAACAGTTGCCATGTCCTCGTGACATACCCCCCTCTTGAAATCGCAAACATCCTGGATTGCATACCATAAATACACGCCACTGATGATCTTGTGTTGTTAGCACTCTTTTATCATCGCATGTATCCGCAAGAAAGGTCGTAACACATAGATACAAATGACTTAATGAGACTTCATACTTTTGTCATTTCCATCTATTACATTGAATTCATATGTACATTTGATGTGCTAGCTCTATCATTACCCCTCCTTTGCACACGTTGGGTTGGGGCATAGGTAGGCTGTAACCCAAAGGCGTCAAGGTAAAGTTGCAATACATTTGGTGATTCTGACAGTTCATACTCTTCCATCCACTTTGCATCCATAGGCGGATGGTTCTTAAACTTCACCAAATAACGTCTTGCAACTTGTCCTTTAACTTTTCTGTCCTTATGTGCCAAAGCTTGCTCAGGTACCAGGATCTCATCTAGTTCCTCAACTTCTGGCTGATCCTCATATGGCATATCTTCTGGCACATCACCCGTGAAGGGTCTTAAAAGATTCACGTGAAACACATTATGAATCTTCCACGCATCAGGCAATTTCAGCCTGTAAGCCACATCGTTGATCTTGTCAAGCACTTGAAAAGGCCCATAGTAACGCATACTGAGCTTAGGAAACAGCCGTTGCTTGCCCTTCATCTTCTTTAACCTTGCCTTTTCGAACCTTAATAGAACCCAATCACCAGGTGATAACAGCAATTCACGACGGTGATGATCAGTAGCCTTTTTCTGGTTTGCCCGAGTCTTCTCCAAGGAAACTTTAATTTTTTATACATTTCATCCATGTTCTCAACATATTGATCTGCCTCAAAGATCTTGCCTTTGTATGCAAAATGGGAGGAACCTTTTTGCCGCCTTCAACAATCTCGAAGTGCTTTGACGAATGCACCGTATTATTGTACGCATACTCAAGCATAGGCAAATATTGTTCCCACTTGCCCTTATTATCTGACACGTAGCATTTCAGCAAATCTAGGACAATAGAATTAGCCTCTTCCGACTGTCCATCAGTTTGTGGATGAAACGAAGACGAGAACTTGAGCGTATTGCCCATGTTCTCAAACAATCCTCTCCAGAACAAACTGGTCATGCGAGGATCACGATCCCTGACAATCGATTGTGGCATACCATGGTACTTAAACACATTGTACATGAACAAGCGTGCCATCTGATCAGATTCTATCTTCTTCCTGACAGGGATAAAATGGGCTTGCTTGCTGAACTTGCAGATAATGGTCCATATACCATCATTCCCTGTTGGCGTTCTTGGAAGATCAAAGATAAAGTCCATAGCAATGCTTTCCCATGGTTTATCGGGAATCTGCAGTGGTTGTAACAACCCTGGTGCGTTTTGCCTGTCAAACTTGACCTTTTGGCAAATCAGCATGCTCGCACAAAGGCATCCACATCTCTCCTCAAGGTAGGCCAATAGAAGAATGTCTAGCGCTTTAACTGTCGCATCGATAGCATGATGCCCTGCATACGGTGGGACATGACTCTCTTCCATGACCTTATGTCGCAATGGCCTAGTGACACAAAGTCTGCCATGCATCATCATAAAACCATCTCCGAGGAGGTAGTGCTTATGATGTTGCCCCTCTTGCAACTGTTCTAAGATCCTTGCAAAATATTCATCAGTAGCATATTGTTCCTTCATGTCATCTAACTCATGATGATAAGGAATTGACACAACTGAAATTTGTGGCTTCCTTGATAACGCATCACCCACAACATTCTTCTTGCCTTCCACATGCATAATCTGGAAGTGGAACATAGAAAGAATGTTTGCCCATCGCATATGCTTTTCGGATAACTTTGACTGTGTCAAGAAGTTTCGCAAGGTCTGATGATCTGTTTGGACAACAAAATCAGCAACTAATAGGTAGGGCTTCCAGCTAGAAAGCGCATGAATCACGGCCAAGAGGTCTTTCTCATAGACTTGCATAGTCCTCTCTGGCCCTTGCAAAATTCGACTTTCATAAGCTACTACCCGTCTATCTTGCATTAGCACTGCTCCGATGCTACTGCCACACGCGTCACAGTGGACCACAAATGACTTCCTAAGATCTGGCAAAACAATTACTGGATCTGAAGTCAACTTTTTCTTTAAGAGACTAAAAGCTGAAATCTCTTTTTGGGTCCATCTGAAAGTGACCTCTTTCTTTTGCAATGCGTGAAGAGGCGATGCTATCTCTGCAAAATTCCTGATAAACCTTCTATAGTAGGAACACAATCCCAAGAAGCTTCTGACATCGTGCACAGTCTGCAAGTCTAGCCATGTCTTAATAGCTTTGACCTTTGCGGGATCCATTCTGACACCATCCTTTGAGACTATGGGGCCAAGAAAGTGGATCTCTTCCAGAAAGAATTCACTTTTCATAGGATTGATAAGTAGTCTGTGACTGCGCAGCTCTTCGAACAGAATGGTCAAGTGACGCCTATGCTCCTCTTCATTCTTCGAATAGACTATCATGTCATCGAAGAACGTCCCAACAAACTGTTGATGTGAGCGGAAAATCCGGTCCATCATTCTGTTGAACGTGGCAGGAGCATTTGTTAGACCAAACGGCATCACTAGAAACTCATAAAGACCAAATGTCGTTCTAAACGTAGTCTTGTGCACATCCTCTGGCCTTATACGAATCTGATGGTACCCACTCTAAGGTCTATCCTGTTGAAAATTGCAGCACCCTTTAAACAATGGAGAATATCATCAATTCGAGGAATAGGATATCTATTCTTGATGGTATTCTTATTCAACGCACGGCAATCAATAGACATGCGCCATGAGCCATCCTTCTTCTGCACTAGGAGCACTGCGGAGCAAAAGGGTGAAGAACTAGGCTGAATCAGTCCCTTCTCTAATAACTCCTCAACCTGGCCCATAATCTCTTTCTGTTGCACCGCGCTAACCCTGTAGGGATGTCTATTTGGTGGGATACACCCTGGCACCAAATCTATCCGATGGTCCTCAGGTCTCTCTGGCGACAATTGCGACAATAATGAATCAGAAAAACAGTCACTAAACTTTTGCAAAAATGATGACCTTTCTTTATCTAACACAGATAAATTTGACTGATCATTATCTGAGACATCACGTGCAAAAATCAAGTACACAGAAAGATGAGTCTTTATTACAGAAGTGATAGCAGAAGCAGATACAATAGATCCAAAACATGAGTTTTACCCCTATGCTGAAGGGTGATCGTATTTCCGAAGACATCCAGCATGCCATGTACTCTGAACATCCATGAAATTCCAAGTAGCTCATCGCACCCTGCCAATGGCATGATATAGAACTCTTCTGTGTCCACATACGACTGAATATGCAGACGCAGCATTCCAATAATGGGAGTAACACACTCTGAGTTGCCAGGACATGCCAACCCTGCCTGTGCTGTGTACCCCATCTCTTCAGCTCTGATGCCCAGCCTCATAGCTAACTCTTGTGAGATAAAGTTGGCTTTGGCACCTGGATCAAAGAAGATGAGTGCCGTTTGATCCCTAACTTTACCCCATGCCCTCATAACCCACTGGCATCTGTACTGGGCCTATCACCCACCTTATCTGGCACCAAACCTGCCGTGGGTTTAGGCTTCTTGCCTTTCTGGTCCTCTTTATCATGAGAGTTAGCTGGTCTTTTCCTTTGTGGACAATTGGTAGCAAAGTGACCAGGCTGCTCGCATATAAAGCATTTGTTTTCAGCCATTAGGACCTTCTTTTCCTTGAGCGAATTGCGCACAAAAGGCTTCCTTTTCTGTTTCTTTGCCTGCGCTCCAGAAGTCTTTGCTGAATCCTTGTCTTTGGTGGCCTTTTCCGACCCCTGTGACGCTTCAGGAGCCGTTTTCACAAAGGGCTTCTTCGCTGAATTTTTCTTTTGCTGCCCTCCTTTCTCGTTGCTCGGAAACCCACTGTCCTCTCCTATCAACAAGGCAAGACCAGTGTTCGCAACTTCCATAAGCTGAGTGAGGGTAGCCACTGTTCTTGGTACAGTAATCACGAAGCCCTTTAGGCAGCCCACAACAATACTTCTCTATCTGCTCTGTCAATGGCACAAATCTGTAGGAGGTCACTGAGAGTAACGCTTTACAAAACCTCCGATTGTAGTCCAGCAAGCTCTTGCATGTAGCCGAAGTAAGCTGGTGCCAATCTGTCATGACGTCGGTTTCAAATTCCTTTGACAGCCAAGCAGATGCAAACATTTTCTTGAAATAAACCCAAGTGGCAGGTGCCTGTCCTTGCATTAACAATGTCTTCCACCATGTAAGCGCATTGTCCTTTAAGAAAGTGGCAACTTTTCTTACTTTAGAGGCTTCTGTAAAATTCCCTCCTGCATAAGCTATATCAAATTGCTGGAGGAAAGTGAGAGCCTTTGCTTTATCTCGAAGCCACTGAAAGTGCTGAACTTTATAGCTGCACCACCTTCTTCGTAAGCTTTCGGCTTCTACAGTTCCCCCAAGTTGTCATAAGGAATAGTTTGCAACATGGGCACTGTAGTAGGCATGCTCGGCACATCTTGGCCATTCACATTTTGCGTGAGAGGTGCGATATCTGGCTGCTGTCCAAAAAAACCAGCCATGCCAAAATGACCCTGTGGCACCCCAAACTGGCCCTGGTTGCATTGAAAACCTTGCTGCATGCCGATACCACCATACATGGGGTTTGGCATGATGCCTTGCATACCCCCAAACATTGTTCCTGGCATGTACAGCTGACTTCCAGGCGCATAACCAACCATACTTTGGAACACTGATCCACCTCCGAAATACCGAGAATGTACCGTGGGTGGTGGAAAAACTGGGTACATTGCCTGGTAACGAGTTCCCTGTCCATTCAAGACACAGTGCGGGCTCTGAAAGGTGGCGGGCTGAATTGGCATAACCTGTGGAGTAGGCGTTCTAGCCACCTGTTCAAGCACGGAAGTAACCTGTTGTGGAGCCCCCGACTCCGCAACATGCGAGTGTTCCCTATCCTGTTGAGTCGCATGAAGTACTTGGGCTTGAGCCTCAACAATCTCTGTACGCAGTGTAGGTTGCCTATTTTGCTGTTGCACTGGTGGCACTTGCAAGAACTCCATAAACCTTGGATTTTGCACCAGTTGCGAAAAGACATTTACCGCGGCAACTAACTGAGTCCTGAACGCATCATCCTCAAGTTGCCCAATCATAAAGCCCTGTACTACTGGAGGACATTCACATTGACAGGAGGTACAGATTGACATGGCCGTGAGCTCTCGCCAATCTCAAACACCATAGGAACTTCCTGTCTGTCCTTCGAAGAGGAATCCTCTTCCATAATGCCCTTCCCTTTGTCGGCCATGGTGTAATCCCGCGTTCGTGTACTCTGTGTCTTTACCCAAAACAACCGAGGCTCACTTCTTGAGGAAAAAGTGATTGATGTCCCGGCAACGGAACCTTGAAACCGGCCCGTGGGGCGGTAGGCTTTGGCTTTCACCCAAATTCTTTACTTTAAACACACAGAGAGAACGTGCAAAGGAAACCTGCGACGGGAATTAACACTTAAGTACACACACGGCTCGGAAGCTAGAATGCTCCGATTAGACGCCGACAACCTGTAGGCCCCAAAATTGGCGTCCCTTTTGGTATTTCTTTATACTTTGAGAGGGTAAATTACAAAGTAGAGTCCCGGGAATCCTTTACCTGTATCCAGCTAGATACCACCTGTTTTGGCCAAATTTCGGCAGCATAATAGCCCCAAAACTTGCGCGAAACCAATTCCCCTGCTGGAACTCACTTCCACTGGCATAAACCCTCTAGTTCCTACCCAAAAACAGTAGATTCAGCACGCTGTATTTACTGGTATTTGCCCTGTTTTCAGCCCTAATCAGTCCCCGAACTGTCCTCTGCCAGTGGGGCACTGTTCCCAATGGTTCTGGCGCCAGTATGGCTGAAAAACAGTCAATTTACAGCGCAAACGCAGCGCTGAAAACGCACTTGTATGGTGAGGTTATGACCCTCACCGGTGCCTGCTTTGGAGTAGCAGTTAGCTACCCCTGTTCGTGCTCAAGAGCTGTACATCAGTCAAATGAAGAGCCCTCTTGTGGGGCATCACATAACTGCACGTAGGGGGGAGAGAGAGCAGTGTGTAGTGTGCAGGGCATCACTCCTAGCACCACATCGTACATAGAGTGGAAAGAAAGCACTCCGTAGCTCTTAACTTGTGACAGTTGCAAAATGAGGCCTCTCCCAGCTTAAAAATCAGCGCCACTTTCTTGATGCAAGAGGAAAGTGCACAGGAATGTGCCACTTGGCACGTTTACAAACATTTTCCCGTTTTGGGGTTGCCGCCTAAAAATCTCTAGACTGGTTGCCCAGTGGACTTTGCGGCAGAGTTGTAAAATGTTCCCCTTGTCATTCCGAAGGTAATGACGCGAACACATTTCATGGCCCAAAATAGCATTTCCCTAATTTTTAGGAGATGCTTCCGTTGGGCTCCCACTGGTCATATGACCATCTATCCTCATTGGTACCGCATCCAAAAGTGCAATGTGGCCCAACTGTCGGATACTTTCTGTTGGTGATCCCACCTTGACTTTATGCCTTTATTGAGTTCACTTCCTAGTATCCACCAACTTGCTAAGTGCGACGAGGGGACCTACATGATCTTGCATTGAGCCTAGACATCCTCTTACTATACAAATTCCTGTGCCGACCAACTTCCCGTCTGCGGTGAAACTATTGTTCACATTGGCCATACAATGTCCGACCATTTGCAACTTCAAAAAGAGGGTCTCAAAAATTAAACAAAAATCATTGGAAAGAAACCAACAACTAAGGTTAGCAATTGCCACGTCCTCGTGACATAGCCTACAGTTGCCACGTCCTCGTGACACTTGCCAACCTTTTCCATCTGTCTCTTGCCATTCTCTCTCTCTCTCTCTCTCTCTCTCTCTCTCTCTCTCTCTCTCTCTCTCTCTCTCTCTTGCGTTGCTCACTCTGACAGGAGGTAACTTCATCCTCTGTGAAAAACACAAGCCATGTGGCTGTTGTCCACCCAAAAACGCAACTGCAAGGTGATGAAAACTCTGCTGTCCAGCGATTTTCAGCGTGCTTGTATGCTCCTGGCAGGGTCAGGAGCGGTGCAGGAGGTTTGGGGATGGTGGGGAATTAATGTAGCAACCCAAAGTGGGCTGAAAACAGAGAAAACACAGGAGGTGTTTATGGTTGAAAACTGAAGTAGAATCAGAGGAATCTCGTCGGCAAGGCACCGGATGCCGAGCTATGGAGGAGGCAAGATTGAGTGGGCCAACGCTGACGTTGCCCCCCTCTGCTGAAAACGCTGCCATGCTGTCAAAAAACGCAGATCTGGCTGAAAATGCAGGTGGAGCAGAGGGTTTTTTGGTGACTGAATGGTCCCTGAAGTGTAGCGCTAGGTTTAGAATCGTGATCACCCAGATCTGCAGAAAACGCTGGCTGATTTGATCCCTTGGGAGGAGAACTTGATGCGGATGATGCGCCTTGGACTCAAATGGCGTTTGATACCATGTGTGTGTGAGAGAGAGAGAGAGAGAGAGAGAGAGAGAGAGAGAGAGAGAGAGAGAGAGAGAGAGAGAGAGAGAGAGCACAAACACTGGTGTGTGGAAGAGGGGGCGATCAGCACCCCACTGACTATCAGAGCATAAGAAGACGCGTACAATGATAAGATGTGTGAGTCTATGATTGTGGAAGTGGGTACCCCCCTAGCCCTATAAATAAGTGCCCAAGGGGAGGTAGGGCAATGCCTGGAAAAATCCCTCACGACCCAACAAGAAATACGCAAATTTTGCAAGCAAGGAACCATTTTTGAGATCACTCTACGCACAATCCCATCATCTTGACTCACCACATACATTCTAGGTAGCTTCCCTGCTTCGCCCTCCTCAAGAAATGTGATCATTTTGCACAACTTTGACAAGACCAGGGGGTGCAAGTCTTCTACTTGATGAGCCAATTGCTTGAAACCTCCCCTTGTCGTTACTTCAAGATCATAGAGCTTGTCATATATGGCCTCTCTTTCCTTGCTAGATTCACTACTACCAAACTCACGCCGTTGTCGTTGCGTATGGGTTCCCTCCTCACTTGTAACACTACTAGAAGGATTCAATAGGAATACATAGCTTGCAGCTTTACTCAGAAGACATGCATTGGAAACATGAAGATGTTGTTTGCGAATATTAGGATTTGTTAGCAGCCTATGACGACAAAGAGGCATTGCATCATCAATCTATACACATCTTTGGCAGCACAATAGGTCCACACCATGTGCATCCTCTTAGCAATCGTTAGCCATCAATCTGGAGCCAAAGGGTTCCAATTTGAGGCAACCATTGCGAGAGTTCGCAGGCATCATGAGTCTACATTTGCAACCACATCCGTTGCAGAGACTGTTAGACTTACACCACTGTGCTGCTTCACTCAGGTCTAGGGCATACATGTACGGCTAGTATGTCTCCGGGCTGGCCACCCATGGATAGGCTGCAGTTTTGTCCGGCCGCCCAGGTTTGGGGCGGCCGCCCGCCCAGTATGGGCTCTCTTGGGCACCTATATATGGAGCTAGGGGGGTACCCATTTCATACGTTGTATTTGCAGGTCTTGTAGTTGATGGTAGTCATGGGGGCTGATCGCCCCTTCCTCTCATATCTTGTGTTTGTGGTCTCTCTCTCTCTCTCTCTCTCTCTCTCTCTCTCTCTCTCTCTCTCTCTCACTCACACGCGCACTCTCACATAGTATCAGAGCTTCAGGCTCTCCATGGTCCGGGGGCTTCTTCCGCATCAGGTACTCCTTACAAGATCAAATCAGCCAGTGTTTTTGCATGAGCCACGCAAGCGACAAAATCTGCATTTCCCACACCAAGCGCTAGCAGCAGGACAAATTTTCGTTGCCAGAAAACCCTCTGCTCCACTTGCGTTTTCAGCCAGCGTTTGCGTTTTTGGCTGAAATGCCAGCGTTTTCTGGACAGCAATGCAATGTTTGGGCAAGAGGGGGCAGCGTTGGGCCTTGCCTATTGGATCTTGCTTTTCCTACATGGCTCGGCATCCGATGCCTCGCCGTCAAAATTCCTCTACATATCCAACAGATTTCAACCATAAACAAGTGCTGTTTTCTCTGTTTTCAGGCCACCTGGGGCTATGCCATGATTCCCCACCCTCCCCAAAACCTCTGCACCGCTTTGGACCCTGCCGGGAGCGTATGAGCACGCTGAAAATTGCTGGACAGCAGCAATTTCATCACCTCGCAGTTGCGTTTTTGGGTGGACAGCAGCCACATGGTTTGTGTTTTTCATAGAGGATGAAGTTACCTCCTACCAGGACACCATCCGGTGGTGGTCCGTGCAGTCTCTCAGTGACTGCTGCAATACACGGTATCTTCGACATCGGCTTGATCATCTACGGGGGTATGATCCTTGGGAGATCCATTCATTCCAGCCATCATGCAGCAGTTGTGCTCTTGAGAGGGGGTGTTGACTTGTGGTTTGCTATGGACACACCTATGCACTCATAAGAGAGTTCACATGAGATATGGCCATGCTCATGGCATATGAAATTCCAACATTCCCAGAGAAGACACCACCATCTTGGGTGGACAGACACTTATCACTTGACCTCGACACGTCAGATCACTTGCTTACACAGGAGCATCTACATGGACTCAGGGAGAGGATCTTGGATCTCTTCTTGGACAAGTCCATTGCTTGGATCTCCAGATTGGAGTGGGACTTCAGTGCTTTGGACTCTCTTGGAGAGTTTACTCGCGAGATGCGGGAGATCAGACATCATTACACGACTACATTCGGAGTCTCTTGGAGCTTGGCTTGGATGGTAGTGCAAGTTCTTTTCTACACTCCTGATCATTTGGATTGTTACCTTCGGAGTTTCTTACACTCATCCTCGGTAACCTTACAACAGACTTATCCCTCGACCTGGTCAATAGGCCACTCCCAGCTCATTCACATTGAGAGCCACACCGAGATGTGGTTTGGTGGCGTTGTTGGCGTGAATTTTGTTTTGACATCGGAGGATTAAAGACACGAGATTTAGGCAAGACGGCACAGATAGATTGGTCTGGCCTTTCCTCTTCTCAGAGGATCTTCATAGCAGAGATTGCTCAGTTTGGCTGCCCTACTTCTATAGGATGATTCCGGTGCAAACAGCTTGGTCTGACCACACCTCTTCTCAGAGGCCCTTCATAGCGCAGACTATTGAGTCTGGCTTTCTCCTCATCTTGGATTACACTACCTACGGACAGGACACCAATTGGTGGTGGTCCGTGCGGTCTATCAGTGACTGCTGCAGCTTACGGTAGCTTCTAGAGTGCAGACTGTTTAGTGTGGCTTTCCTTGTTTCGGAGAACGCTTATGACGCAGATTGCCACAGCTGGCCTTCCTTGAGTTTTACGTAGCTTAGTCACTTGGCCACACCGCGCTACAGGTTCATGCATTGACAGGCTTCCGGGCATTCTCATGACGGTTGCTTGGCTTCCCCATTTTCTCCATGCGGTTTGACCATAGACACCATAGATCCTATTGGGCAGGACACATGCAGGCCTATTGACACTTCTTTCACGACAAGGAGTTGTTTTTACACTCAGTTCAGGGCCTTCACGCGGTATCTTCATTAGTTTGCTACACTGCTCGTGACGGCACTTTACCATGGAGATCTCTCGGAGGTTGGGACACCCCAGACTGTTGCAGACATCGCAACAGACATCTTCTTCATCATTTGCCTCACATCTTTGGCTTCACGCAGTTTTTTCAGCATCTGGTGTTGAGAGGGTGTGTTAGACTTACACCACTTTGCTGCTTCACATAGGTCTAGGGCACACGCACACTCACATGGTGTCACGATTGTGACTATGTTGCAGTATTACATCTCTTCCTAGTTGCAGATATGCGAAGTGCCATGCCAAGGAGGACCCCTGCGCTTGGATGGTCACACCCCTTCGCCCAAAGGACGTGTCTCTTCGCCAAAAGCCACACTCCTTCGACGACTGGTCACACCCCTTCGCTCTACGGGTGCGACTCTTCGCCCAATGGTTGCAGCTCTTCTCCGAAAGGATGTGTCTTTACGTCTAAAGTCGTGTCTCTTCACTAAGAGACGTGTCTTTTCATTTATGTCTCTTCGTCTCCTATAAAGGAGCCCTTGTATCACACAATTCAATCAATCAATCAAACACAGAGTCTTCTAAGTCTTGTCTCGAGTACAGTTCAAGTTTCTTAAGTCTTAATCATGAGTTTAAGTACTTAGTAAAGGATTAGTATCTAGAATCCTCACAGTGGTATCAGAGCAAATTTTTTCCCGGGACCCGAAGGTTGTGAGCCTCTCACCCTCGCCCCTACACTCTAGCCCTTCCCGGAGCTGCATGGAAGCAGAAGAAAGATGGTACACATGTGCATACAAGCATGAGGTAACTTAAATCTATTCTGTTCCAATTACATACATATAGAACAAAGGACAAGGATGCAAATGTGGATGTGCGGGAGTGCCACGTACCTGGCCTCCTCATCGGGTGGTGTCCCTTTGGGATTGTGCGCGCACCTCTTCCTGTGAAAGGACAGTACCTCTTCACCTTGCTCGCACCCTTTCGCATATGGGTGTGTCACTTCGCCTGTGTGCCCATTCACTCAGCAAGGGGCTGAATTCTCTTTGCTGGCTACTGCACATCAAAAGGGGCACCGCTTCACGAAAGGGCATCATAGAAGCACCGCTTCTCTAAGGGTTGTACATAGGGTGTACCCCTTCCCCGCACCCTTTTCACACACCCCTACGCTGCAATTCTCTATGCTGGCCCTGAAATTTGCTTGCGCTGGCTGCTTTGCGCTGAAATTCCCCACACATAAGCGCTGGCTGAGTCAATCGATGGGCTGGAAATGCTAAAACGCTGGCTGATTTGCATGCGTTGGTTGGCTGAATTCCCACGCTCCCTGGCTGCTGAATTTCCTTGCGTTGAACCTCTTGCGCTGGCTGTTTTGACGTTTCAGCCCAACAGCGCTAATTTATTGAACCATTAAAAAAAAAAACCCCAGCCCAAAGTTTGTATGCTTAAGTGGCCGCCCAAATTTGCTGGCCGGCCTTTCCCCAAATTAACCCCAAAATTAAAAAGGCCCATGTGAAAGCACCTAGAATCCATTTAACTTATTAAAATACCCAAAAATTTCAGCCCCGAAGTGGCCGGCCACACTTGACGGGCCTCCCCCAAATTAACTCAAATTTTTAAAACGAATGTGAACTCACTCACTTGAAAAAAAAAAAAAAAAACCCCAAATTTATTAAACCCAAAGTGACCGGCCAAACTTGGCTGGCCTACCCCAAAATTTATACACAAGAATTACAACCCATGTGCAACCATTAAAAGAGCCTTACAATAAAACAAATAAGACCCATCGTCCGAGCAAAGCCTTTTCATCAATGGTTCATGCTCGAGTATGGACTCTCACCTCTCATTGTGGAAGCATCGTGTAGCCGCCTTGGAACAAGATATCTCCTCACTTACAGTGAACTTGGAGGCTCTTCGGCGACAATTGCAACAACCTTTTGGAATCAAACAGTTTTCGACAGTTTCTCAGCAATCTATGTCTCACCCTCAGCATGTTTCTTCAGAGACAACCCAACACAAACTCACTTTGCTTGAGCAACAATATGCTTAGAAGCAACATTCTTTGCAGCATGACTGCTATAGCAAGCCTCAACCTCAAAATGATCATCGGCAAAAGCAGCAACATGAAGCTTTCAGAAGATCTTCCCTTAAAGAGCATTCAACCTCTTTGAAGTGGGCTCACATAGTGGCACATATTTCCGACCCTAGTCAAGTACTCGATCGTGAACGCCGCAACGCTGGACAAGTTCCCCCTTGCGAGCCATGCCATGCTTCTCCTACTTTGGAAGCCTTAATACCCGCTGATAAAGCTGAAGATTCAAGAGATTTTGGTTCATGTGTGGCATCCCAAACGCACACAACTTCTTTGGTTGTGGTCCAGGCAAAAACAAAAGCCTCGTCACCGCCCTTGCAAAATGAAGTCTTTGTTTCTGATGAGATAACTGATGCTGTGGTGAATGATAATTCTTCAAACTTGAAGATACCAATTCTTACCTTCAATGATACAAAGGATAAAACGGATACAAAATCTTGTAGCACGACTTCAGTCGCTGCAATTGAATATTTGGACACAACTTGTTTCACAGATAAACCTTTACAGATGGATATACCTCCAAACACTAATCTGTCTCAGTCTACGATATCCCTTCAAAAGGATTTTATTGTTCCAGACAAACCAATGGAATATCTTACAGATTTCCAACCAATGGTCTTTACTCAAAAGAAAACTCAAGTCAGTTTATCAATAATTTCACTCGAAGCAGATACAGATTCAATCTTTTCTTGGACAAAGCTCGAAGTTACAAAAGACTTTGACAAAGACACTTATCAAGTTGCAGATATGATCAATTTACAGTTTGGCAAAATAGTCATTGTCAATAACAATGTCAGGACCTGGGACTTAACAGTTCGAGCTTTGGATGCAGAAGCACAACAACAATACATTTCCTTCTCCCGGAGTTTTCTTCAACTACCCTGGGTTTTATTTAAAGAGGGAGGGAATGTCACGATTGTGACTATGTTGCAGTATTACATCTCTTCCTAGTTGCAGATACGCGAAGTGCCATGCCAAGGAGGACCCCTGCGCTTGGATGGTCACACCCCTTCGCCCAAAGGACGTGTCTCTTCGCCAAAAGCCACACTCCTTCGACGACTGGTCACACCCCTTCGCTCTACGGGTGCGACTCTTCGCCCAATGGTTGCAGCTCTTCGCCGAAAGGACGTGTCTTTACGTCTAAAGTCATGTCTCTTTACCAAGAGACGTGTCTTTTCATTTATGTCTCTTCGTCTCCTATATAAGGAGCCCTTGTATCACACAATTCAATCAATCAATCAAACAGAGAGTCTTCTAAGTCTTGTCTCGAGTACAGTTCAAGTTTCTTGAGTCTTAATCATGAGTTTAAGTACTTAGTAAAGGATTAGTACCTAGAATCCTCACACATGGTATCAGAGCTTTAGGCTTTTCATGATCCAAGGCGCTTCACAAGCATCGGTTTCTCTCCCAAGAAGAAGAACAACCAACGATCTAGTTTCTGAGGCCTAGCGCTAGCTTCTCTGCCACTTTCTGTCACGGTAAACGTCATCAGATTGCCTAGCGTTTTATTTGCAACCCTAGCGTTTTTGCATCAGGCTTGCGTTTTTGGATCTGCATCAAAGATCTGCATCTTTCCCCCCTTGGCGCCCCCTCTCTGCAAAACAAATCCTACCCAGATCGGCACCAGATCTGCCTAGCGTTTTTAGGCGAGATCTGCGTTTTTGGGACAGCTTGCGTTTGGACCTTGCTGCGTTTTTTTTAATTGCTACTGCGTTTTCAGCACAGGACAAGTTTGGGGCGTTGGGCCTTGCCCATTGGATCTTGCTTTCCCACACGGCTTCGCATCCGGTGCGTTGCCGTCGAGAATCCTCTTTATTTGCTACAGATTTCAGCCATATACCACGACTGTTTTCTCTGTTTTCAGCCCACCTGAGGTTTGGTTAGGGATTCACCATCGTTCCTACACCCTCTGCACCGCTACAGACCCTGCCGGGAGCATACGAGCACGTTGAGAATCGTTGGACAACAGCAATTTCATCACCTCGCAGTTGCGTTTTTTGGTGGACAGAGCACCCACATGGTAGGTGTTTTTCACAAAGGATGAAGTTACCTCTTGCCAAGACACCATCCGATGGTGGTCCATGCGGCCTCTCAGTGACTGCTGCAGTACACGGTAGTTTCGACATCGGCTTGATCATCTACGGGCGTAGGATCCTTGGGAGATCCATTCATTCCAGCCGTCATTTTTACTTCAGAGGGGGTGGTGACTTGCGGTTTGCTATGGACACACCTATGCACTCATCAGAGGAGTAACACCAGATATGGCCATGCTCATGGCATATGGGAATGAGAATGGCCTCGCTCTCTTCTACTTCAGGTTGCTCCTTAGGCTCCCTTTCGACTGGCACCTCACCCTTCAAAGGTTTCAAGAGACTCACATGAAAAGCATTTTGAATCTTCCAAGTATCTGACAACTTCAGTATGAAGGATACATCATTTATCTTCTCTTGAATTTGGAAAGGGCCATAGTATTGCATTCCTAGCTTTGGAAAAAGCCGCTCCTTTCCCTTTTGTTTCCTTAAGCGTGCCTTCTCAAGGCGTAAGAGCACCCAATCAGCTTCCTTCAACTGCAAGTCGCGTTGATGTCTATCAGCTGCCATCTTATGCCGTGCTTGAGACTTCTCAAGAGCCTTGCGAACCTTGGCAAAAGCACTGTTCAAATTTCTCGTATACTGATCCGCTTCAAAAATCTTATCTTGGGTCTAGGGAATTCTTTGATCTACCAACTGATTTCCTTTTCCTTTCTTTCCTTGTGCCCTGGGACCAGGCTAGATCCTAAGCTATACTAAGACCGATGCTGCTGACCTGTAGCAGTAGATTGTCCACGTAGCTCAATGCAACGCGCACATGACAGAGATCAACTTCCCTGCTTGAAGAATCACCCACGCCATCTCTTGCATCTTCTCAGTGGGATCCTTCATGGGGTCACTTAAGCATATATGCATACGAACAATCACTTAAGTCATTTATTGATAAGTGACTTTGACATGACATTTATAAAACGTAGGGAGGGAAAATGGTTGAAAGACCTAAAAAAGAGTCACTTGGCCTCCACTTTTTAGGATATCATAGCCGAGTACCCGCAAGGGCATCCAACGCCCACAACACCTCAACACCTAGCGTTTCCATGGCCAATACCCGAGCACCATCAACGTTTTTGCATCAGTTCAGCCCAGCGTTTTGCATCAGATCAGCATAGCATTTTTGCATCGAATCATCCCTAACGTTTGCAATTCCTCTATGTCAGATTCAGCCTAGCGTTTTTGCATGAAGGATCAACATTTAATATTCAGCTTTTCAGCATTGTATCAACATTTGTGCAGTAATCAAAGTAAGTACTTGCTCTGGCAAAAGAGCAAGGGGGCCCTTGAGGGTGGTTGGGACCTGACATGTGGTGTCATCTCTCTCTCTCTCTCTCTCTCTCTCTCTCTCTCTCTCTCTCTCTCTCTCTCTCTCTCTCTTTCTGTGTGTGAGTGTGTGTGTGTGCCTCTCTTTCATTGTGTTGAGTTTTTCTTAAGTGAAGTAAAGTAACCTTCTGTGCGAAGTACTAGACCTGAGTTAAAACCCTTATAACTTTCCGCTACACCTGACATATGGCTAAAATCTTGATGATGCTTTTGACTCCCAAGTACATTGCTTTCTATTCAGCCTTGATTTCTTTGGGGAGGACTAGGGATTTGACATGGGATGAGATTGTTCCCATGGTGTTGGATTAGAAGGACTAGTTACAGAGGTTAAGACTGGGATCATCTTCAAAGTGAGCATGTCTGTGACTCTGTTGTCCCTTTTCAGAAAGTTTTTCGAAGGTGGACTACTGGTATGAGAATTGTGCTCCTTTCGAGAAGATTGTTTTTTGTTCATTAACTCATTGATCTTGAACTTGAGAGCTTGAACAAATTACTCTTTCGAATAAACTTTTTTCTTCTCTATAGTTGGTTTTGGCAGCCTCTTCATTGCCGATTTGAGTGGCATTTTTGACAACGTTTTGCCAACTGTTGTACAATTTTGGAATAGGCTGATCCTTTAGACACTTAGCGTGTTCAGGATCCTTTGAATACATGAACAATGGCCTTGCACAAGTATCCACCTGTAATTGACTCCTAACATCGTCCTTGTTGAGAACTTTAGTCGCCGGTTTGCACAAATCCTTTGAATGTTTAGAAGGTCTGCCATCGTTAGGATCTCCATTCGTTCTCTCTGTATCCTCATTGGTGTTAGGGACTTCCATCTTCCTCTTGCAAGATTGTGGGAGGAGGACTTTGCTTCTCTCTGTCGGATTCACTACTAGAATCCATGTGTGCAACAAAGTTTCGGATTGGATTCTCTGTAGAAGGAAATTCGACTGATGCTTAGATACAACTATAACCGGCTTGGACACCCCAAGGCGGTGATTTTCAAGAACTCATGAACAGAACTGAGCAAACTTTAAGACTTTAGCTTCAAACCAAGAGAGTAGTTTACGCAAAGTGGCGGAGTTCGGCGTTCTGATGCACTTGTGCCAAAGTCTGGCGCCCCTTTTGGTACTTCTTTTCGTATTGATAATCACAGAAAACAACTGTTGGAGGTGCAATGTGTAACCATATCATAGTTACAAGGAATGGCCATTTTCAGGTCTCTATTCCAACTTCCCATCCTGAATTTTTGTTTTGTGTTCAGACGTGAGTATCTATAACACGGAATGGCATGTCATACTCGTTGCCGTTCCCGTTCTCCGTTCCCTGTTCCGATTTTCTGTTTACAGGTTTACTGTGAACCATATATCGATTTGCCAAAGAGCTCCTCTAGCACACTAATGTGGGAGCCGGTGAAAAGCAGACCCCTAAAATCAGGGCATCCCCAAAAGCAACAGTAACTCCCGAAAAGCTCTGCTAATAAATGGTTGTCCAAATTGCCACATGGCAGATTGTATGGCTTTGCATTTTGCGATGGGAATTCCGGCTGCTGCATCATCATCAGTTCTCTCTCTCTCTCTCTCTCTCTCTCTCTCTCTCTCTCTCTCTCTCTTCTGAGGCACGCTCCCAGATCGTCTGCGTGTAGGCTGGCTGTGGCGATATGCCTCTGATGCTGCATTATGGAGCGTCTATGTCAGAATCTGGGTGAGCTCATCTAGTGGTCGTCCTGGCTCCTGAGTGCATAGCTGCCTGTATATCTCATCAGTGTACAAGTGATCCGTCTCCCTCGTGAAAGTATACCGAGTATGTGTGGAGGCCTCTCCTAATGGAGCTGTGTTGAACTGGAACGATAGAGTTAAAGACAAGATAGCATGATCGATTGCTACCCCAACTGGCCTAGTTCCCACCATAAATCCTGAAAGGAAGGAATGAGTCCTGGCGGAGCCATAACATAATCCTTCGTACTAGCATGTAAAACAACCTGCTGCAGGGAATCTCTGTAGGCCATTCAAAATGGCCAATCCATAGTATCTGCCATACTCAATGTGCTCCTCATCTTGTGATAATCTAGATAGGCCCATTTCTGTAATATCAAGCTCCCGCATCAACTCCTCTGAGGTATCATAGAGTACTGTCTGGAGATGGGAAATCCTAGCATTGAAATCCCCCAAGATAATACTGTCGCTATCTCTGGAAAACTCCCATATATCATCATCCAAATAGAGAAGGGGGACTGTCCTCTAGGTGATGCATATACTGACGTACTAGGAGGGAAATAGCAAATAGCAATGTAGAGATATCTGCCTGTCTGTCACGGGGACGTAGCAACTGTTAACTATGTCACGAGGACGTGGCAACTGCTAACTTTAGTTGTTGGTTTCTTTCCAAGGGGTTTTGTTCTATTTTTGAGACCCTCTTCTTGAACTAGAAAACGGTCGGACATTGCATGGCCAATGTGAACGGTAGTTTCACCCGCAGATGGGTAGTGGTCGGCACTGGAATTCGTATGGTAAGAGGATGTCTAGGCTCAGAGCAAGATCATATAGGTCCCCCCGTCGCACTTAGCAAGTTGGTGGATACTAGCAAGTGAACTCAATTAAGGCGTAAAGTCAAGGTGGGACTACCAACAAAAAGTATCGGACAGTTGGGCCACATTGCACTTTTGGATGCGGTCCCAATGAGGATAGATGGTAAGAAGACCAGTGGGAGCCCAACGGAAGCATCTCCTAAAATTTAGGGAATTACTATTTTGGGCCGTGAAATGTGTTTGCGTCATTACCTCCGGTATGACTAGCGGAACATTTTACAACTCTGCCGCGAAGTCAACTGGGCAACCGGTTAGGATATTTTTAAGCGGCGAACCCGAAACGGGAAAATGGTTGTAAATGCGCCAAGTGTCATTTTCTCATGAACTTTCCCCTTGCAGAAAAATGGGCGCCGATTTTTAAGTTGGGAGAGGCCTCATTTCAGCATTTGTCATAGGTTAAGAGCTATGGAGTGCTTCCTTTCCCTCTCATGTACAGTGTGGTGCTAGGAGTGATGCCCTGCACACTACACACTGCTCTCTCTCTCCCCTACGTGCAATCATGTGATGTCCCACAAGAGGGCTCCTCATTTGACTGATGTACAACTGTGTGGGTTCATGCTTTTGTGCTGAGGCAAGAGCCTCCTTGAGCAGGAATAGGGGTAGCTAGCTGCTACTCCAAAGCAGGCACTGGTGAGGGTCTTAACCTCACCATACAGGTGCAAAATCAGCGCTATGTATGCGCTGTAATTTTACTGTTTTTCAGCCATACGGACGCCAAAACCTTTGGGAATCGTGCCCCACTGGCAGAGGACAGTTAGGGGACTGTTTGGGGCTGAAAAGAGGTCAAAAACCAGTAAATACAGCGTGCTGAATTTACTGTTTTTGGACAGGAATCAGAGGGTATACGCCAGTAGAAGCGAGTTCCAGCAGGGGAATTGGTTTCGCGCAAGTTTAGGGGTTGTTATGCTGCCGAAATTTGGTCAAAACAGGCGGTATCTAGTGGGATACAGTCAAAGGATTCCCAGGACTCTTCTTTGTACTTTACCCTCCTAAAAGAATAAAGAAATACCGAAAGGGGCGCCAATTTTGGGGCCTATAGGTTGTCGGCGTCTGTTCGGAGCATTGTAGCTTCCGAGCTGTGTGTGATTAAGTGTTAATTCCCGTTACAGGTCTCCTTTGCAAAGTGCTCTGTGTGTGTGTCTAAAGTAAAGAATTTCGAGTGAAAGCCAACGCCTACCGCCCTACGGGCCGGTTTCATGGTTCCATTGCCGGGACATCAATCACTTTTTCCTTAAAGAGTGAGCCTGGAATGTTTTGGGATACAGACACAGAGTGCAGGAACGCGGGGATTACACTATGGCCGACAATGGAAAGGGAATTATGGAAGAGGGTTCCTCTTCAAAGGACAGGCAGGAGATTCCTTTGGTTTTTGAGATTGGCGAGAGCTCTCGGCCACGTCAGTCTGTACCTCCTGTCAACGTGAATGTCCCTCCAGTAGTACAAGGCTTTATGACTAGGCAACTTG
This sequence comes from Adiantum capillus-veneris, assembly GCF_014529385.1. NCBI lineage: Eukaryota > Viridiplantae > Streptophyta > Polypodiopsida > Polypodiales > Pteridaceae > Adiantum > Adiantum capillus-veneris. The sequence continues at coordinate 143,200,909 of NC_140951.1, read as the reverse complement.
ATGATGATGCGTTTAAGACTCAGTTAGTTGCCGCGGTGAATGTCTTTTCGCAGCTGGTGCAGAATCCGAGGTTTATGGAATTCTTGCAAGCTCCACAAGTGCAACAGCAAAATAGGCAACCTACGCCGCGTACGGAGCTTGTTGATGCTCAAGCCCAGGTACCTCATGTGGCGCAGGAGAAAAGGGAAACACTCGCATGTTGTGGAGTCGGGGGTCCAAAGCAGGTTTCTCCTGTGCTTGAACAGGTGGCTAGAACGCCTATTCCAGAGGTTATGCCAGTTCAGCCCGCCACCTTTCAGAGCCAGCATGCTGTCTTGAATGGACAGGGAGCTGGATACCAGGCTATGCACTCAGTTTTTCCACAACCCACGGTACATCGTGGGTATTTCGGGGGTGGATCAGTGTTCCAAAGTATGGCTGGTTATGCGCCTGGAAGTCAGCAGTACATGCCAGGAACAGTGTTCGGGGGTATGCAAGGCATCATGCCAAACCCCATGTATGGTAGTATCGGCATGCAGCAAGGTTTCCATTGCAACCAGGGCCAGTTTGGGGTGCCACAGGGTCATTTTGGCATGGCTGGTTTTTCTGGACAGCAGCCAGATATCGCACCTCTAACGCAAAATGTGAATGGCCAAGACGTGCCGATCATGCCTACTACAGTGTCCATGTTGCAGACCATTCCGTATGACAACTTGGGGGCACTAGAGAAGCCGAAGGCTTACAAAGAAGGTGGTGCAGCGGAAAAGTTCAGTACCTTCAGTGGTTTCGAGGATAAGACAAAGGCTTTCCTCCAGCAGTTTGATACAGCTTATGCGGGAGGGAATTTTACAGAGGCCTCGAAGATCAGGAAAGCTGCCACTTTCTTAAAGGACAATGCGCTTACATGGTGGACGACATTGTTAATGCAAGGACAGGCACCCGCCACTTGGGTTTACTTCAAGCAGATGTTTGCATTTGCTTGGCTGTCAAATGAATTTGAAGCCGACGTCATGACAGATTGGCACCAGCTTACTTCAGCTTCGTGCAAGAGCTTGCTGGAGTACAATAGGAGGTTTTGTAAAGCGTTACTCTCAGTGACCTCCTACAAATTTGTGCCACTGACAGAGCAGATAGAAAAGTACTGTTGTGGGCTGCCTAAAGGGCTTCGCGATTAGTGTACAAAGAACAGAGTGGCTACCCTTACTCAGCTTATGGAAGTTGCGAACACTGGTCTTGCCTTGTTGAAAGGAGAGGACAATGGATTTCCGAGTAGTGACAAAGGAGGGCAGCAAAAGAAAAATTCAGCGAAGAAGCCCTTTGTGAAAACGGCTCTTGATGCGTCACAGGGGTCAAAAACGGCCACCAAGGACAAGGATTCAGCCGGGACTTCTGGAGCGTAGGCAAAGAAACAGAAAAGGAAGCCTTTTGTGTGCAAGTCGCTCGAGGAAAAGAAGGTTCTAATGGCTGAGAACAAATGCTTTATATGCGAGCAGCCTGGTCACTTTTCTATTAATTGTCCACAAAGGAAAAGACCAGCTGACTCAGAGGATAAAGAAGACGAGAAAGGCTAGAAGCCAAAACCCACGGCAGGTTTAGTGCCAGACATGGTGGGTGACAGGCCCAGCACAGATGCCAGTGAGTTATGCAGGGCATGGGGTAAAGTTAGGGATCAGACGGCACTCATCTTCTTTGATCCAGGTGCCAAAGCCAACTTTATCTCACCAGAGTTAGCTATGAAGCTGGGCATCAGAGCTGAAGAGATGGGGTACACAGCGGAGGTAGGGTTGGCATGTCCTGGCCACTCAGAGTGTGTTACTCCCATCATTGGAAAACTGCGTTTGCATATTCAGTCGTATGTAGACACTGAAGAGTTGTACATCATGCCGCTGGAAGGTTGTGACGCTTTGTTGGGGATCCCGTGGATGTTCCGAGTGCATGGAGTCTTGGATGCCTACAACAAGAAGATCACTGTACAGCATAGGGGCAAAACTCACATCTTGGATGTAAAGCTTAAAAGAGAGTCGGTCCCTATTGTATCTGCTTCTGCTATCACTTCTGTAATAAAGAATCATCTTTTTGTGTACTTGATTTTTGCACGTGATGTCTCAGATAGTGATCAATCAAATTTATCCGTGTTAGATAAAGAAAGTGTAAGCATTTTTGCAAAAGTTTAGTGACTGTTTTTTTGATTCATTACTGTCGCAATTGCCGCCAGAGAGACCTGAGGACCATCGGATAGATTTGGTGCCAGGGTGTAGCCCACCAAATAGACCTCCCTACAGGGTTAGTGCGGCGCAGCAGAAAGAGATTATGGGCCAGGTTGAGGAGTTATTAGAGAAGGGGCTGATTCAACCTAGTTCTTCACCCTTTTGCTCCCCAGTGCTCCTAGTGCAGAAGAAGGATGGCTCATGGTGCATGTTTATTGATTACCGTGCGTTGAATAAGAATACCATCGAGAATAGGTTCCCTATTCCTAGAATTGATGATATTCTCGAACGTTTAGAGGGTGTTGTAATTTTCAGCAGGATAGACCTTAAGTGTGGGCACCATCAGATTCGTATAAGGCTAGAGGATGTGCACAAGACTGCGTTTAGAACGACATTTTGTGTTTATGAGTTTCTAGTGATGCCGTTTGGGCTAACAAATGCTCCTGCCACGTTCAACAGAATGATGGACCGGATTTTCCGCTCGCATCAACAGTTTGTTGGAACGTTCTTCGATGATATGATAGTGTAGTCGAAGAATGAAGAGGAGCATAGTCGTCACTTGACCATTGTGTTTGAAGAGCTGCGCAGTTCACAGGCTACTTGTCAATCCTAAGAAAAGTGAATTCTTCCTCGAAGAGATCCACTTTCTAGGCTACATAGTCTCAAAGGATGGTGTTAGAAAAGTAGGTGAAAGACACGCTCGCTGCTGCTGCCCGCCCCCCCGCCCCCCCCCCCCCCCCCCCCCCCCCCCCCCCCCCCCCCCCCCCCCCCCCCCCCCCCCCCCTCTGCCCCCAGCCCCCCCCGTGCTGCCCCCCCCCCCCCCCGTTGCATCCCCTGCCCCCTCTCGCCCTCGCGCTGTTTCCCTCGCCCAGCCCAGCCCGCCGCCACTGCCCCCTAGCCCGCCCACTGCCCCCCATTCCTTGGCTGTTTTTTGGCGTAACAGCTTGATCTCCCTCCCCCCCCCGCAGCCTTTTGTACCCTTGCTCGCCACTTTATCCTTCCCTCCACCCCCCCCCCCCCCTTTTCCTCATTGTCCCCGAAGGTTTTCTGCGCCTTGCTCTGCAACACTTTTTCTTCGGACAAGTGTTAGGTGCACTCGGTTGCAGTTTTATCTTCACCGTCCGCTTCTTCGACTAAGCAGTAGACACAGATGGAGGCTCCACCTCCGCCACAGAGGGACTCGCCTGAAGCCCCCTCGCCCGACCCCGCTGAGTCCACTATTCGACCTGCTCTTTCGCCGACAGAGCAAGCGAGCCTTGCCGCAGAGGTAGAGCGCTTGCAGGCGACTTCTGTCATGTGCAATGTTCTCGGTACCCGTCCTAGCAGAGGAGAGCTGCGAGACCTTCTCCAGGCCCGCCTTCTCGCAGAGGTGGGCAAGATTTTGGATGTCCAGATCCTCGGACGGGGGTACTACCAGATAGAGTTCGAGACTTCCGAGATGGCCTCCAAGGTCATAGCTATGAGTCCACTGGCTATCCGAGCATCACGCGCCCACTTTCGACAGTGGCGACATGGTTTTGACCCGACTTCGGATGTGCTAGTAGAGGAGGCAGACATCCCCATCTCAGTCTGCTTTCCGGGTTTACGGAGGGAGTACCTTCCACTTCTCTCTAGGATTGGCTCCGCCATCGGGACTATTCTGGAGATACCTCGTACGGCAGCATCAGTAGCTGCCAAGGCGGCCGGCATCGCTTCAGTTCGAGTTTTGGTCAGAGATACCCACACGCTCCCGAAGGTCATCCTTCTGCCTCGGGTGAGTGGGGGTTGGTTTAGACAGAGTGTGGAGTACTCGGGTCTCCCGAACCAGTGCTTCATTTGCAAACAGATGGGCCACCTAGCGAAGGCCTGTCCACGGAGGAGGCCTCGACTTGCACCTCAGCCTCAACCCCAGCTTGCCAAGGCTGGGCCGCAGCCACAGCCAGCGGCACAGCGCACAGATTCTGAGCCACCCTCCGAGCCTGGGGCTCCAGCGGAGGAGGGGTGGCAGCAGGCCCGTGGCCGTCGACGCCAGGGGCCACAGCGACAACCTGGCACTCAAAGTGGCCCTCAGGTGCCTACTCAGCAGCAGTGGGTTCCCAGGGGGAACCGCTTTGGTCCTCTTGAGCAGGAGGAGCCCCCTACACCAGCCTCCACTTCCGCTTCACCCTCGCCAGCCACCCCACCTTTAGATTTCCCCTCTTCCTCCTCATCCCCTCCCCCGCCCTCTGCTCCTGCCCACTCCCCACCTCGCCCCCTGTCTCTGTCGCCCCACCCCGCTTCTCTTCTCCTCCGCCCCCCCCCCAGCTCCTTCTCCCCCTCCTCCTGCTCCAGTACCACAGTCGACTCAGGAGACTGGTCCCTCGCTGGCGGCTAGGAGATCTCTTGGCAGCGCTTTTGCCATGAGTTGCCTAGCGAGAGAGGGTCAGCCCTTCTTGCGGCCCTCTCTGCAGATTCAGACATCTTCCCTTGCAGCTATCCCTCGTGGTCTGATGAGCATTGACCTCCGACGCCGCTGGGATTTCTTCGATTATGGATTCACTCGCTTTCTCGGCGATTCCGCAGCAGACTATGAGGCAGCCTGCTTCAGGGTCCACGCTCTGTTCCTCGCCGCTAGGGGGACAGAGGCCTTGGACTCAGCAGTTGGTTTCTCCTTTCCCCTCTGTGGTAGGACCGAGACAGAGTGGTCACTCGACTTAGTGGTGGGATTGTTGCATACACAGGTTCTCGAGTTCTCTCACCACATGGGAGAACTTGAAGTTACAGATTTGCTGCAGACTTTGTGGCCACTGGCCAAGTTTGCGGTGACACCCCCAGACTCAGCAGGATGTAGGCACATTGTGGTGTACTTTTTTGTTGATACGCAGTGTTTGCCTTGCTATGTATACATACATGAGGACTCCTGGACAGAGGAGGTTGCTTTACGCACGGCTCGCTCTGCTTGGGCTTGGGCCAGGCAGTCACTACAGACTCGCCTATCTAGAGGACGCTCGGATGCGGATTACTCCCCATCCAAGCCTGCCTCGAAGATAGCCCGTCTTGCTGCTGCGGCAGCATCTGTTCTCTCTCGCTCCCCATGAGGATCGTCTCGTGGAACGTGCAGGGATTAGGTGGGCCCCAGTTTCAGCGACAGCGGGGTCGATTGCGTCAGGAGCTTCAGCGTTGCGTTGTGGGAGGAGAGATTGATCTCCTTATGCTTTAGGAGCACCATTTGTCTGAGAGCCGCATTCGGCGATGTGGTCAGATTTTGTGTGGACGTTATGATACCTTTTGGTCAGCTGCTTTTGGACCTGGAGGCATCCAGGGTGGGGTATGTATGACTATTGCGGACTCATTGCAGCAGGCCATTGTGGGCAGAGGGATTAATGTGCCAGGCAGGGCTCAGTGGATTACTTTGCAGGTTCAGGGTGGCCTTGTGGGCTTCCTGAACATCTATGCGCCCAATGTGGCGAGTGCTCGTGCAGAGTTTTGGTCACAGATTGTTGAGTCTTTGCCACAGGTTGACCATTGGTGTGTAGGAGGGGACTTCAACATGCTGGAGGACCCCTTTGACAGGATCGGAGGCAGCCATGTTACTGTGCATGGAGTCGAGTTAGCAGCTTGGGAGAGGTTGTGTATGACTTTGAGGGTCTCGGATACATGGCAACATTCTGGCTTTGTGAGGCCTCCAGAGAGTCTTGCCTTCTCTAGATCGGACCGCAGAGTGGGAGGAGTGAATCTATCGCGGATAGATCGCTTCTACACTAGTGACCACTTCAGTGACTTGGGGGAATCAGTGGGTATCCTGGCAGGGACATCCTTCTCGGACCATGCACGAGTGATCCTCACAGTGGCACACAGGCAGAGGAGTGGGAGCATGATGCTTCGCATCCCAGAGCGGGTCTTGTTGGACTCAGCACTCAGAGAGAGGGTAGAGGCTCTCTGGACAGAGGGCATGGACAACCAGGCTCTACCTGCAGACAGAGTGGCCTTAGGCCTAGCTCAGCTTAGCCACTTTTTTCTCCAGGAGTCTCTGGCTCGACGGGCTGCAGCGAGAGAGGAGGAGCAGCGTCTCAGACGAGGCATTGCTTCACTACAGAGGATGCAGGAGCAGCATCCAGACAGTCCATGGTTGGAGGAGCAGTTACAACAGGCTCGACCGGAGCTTGCTTGCACAGAGGAGAGGCGCCATGAGTTTGCCTTTCACCGACAGGCATCTCAGTGGACTCAGGTGGGTGACAGAGTGATAAGTTTTTTTTTTGAGACAGTGGGACCTCGGCACTCGCATGCCAAGGTCAATCAGCTGAGGAGACCCGATGGGTCAGTTGTTTGTGAGCCTGAGGATATGCGTGCAGTTGCTACTGACTTTCACCGTGAGCTACTGTCGGCTGAGCCCCAGTCAGAGAGACAGGATGCATGCAGGGAGCAGGTTTGGGCGCAGATGCCTTGTCTTGTGACTGAGGAGATGCGCCAGAGGCTAGAGATACCTCTTCAGCTTGAGGGGCTGCACACGGCTCTTAGGGCCCTCCCTCGTGGTAGCTGTCCAGGTGAGGATGGGCGGACTCCCAGCTTCTTCTTGGAGTACTAGGACCTGCTTGGCCCAGATCTTTGTAGTGCCTTTCAGTACATTCTGCACACAGGAGTGATGCCGGATAGCATGAGTGAGGGCCTGATTTACCTCATTCCAAAGGAGGGTGGCTCCTTGGATGAGATTCGACAGTGGCGCCCCATCACCATCCTCAACTCAGCCTACAAAATTCTTGCCAAGGCTCTGAGTTTGAGGATTCAGCCACTTTTGGAGAGCCTTATACATGGGACTCAGACAGGTTTTGTCAAGGAACGCAGTATCCTTGACAACATCTTCACTTTTTGGGAGGCTTCTGCCCTGGCACGTCTTCGTGGAGAGGGCCTTGTGATTCTTCTTCTCGATTTTGAGAAGGCATACGACAGAGTTGACTGGGACTTTCTAGAGGGCACGCTTCGCAGGATGGGCTTTTTAGATGCTTGGATCAGAGGGGTGTCAGCTTTGTACAGACAGGCTCACAGTCAGGTGCTTTTGGCAGGAGGTAGAGGTGAGCGCTTCATGCTCACACGTCGGTCAGACAGGGTTGTCCTCTTGCCCCCTTTCTCTTTCTGTTCTATGCGGAGGCGATGAGCAGATTTTTGGTGTCACAGCAGGTTGGTTTGAGGGGCTTAGCACTCCCTATACGGGGAGATGAGCTTCTAGACGTTGAGTTTGCCGACGACTCGGCCTTGTACTTAGAGGGCCAGGAGGCCAATTTACACAGATGTGGGCAGGCTTTGGAGACCTTCTGCTGTGCATCGGGCGCACTGATCAACTGGAGAAAGACAGTGGCTTTCTCGGTTGGCAGTGCTCCTGTGCCAGATTGGATGCCAGGAGAGGGTTTCAGGTGGATTCCTCCAGGGACTGCAGTTCAATACTTGGGTTGTCAGGTTGGTTTGGATTTGTCCCTCGAGCAGCAGATTGCTCCTCTTCTCCTATCCATCAGGAGAAAACTGTTACATTGGAGCTTAGCACGACTTTCGTTGGCTGGTAGAGTAGTAGTTGCCAACCAGGTGTTGTTGGCGACTATGTGGTACATCACTTCCTGCTGGATCTTCTTGAGTTCTTGTATTAGCCAGGTAGAGAGGCTGATCAGGAACTTCCTTTGGTCAGGTCGCGACACTCAAATTGCCCGAGCCAAGGTGGCTTGGTCGGTCATCACACTTCCTTGTTCTTAGGGAGGGCTTGGGATCATTGATCCAGCACAGCAGAGCAGAGCCCTTCTTGGGAAATTCGTCGTCACAAAACTTCTTCCAGGCGAGGAGCCCTGGAAGGAGTTCTTGCTGCAGAGGCTTCGTGCCAGGGTGCCTCAGTCAGGAGGCCCTTGGCAACCTTCGACCAGATGGATCTTTATAGAGTTGCGCCGAGTTGGTTTGAGCAGGAGACTGGAGGACCGATTCGCTGTGAGTTTGCTTCGTTCTTGGGAGCTCTTACGGCGTGGCCTAGAGCAGAGACAGCGGACGTGCACGGAGGAGCGCCTACGGCAGCCCCTCGTCTGGAACCCCATGGTTAGCACTCAGAGAGGCCACTTGGTTGGGAGTAGGCCTCATGTTTCTTGGGGTCCCATGGCAGCAGGTCCAACGCGCTCTCTAGGTGACTGGCTAGAGTTGACAGGTTTGTCAGAGGAGGTGCAGGCTGTCCAGCTACAGGGCATGAGAGGGGTTCAGAGCATGTGTCAGGACATCTCAGAGTCAGTTCCAGCTGAGTGGCTCACGCCTCTCGAGCCAGTAGCACCCCGATGGATGGGAGCCTTCACACGACTGGAGGTTCTCATTTCAGTCAGGGCTTGTTCAGAGACTGTCCCAGCCCTGTTCTTCGAGCTTCAGGGTGGGGGACGATTACAGCGAGTTGCAGTAGAGGCCCCGCAGGTAGCAGAGTGCTGTTTCCAGAGGATCCGAGTTGTGGGCATCTGTGGGAGGACTTGCGTCATAGACCCTGACCCAGCAGCTCTTGAGACAGGACACTGGAGGCTATGGGCTTGGGAGTGCTGTCCACTGGCACGAGTACAGTGGGATCCTGGTGAGTGGCTATGGAGGGACCCCTTCTCTTCTGCAGACCGCCCAGGAGTCCCTTTCTTTCAGTCCAGTGTTCGGCTTGGACGTCATATACTTGCAGCATGGAGAGAGGCCCGCCCCGCTGATGCACGTCATTGGCAAGAGGAGGGCCTCACAGTCGAGTTCTTGGCAGCTTTTTGGCAGAGGCTGTGGGACTCCAAACAGCCGAGGCGCGTCACTTTGTTCCAGTGGTTGGTTGCACACAGAGCCACAGCAGTAGGGAGCTGGCTTGTGCATAGTGGTCTCTCGGCCGCATGTACAGCTTGTGACCAGTTGGTGGAGAGTCAGCGTCACTGTCTTTGGGACTGTCCCTCGGCCCAACAGGTGTGGCTACGAGTTCTTCGACTGATGCCTGCCCTCTCCACGGCTCGACAGTACACTTGGGGGGCAGCGGCTTGGTCCACCCTCACGGGCCCGGCACTTCAGTTTGAGCTATCTTTCACCAGTAGGATGATAGTGATACAGGGGGGGCGACCTACACTCCAGCCTGCTACAGATCTTACTTCACAGGAGTGGTGCAGTGAGAGAGAGGAGTGTTGGGAGCTCATCAGCGGCCTAGCTCTCTGGTTAATCTGGCGGGCCGGCTGTTTCCGCATCTTTGAGGCTCGCCCTGTGCCACCAGCAGAGACTGTTCGTGACTTTTGGCTAGAGCTGATCCATACTCTCAGAGGACAGCTTGAGGGACTACAGGGCAGCTCCGACCGCATGCGGGAGCGCCGCGAGGCTTTCCTTCGACTCTGGCGCCGTGGGCCTTTCTACACCATGGTCCAGGGGGTGCTCAGATGGCACTACTGTCCACCTGTGTGGCTCTTCCCTCCTCCCATCTCTTGCTTTAGCCCCATTGTATATATGCTGTTTCTTCATTGGGAGAGTCTCCCCATCATGCTTGTTGTAGCCCTCTCCTGCAGAGGTGGATGTAGCCCTATGGGCAGTTTTCATTAACTAATAGAAGGATCTTTTTCTCGGAAAAAAAAAGGATGGTGTTAGAATGGATCCCGCAAAGGTCGAAGCTATCAAGACATGGCCAGACTTGAAGACTGTGCACGATGTCAGAAGCTTCTTGGGATTGTGTTCCTACTATAGAAGGTTTATCAGAAATTTTGCAGAGATAGCATCGCCTCTTCACGCATTGCAACAGAAAGAGGTCACTACTAAAAAGAGATTTCAGCTTTTAGTCTCTTAAAGGAAAAGTTGACTTCAGATCCAGTTATTGTTTTGCTAGATCTCAGGAAGTCATTTGTGGTCCAGTGTGACGCGTGTGGCAGTAGCATCGGAGCAATGCTAATGCAAGATGGATGGGTAGTAGCTTATGAAAGCCGAATTTTGCAAGGGCCAGAGAGGACTATGCAAGTCTATGAGAAAGAGCTCTTGGCCGTGATTCATGCGCTTTCTAGCTGGAAGCACTACCTCTTAGGTGCTGATTTTGTCGTCCAAACAGATCATCAGACCTTGCGATACTTCTTGACACAGTCAAAGTTATCCGAAAAGCATATGCGATGGGCAAACATTCTTTCCATGTTCCACTTCCAGATTATGCATGTGGAAGGCAAGAAGAATGTTGTGGGTGATGCATTATCAAGAAAGCCACAAATTTCAGTTGTGTCAATACCTTATCATCATGAGTTAGATGACATGAAGGAACAATATACTGCTGATGAAGATTTTGCAAGGATCTTTGAACAGTTACAAGAGGGGCAACATCACGAGCACTACCTCCTCAGAGATGGTTTTATGATGATGCATGGCAGACTTTGTGTCGCTAGGCCACTGCGACATAAGGTCATGGAAGAGAGTCATGTCCCACCGTATGCAGGGCATCGTGGCATTGATGCAACAGTTGAAGCGGTAGAGACATTCTTCTATTGGCCTACCTTGAGGAGAGATGTGGATGCCTTTGTGCGAGCATGCATAGTTTGCCAAAAGGTCAAGTTTGACAGGCAAAAGGCACCAGGGTTGTTACAACCACTGCCGATTCCGGATAAGCCATGGGAAAGCATTGCTATGGACTTTATCTTTGATCTTCCAAGGACGCCAACATGGAATGATGGTATATGGACCATTATCTGCAGGTTCAGCAAGCAGGCCCATTTTCTCCCTGTCAGGAAGAAGATAAAATCTGATCAGATGGCACGCTTGTTCATGTACAATGTGTTTAAGTACCATGGTATGCCACAATCGATTATCAGTGATCGTGATCCTCGCTTGACCAGTTTGTTCCTCGAGAGGATAGTTTGAGAACATGGGCACTACACTCAAATTCTCGTCTTCGTTTCATCCACAAACTTATGGACAATCAGAAGAGGCTAATTCTACTATCTTAGATCTGCTGAAATGCTATGTGTCAGATGATAAGGACAAGTGGGAACAGTATTTGCCTATGCTTGAGTATGCGTACAATAATACGGTGCATTCGTCTATTGGCAAAGCACTTTTTGAGATTGTTGAAGGCGGCAAAAAGGTTCCTCCCATTTTGCATACAAAGGACAAGATCTTTGAGGCAGATCGATATGTTGAGAACATGGATGAGATGTATAAGAAGATTAAAGTTGCCTTGGAGAAGACTCAGGCAAAGCAGAAAAAGGCTGCTTATCGTCACCGTCTTGAATTGCTACTATCACCTGGTGATTGGGTTCTGTTAAGGTTCGAAAAGGCAAGGTTAAAGATGAAGGGCAAGAAACGGCTGTTTCCTAAGCTCAACATGCGTTACTATGGCCCTTTTCAAGTGCTTGACAAGATCAGCGATGTGGCTTACAGGCTGAAATTGCCTGATGCATGGAAGATTCATAACGCGTTTCACGTGAGTCTTCTAAGACCCTCCGTGGGTGATGTGCCAGAAGATATGCCAGATGAGGATCAGCCAAAAGCTGAGGAACTTGATGAGATCCTAGTACCTGAGCAAGTTTTGGCACATAAGGACAGAAAAGTTAAAGGACAAGTTGCAAGATGCTATTTGGTGAAGTTCAAGAACTATCTGCCTATGGATGCAAAGTGGATGGAAGAGCATGAACTGTCAGAGTCACCAAATGTATTGCAGCTTTACCTTGAAGCCTTTGGGTTACAGCCTACTTATGCCCCAACCCAACGTGTGCAAAGCAGGGGTGATGATAGAGCTAGTACATCAAATGTACATATGAATTCAGTGTAATAGATGGAAATGACAAAAGTATGAAGGCCTCATTAAGTCATTTGTATATATATGTTATGACCTTTCTTGCGGATACATGCGATGATAAAAGAGTGTTGATAGCACAAGATCATCAGTGGCGTGTATTTATGGTATGCAATCGAGGACGTTTGCGATTTCAAGAGGGGGGTATGTCACGGGGACGTGGCAACTGTTAACTATGTCACGACGACATGGGAACTGCTAACGTTAGTTGTTGGTTTCTTTCCAAGGGGTTTTGTTTTATTTTTGAGACCCTCTTCTTGAAGTAGCAAACGATCGGACATTGCATGGCCAATGTGAACGGTAGTTTCACCCGCAGACGGGTAGTGGTCGGCACTGGAATTCGTATGGTAAGAGGATGTCTAGGCTCAGAGCAAGATCATATAGGTCCCCCCGTCGCACTTAGCAAGTTGGTGGATACTAGGAAGTGAACTCAATTAAGGCGTAAAGTCAAGGTGGGACTACCAACAAAAAGTATCCGACAGTTGGGCCACATTGCACTTTTGGATGCGGTCCCAATGAGGATAGATGGTCAGAAGACCAGTGGGAGCCCAACGGAAGCATTTCCTAAAATTCAGGGAATTGCTATTTTGGGCTGTGAAATGTGTTCGCGTCATTACCTCCGGTATGACTAGGGGAACATTTTACAACTCTGCAGCGAAGTCAATTGGGCAACCGGTTAGGATATTTTTAAGTGGCGAACCCGAAACGGGAAAATGGTTGTAAATGCGCCAAGTGTCATTTTCTCATGAACTTTCCCCTTGCAGAAAAACGGGCGCCGATTTTTCAGTTGGGAGAGGCCCCATTTCAGCATTTTTCACAGGTTAAGAGCTATGGAGTGCTTCCTTTCCCTCTCATGTACAGTGTGGTGCTAGGAGTGATGCCCTGCACACTACACACTACTCTCTCTCTCCCCTACGTGCAGTTATGTGATGCCCCACAAGAGGGCTCCTCATTTGACTGATGTACAGCTGTGTGGGTTCATGCTTTTGTGCTGAGGCAAGAGCCTCCTTGAGCAGGAACAGGGGTAGCTAGGTGCCACTCCAAAGCAGGCACTGGTGAGGGTCATAACCTCACCATACAGGTGCAAAATCTGCGCTGTGTATGCGTTGTAATTTTACTGTTTTTCAGCCATACGGACGCCAGAACCTTTGGGAATCGTGCCCCACTGGCAGAGGACAGTTAGGGGACTGTTTGGGGCTGAAAACAGGGCAAAAACCAGTAAATACAGCTTGCTGAATTTACTGTTTTTGGACAAAAATCAGAGGGTATACGCCAGTAGAAGCGAGTTCCAGCAGGGGAATCGGTTTCACGAAAGTTTAGGGGCTGTTATGTTGCCGAAATTTGGTCAAAACAGGCGGTATCTAGTGGGATACAGTCAAAGGATTCCCAGGACTCTTCTTTGTACTTTACCCTCCTAAAGAATAAAGAAATACCGAAAGGGGCGCCAATTTTGGGGCCTACAGGTTGTCGGCGTCTGCTCGGAGCATTGTAGCTTCCGAGCTGTGTGTGATTAAGTGTTAATTCCCGTTACAGGTCTCCTTTGCAAAGTGCTCTGTGTGTGTGTCTAAAGTAAAGAATTTCGAGTGAAAGCCAACGCCTACCGCCCTACGGGCCGGTTTCATGGTTCTATTGCCGGGACATCAATCACTTTTTCCTTAAAGAGTGAGCCTGGAATGTTTTGGGATACAGACACAGAGTGCAGGAATGCGGGGATTACACTATGGCCGACAATGGGAAGGGAATTATGGAAGAGGGTTCCTCTTCAAAGGACAGGCAGGAGATTCCTTTGGTTTTTGAGATTGGCGAGAGCTCTCGGCCACGTCAGTCTGTACCTCCTGTCAACGTAAATGTCCCTCCAGTAGTACAAGGCTTTATGACTAGGCAACTTGAGGATGATGTGTTTAAGACTCAGTTAGTTGCCGCGGTGAATGTCTTTTCGCAGCTGGTGCAGAATCCGAGGTTTATGGAATTCTTGCAAGCTCCACAAGTGCAACAGCAAAATAGGCAACCTACGCCGCGTACGGAGCTTGTTGATGCTCAAGCCCAGGTACCTCATGTGGCGCAGGAGAAAAGGGAAACACTCGCATGTTGTGGAGTCGGGGGTCCAAAGCAGGTTTCTCCTGTGCTTGAACAGGTGGCTAGAACGCCTATTCCAGAGGTTATGCCAGTTCAGCCCGCCACCTTTCAGAGCCAGCATGCTGTCTTGAATGGACAGGGAGTTGGATACCAGGCTATGCACTCAGTTTTTCCACCACCCACGGTACATCCTAGGTATTCCGGGGGTGGATCAGTGTTCCAAGTATGGCTGGTTATGTGCCTGGAAGTCAGCCGTACATGCGAGGAACAGTGATTGGGGGTATGCAAGGCATCATGCCAAACCCCATGTATGGTAGTATCGGCATGCAACAAGGTTTCCACTACAACCAGGGCCAGTTTGGGGTGCCACAGGGTCATTTTGGCATGGCTGGTTTTTCTGGACAGCAGCCAGATATCGCACCTCTGACGCAAAATGTGAATGGCCAAGACGTGCCGATCATGCCTACTACAGTGTCCATGTTGCAGACCATTCCGTATGACAACTTGGGGGCACTAGAGAAGCCGAAGGCTTACAAAGAAGGTGGTGCAGCGGAAAAGTTCAGTACCTTCAGTGGTTTCGAGGATAAGACAAAGGCTTTCCTCCAGCAGTTTGATACAGCTTATGCGGGAGGGAATTTTACAGAGGCCTCGAAGATCAGGAAAGCTGCCACTTTCTTAAAGGACAATGCGCTTACATGGTGGACGACATTGTTAATGCAAGGACAGGCACCCGCCACTTGGGTTTACTTCAAGCAGATGTTTGCATTTGCTTGGCTGTCAAATGAATTTGAAGCCGACGTCATGATAGATTGGCACCAGCTTACTTCAGCTTCGTGCAAGAGCTTGCTGGAGTACAATACGAGGTTTTGTAAAGCGTTACTCTCAGTGACATCCTACAGATTTGTGCCACTGACAGAGCAGATAGAAAAGTACTGTTGTGGGCTGCCTAAAGGGTTTCGCGATTACTGTACAAACAACAGAGTGGCTGCCCTTACTCAGCTTATGGAAGTTGCGAACACTGGTCTTGCCTTGTTAAAAGGAGAGGACAGTGGATTTCCGAGCAGTGACAAAGGAGGGCAGCAAAAGAAAAATTCAGCGAAGAAGCCCTTTGTGAAAACGGCTCCTGATGCGTCACAGGGGTCAGAAAAGGCCACGAAAGACAAGGATTCAGCAAAGACTTCTGGAGCGCAGGCAAAGAAACAGAAAAGGAAGCCTTTTGTGCGCAAGTCGCTCTAGGAAAAGAAGGTCCTAATTGCTGAGAACAAATGCTTTATATACGAGCAGCCTGGTCACTTTTCTATCAATTGTCCACAAAGGAAAAGACCAGCTGACTCAGAGGATAAAGAAGACGAGAAAGGCAAAAAGCCAAAACCCACGGCAGGTTTAGTGCCAGACATGGTGGGTGACAGGCCCAGCACAGATGCCAGTGAGTTATGCAGGGCATGGGGTAAAGTTAGGGATCAGACGGCACTCATCTTCTTTGATCCAGGTGCCAAAGCCAACTTTATCTCACCAGAGTTAGCTATGAAGCTGGGCATCAGAGCTGAAGAGATGGGGTACACAGCAGAGGCAGGGTTGGCATGTCCTGGCCACTCAGAGTGTGTTACTCCCATCATTGGAAAACTGCGTTTGCATATTCAGTCGTATGTGGACACTGAAGAGTTTTACATCATGCCGCTGGAAGGTTGTGACGCCTTGTTGGGGATCCCGTGGATGTTCCGAGTGCATGGAGTCTTGGATGCCTACAACAAAAAGATCATTGTACAGCATAGGGGCAAAACTCACATCTTGGATGTAAAGCTTAAAAGAGAGTCGGTCCCTATTGTATCTGCTTCTGCTATCACTTCTGTAGTAAAGAATCATCTTTCTGTGTAGTTGATTTTTGCACGTGATGTCTCAGATAGTGATCAGTCAAATTTATCCGTGTTAGATAAAGAAAGGTCAGCATTTTTGCAAAAGTTTAGTGACTGTTTTTTTGATTCATTACTGTCGCAATTGCCGCCAGAGAGACCTGAGGACCATCGGATAGATTTGGTACCCGGGTGTAGCCCACCAAATAGACCTCCCTACAGGGTTAGTGCGGCCCAACAGAAAGAGATTATGGGCGAGGTTGAGGAGTTATTAGAGAAGGGACTGATTCAGCTTAGTTCTTCACCCTTTTTCTCCCCAGTGCTCCTAGTGCAGAAGAAGGATGGCTCATGGCGCATGTGTATTGATTACCGTGCGTTGAATAAGAATACCATCAAGAATAGGTTCCCTATTCCTAGAATTGATGATATTCTCGATCGTTTAGAGGGTGTTGTAATTTTCAGCAGGATAGACCTTAAGAGTGGGTACTAGCAGATTCGTATAAGGCCAGAGGATGTGCACAAGACTTCGTTTAGAACGACATTTGGTCTTTATGAGTTTCTAGTGATGCCATTTGGGCTAACAAATGCTCCTGCCACGTTCAACAGAATGATGGACCGGATTTTCCGCTCGCATCAACAGTTTGTTGGAACGTTCTTCGATGATATGATAGTGTAGTCGAAGAATGAAGAGGAGCATAGGCGTCACTTGACCGTTGTGTTTGAAGAGCTGCGCAATCACCACAGGCTACTTGTCAATCCTAAGAAAAGTGAATTCTTCCTCGAAGAGATCCACTTTCTCGGCCACATAGTCTCAAAGGATGGCTTCTGACATCGTGCACATCCTTCAAGTCCGGCCATGTCTTGATAGCTTCGACCTTTGCGGGATCCATTCTAATACTTCTTGGGATTGTGTTCCTACTATAGAAGGTTTATCAGAAATTTTGCAGAGATAGCATCGCCTCTTCACGCATTGCAAAAGAAAGAGGTCACTTCAGATGGACCCAAAAAGAGATTTCAGCTTTTAGTCTCTTAAAGGAAAAGTTGACTTCAGATTTAGTTACTGTTTTGCCAAATCTCAGGAAGTCATTTGTGGTCCTGTGTGACGCATGTAGCAGTAGCATCGGAGCAATGCTAATGCAAGATGGACGGGTAGTAGCTTATGAAAGCCGAATTTTGCAAGGGCCAGAGAGGACTATGCAAGTCTATGAGAAAGAGCTCTTGGCCGTGATTCATGCGCTTTCTAGCTGGAAGCACTACCTCTTAGGTGCTGATTTTGTTGTCCAAAGAGGTCATCAGACCTTGCAATACTTCTTGACACAGTCAAAGTTATCCGAAAAGCATATGCGATGGGCAAACATTCTTTCCATGTTCCACTTCCAGATTATGCATGTGGAAGGCAAGAAGAATGTTGTGGGTGATGCATTATCAAGAAAGCCACAAATTTCAGTTGTGTCAATACCTTATCATCATGAGTTAGATGACATGAAGGAACAATATACTGCTGATGAAGATTTTGCAAGGATCTTTGAACAGTTACAAGAGGGGCAACATCACGAGCACTACCTCCTCAGAGATGGTTTTATGATGATGCATGGCAGACTTTGTGTCGCTAGGCCACTGCGACATAAGGTCATGGAAGAGAGTCATGTCCCACCGTATGCAGGGCATCGTGGCATTGATGCAACAGTTGAAGCGGTAGAGACATTCTTCTATTGGCCTACCTTGAGGAGAGATGTGGATGCCTTTGTGCGAGCATGCATAGTTTGCCAAAAGGTCAAGTTTGACAGGCAAAAGGCACCAGGGTTGTTACAACCACTGCCGATTCCGGATAAGCCATGGGAAAGCATTGCTATGGACTTTATCTTTGATCTTCCAAGGACCGCCAACATGGAATGATGGTATATGGACCATTATCTGCAGGTTCAGCAAGCAGGCCCATTTTATCCCTGTCAGGAAGAAGATAAAATCTGATCAGATGGCACGCTTGTTCATGTACAATGTGTTTAAGTACCATGGTATGCCACAATCGATTATCAGTGATCGTGATCCTCGCTTGACCAGTTTGTTCTGGAGGATAGTTTGAGAACATGGGCACTACGCTCAAATTCTCGTCTTCGTTTCATCCACAAACTGATGGACAGTCAGAAGAGGCTAATTCTACTATCTTAGATCTGCTGAAATGCTATGTGTCAGATGATAAGGACAAGTGGGAACAGTATTTGCCTATGCTTGAGTATGCGTACAATAATACGGTGCATTCGTCTACTGGCAAAGCACTTTTTGAGATTGTTGAAGGCGGCAAAAAGGTTCCTCCCATTTTGCATACAAAGGACAAGATCTTTGAGGCAGATCGATATGTTGAGAACATGGATGAGATGTATAAGAAGATTAAAGTTGCCTTGGAGAAGACTCAGGCAAAGCAGAGAAAGGCTGTTGATCGTCACCGTCGTGAATTGCTACTATCACCTGGTGATTGGGTTCTGTTAAGGTTCGAAAAGGCAAGGTTAAAGAAGATGAAGGGCAAGGAACGGCTGTTTCCTAAGCTTAACATGCGTTACTATGGCCCTTTTCAAGTGCTTGACAAGATCAGCGATGTGGCTTTCAGGCTGATGCATGGAAGATTCATAAATTGCCTGATGCATGGAAGATTCATAACGCGTTTCACGTGAGTCTTCTAAGACCCTTCGTGGGTGATGTGCTAGAAGATATGCCAGATGAGGATCAGCCAGAAGTTGAGGAACTTGATGAGATCCTTGTACCTGAGCAAGTTTTGGCACATAAGGACAGAAAAGTTAAAGGACAAGTTGCAAGATGCTATTTGGTGAAGTTCAAGAACTATCTGCCTATGGATGCAAAGTGGATGGAAGAGCATGAACTGTCAGAGTCACCAAATGTATTGCAGCTTTACCTTGAAGCCTTTGGGTTACAGCCTACTTATGCCCCAACCCAACGTGTGCAAAGCAAGGGTGATGATAGAGCTAGTACATCAAATGTACATATGAATTTAGTGTAATAGATGGAAATGACAAAAGTATGAAGGCCTCATTAAGTCATTTGTATATATATGTTATGACCTTTCTTGCGGATACATGCGATGATAAAAGAGTGTTGATAGCACAAGATCATCAGTGGCTTGTATTTATGGTATGCAATCGAGGACGTTTGCGATTTCAAGAGGGGGGTATGTCACGGGGACGTGGCAACTGTTAACTATGTCACGACGACATGGGAACTGCTAACGTTAGTTGTTGGTTTCTTTCCAAGGGGTTTTGTTTTATTTTTGAGACCCTCAGCAAGTTGTCTCCTGTAAGGTGCAGCGGAATGAATGTTTGAACTTTGTTCAAGATGAGTGCTCCGAACTGTGCTGAAGGGTTTCTTTTACTTACGGAAGGGAGAGCCTTCCGTTCCTTTAGTGAGAGAGTGCAATAGACACAAACAAAGTGAATGGCCACTGTGAATGGAAGTGCATGAGACTGAGAGATAGAGAAGAGAATACGACACCAGTGCTGTCGTGAATCCCTCCTCTGAAGGCCCCACTCTCTATGGCGAGAGCAGTCTACTTATGATTGTACGAATCTCTACAATGCTTGGACTTGCGGAGGATGTCGACGACGATGAGAAGGGCTGAAATCTGAAAACGCTAATGGCTGAAATCTGCAAATCTGCTATTTGCTGAATTCAGACTCTATGTCGGTGACGATGTTGATGACGACGATGCGAGGACGACGCGTTGAGAACGCAGATGCTGAAAGCTGCGTTTTCCGGGCTGAAACTGCAAACTACGCTGGATTTGACCGTGCGGCGAGGATCTGCTGCGGGAAGGTGAGATCTGCGAGGTTTGGGACTTGTTCTGTTGTGTCTAAAGGCTGAAAACTGAAAATGCTGATGCTTGTTGGTGTTCTGTCACGGTGAATCTGCAAAACGGTATGTTGATGCAAAATCGCTAGGGCTGAAAATGGTCTTGCTGCTGCCGGTTGTCCTGCAAATGCAAAACGCTAGGCTTCTTGATGGGTCTTGCTGGTGCCGGGGCTGATCTGTTGTGCAACAAACGCCAGGCTACCTGTAGATGAAAACGCTAATTCCTTGCAGATGCAAAAACGCTAGCCTTGCTGATGGGGGGGTCTTGCTGAGAAGTTGCCTTTCGAACGGTGCTCCTGTTGCCTCTTCTGCTAGAAAGTGCTAGCGCTAGGTTTCTATTTATACAAACTTAGTAAATTTGCCCTACCTACTTTCCAACAAAAGTCACTTAAAAATAATAAGTGAAAAATGTCAAAAATAGGGAAAATAGGTCTATGCACTGTAAAAATGCTACTAATGGGATCTGACTGGAATCTGATGGTCATGCTATGTGCAACCAGAGGATATGCATCTAATTACTAAGTGTCTGGACATGCACGGTCTGCGAACAGACTCAGGAAAGTGCCAGATCACTTCCTATTGTAGACTGACTTGACTGACTGAACCCTGGTCATGCTGTAGCTTGTCCATGGACACATAGGGTTGGATGTGTCACGTGACAACCCCTCCTTTTCAAAGTGAGGTACTGGTAACATAATGTATGGCTTCGAGGGAGATCGCCAACAACATCCGGAATCCTCGAAAAAACTCTTGGCTGGCCCAGTTTGAGGTGTGGGTCGTGCGATACTTGAACTTCATAAAGGTCTGTAATGCTTGCTTCTTTGGGCCGCGCTGAAAGCGACACAAAGTCATTGGTAGCTCCTTCAATGCTTTAACTTTGTCTATGGACGTAGGTCCACCTTCTACAAGAATCTCCATGGTTGAAAATTGCTGAAACCACTTCCAACTCAAAACCATGAACATACCTATTCCATGTAAAGTGATTGGAAAAAATCTTGTCTTCCTAAAAGACTGTGCGTGCAATGTAGATGAACAAAGAGACGGAGTGCCAAACCGTTCACCACACACACGCAAACAATGAGATGGAATCTTGTCGTGTTGATCTAAATCAATCAACTGTGGAAAAACACAATGGAAATGCCCATGCTTGGTGCTCATACTTTCTTGTGCTCTTTCTACAACTATGTCGTGCCAAGGAAGAGACATGAAATGTGACTCCCTTGAATGCATACTTTTCAGCTTTTCATGAATAATCCGCATACATCCGTGCTCATTCATGAGTGAAACGTGCTCAACGTACAATATGTCATGCCTAGGAAAAGGGATCACATAAAGACGCTGACTAAAATACAGGAAACGATCACGAATGAAACACTCGAACAATGCGTGCTGACTAATCATGCGAACACATAGTACTTCCTGTGGGGGTTCTTTGGACCTATGCTCGAGAGCTAAGATCGGTTCTTCGTGTTTGATCGAATCTGCCTGTGGGGGTTCTGTGGACCTCGACTCGAGAGCCAAGATCGGTTCTTCGTGATTGATCGAATTTGCAATGAGGTTAGCTTCACTAGAGAAAGTATCAACTAACACATCATCCTTGTGAACAATCACATCCTCTTCATGCAAATCATCATGCTTGTGAGAAATCACATCTTGATCATGCAAATCATCATGCTTGTGAGAAATCACATCTTGATCATCATGCAAATCATCGTGCTTGTAATTCAAATCATCATGCAAATCCTGTGTGTCATGCTTTGGAAAAGAAGAGACGGAGAGGGTCTTCTTTTCCCGAATCTCTTGCATCTGTGCCTGCACTTGAGAAAAGAGTTGCAACAACTCTTGCATGTGTCGCGCTTGCTCATGCTCACGCTCTATGGCTGCCTTTCTTTCTGCTTCTCTTTCTGTTTTTCTTTTTGCGTGTCTGTGATCCATTTCTGCTTTTCTTTCTTTGCATTCACAATCAAATTCTGCCATTCTTTGTGCTTTTCTTGCTTCGCGTTCTAACTTCCTTTCCATAAACATCTGGTCCAAAGCCTCCATAGGAGTTAGTGCAATCCTTGACGTAGATGGGGAAGGGAGAGGGTCAGAAAAGCCTCCTTGGTGGGGAAATTTTTCTTCGCTACTTTCATACTCACCACCTCCAAGCGAAGTATCCATTCCGCTTGGAGTGATGACCATCTACTGAAGTCGTGGGTTCTTGTGGTCTTGGGTTCTTAAGTTCACGAGGAACTTGGGTTCTTGGGGGTATTGGGTTCTTGAGGGTCTTGAGGTTCTTGGGTTCTTCTCTCGCTTGCAATCTGTGTTAGAGAAAGATCTTCTCTTCACCCGAGTTCTGCTCTTTTCCGAGGGCGCACCCCTTGGCGGCCTTGCGCTCACACCAAGGTTGTTTTTTCTCACCTCATGTCGATTGGCTGGCCGCTAAGTGCACGGTCCGCTCTCAATGAGTGAAAAGAGGCACAAGGGAAGGCTGGACAAGCCCTTCTTTCTTGGGTTTCCTGTCACTTTTCAAAAACACGATTAGGAATCGACACGCCTAAGTGAACTTGGGTTCGTGCCACCTCAACAAGGAATTTTTTTTTTTGTGGTTCTTTCCTTGAGTGATACAGAACACTGCCAAAGCTCTGATACCAATGTAAGGTGCAGCGGAATGAATGTTTGAACTTTGCCCAAGATGAGTGCTCCGAACTGTGCTCAAGGGTTCCTTTTACTTACGGAAGGGAGAGCCTACCGTTCCTTCAGTGAGAGAGTGCAATGGACGCAAACAAAGTGAATGGACACTGTGAATGGAAGTGCATGAGACTGAGAGATAGAGAAGAGAATACGACACCAGAGACGTTGTAAAACCCTCCTCCGAAGGCCCCACTCTCTATGGCGAGAGCAATCTACTTATGATTGCACAAATCTCTACAATGCTTGGACTTGCCGACGATGTCGACGACGATGAGGACGACGACGAGACGGGCTGAAATCTGAAAACGCTAATGGCTGAAATCTGCAAATCTTCTATCTGCTGAATTCTGACTCTATGTCGGTGACAATGTCGACGACGATGCGCTGAACGCAGATGCTGAAATCTGCGTTTTCCGGGCTGAAACTGCAAACTGCACTGGATTTGATCGTGCGGCGAGGATCTACTGCGGGAAGGTGAGATCTGCGAGGTTTGGGACTTGTTCTGCTGTGTCTAAAGGTTGAAAACTGAAAACGCTGATGCGTCTTGGTGTTCTGTCGCAGTAAATTTGCAAAACTCTATGCTGATGCAAAAACGGTAGGGTTGAAAATGGTCTTGCTGCTGCCGGTTGTCCTGCAAATGCAAAACGCTAGGCTTCTTGATGGGTCTTGTTGCTGCCTGGGTTGATCTGCTGTGCAACAAACGCCAGGCTGCCTGTAGATGAAAACGCTAATTCCTTGCAGATGCAAAAACGCTAGCCTTGCTGATGGGGGGGGGGGTCTTGCTGAGAAGTTGCCTGTTGAGCGGTGCTCCTGCTGCCTCTTCTGCCAGAAAGTGCTAGCGCTAGGTTTCTATTTATACAAACTTAGTAAATATGCCCCACATACTTTCCAACAAAAGTCACTTAAAAATAATAAGTGAAAAATGTCAAAAATAGGGAAAATAGGTCTATGCACTGTAAAAATGCTACTGATGGGATCTGACTGGAATCTGATGGTCATGCTGTGTGCAACCAGAGGATATGCATCTAATCTAAGTGTCTGGACATGGACGGTCTGCGAACAGACTCACAAAAGTGCCAAATCGCTTCCTATTCTAGACTGACTTGACTGACTGAACCCTGGTCATGCTGTAGCTTGTCCATGGACACATAGGGTTGGATGTGTCACGTGACATCTCCCATTTGTATCCGCTCACATGGGGCATGGACTGCCCCGGGGCCTGATGCGTTTCAGAGTAGAAAATGATGTCTCTCCCTGTGAAACTATCCGCAAAGGCCCCTACATCAAGGCGCAAAGATCCATTACAATTCCATGTAGCCACTCTGAGTGTGGTCCCACAGGTCTTGCACCATCATGCGGGGCGCTTCTCCAGAATAACCACTTGTCTATCCCTGTAGAAGGCTACTTTCTCCTTCTCTCAAGCTGTCATTATCTCGGGCATAACTTCTTTCATATGAGCAAGCTGTGTGAGTGTGAGGTCATCTCCAAGGAATATGCCCGTTTTCTTTAGTGTAGGACGCTTCTTCAAAAAGTCCTTCTTTGCCTCCATGGATGGGAAGCGCATGATTAGAGCTCTTTCCTTTGAAGTCTCTCCATTTCCTTGTGTCTTCTTCCCTACCCTCCATGCCTTTGTATGAGTAGCCTCACTACCCATGATGCGGAGAAGTTCTTTGACTTCCCCTTCCACATCATCTCGGTCTTTTAGACCGGTTATTCGTGTGTGCAGAGCTCTAGTCTTCCTTCGCTGCTCTTCTTCTAAAGTCATGTTGATGATTGTAGGAGTGGGGGGGATAGATGTGGTTTCTTTCCCTTTCCCTTTCTTAGCGACTTCTATCCATTTCTCGGCCTCATTTGCCTTCTTCTGTGTCTTCGTGATTACATCCACCCACGAAGACGTCTTTGCCCCATTTTGTTTCTCTTCCTCTTTGATCATCCGTATCTGCTCCTTGATGACCTTGATTTGCTCGATCACCAAGGGTTGGAATTCACCTTCCTCTAGTCCATTGCTTGCTCTATCAGCAAGCTCTCGCTTGAGGGTTGAGACCTCTTCTTTGAGTGCTTGTGAATCCGCCTTAAGTGCTTGTGCTCGATCACAGAGGGTTGGAGTTCACCTTCCTCTAGTCCATTGCTTGCTCTATCAGCAAGCTCTCGCTTGAGGGCTGAGACCTCTTCTTTGAGTGCTTGTGAATCTGCATTAAGTGCTTGTATCTCCACGTGCAGGTCCTCTTTCTCCTTCTTCCATTGCGTGCCTTCGTTGAGGAAAAGTTGAAGAAGGTTTGCCTTCTCCTTCCACCATCCTTCCATCTCTGTTTTCCATTCCTTCATCTCCCTTTTCACTTGTGTTATCCGCTTGTTTGTAATGGATCTATGAGGGTGGACGTTGGTGCCTTTGAGAACAGTTTCAGAGAGAGGGACATTGTTTTCTTCTGAGAGACTCATTAGGCCCCTAGACAGCTTATGCCACATGTGGTGGGATACAGATGGGAGACGGCCCACAGGACAGTCGCGAGATTTGAGCATGGGAGTAGAGGTTCAGGAGTAGCAGCAATGTCATTTACATATTGTATGGAGAGATGTTCATGCTAGATACATGTGGGTGAGGCTGAGAGATGAAACATGCCGAATTCTATACATTGCCATATGTTACTTCCCCCCCAGTACGTCAGTATATGCTACACCCAGAGGACAGTCGCCTTTCTCTATACTAGATAATGATATATGGGAGTTTTCTAGGGATGGTCATATCATCCTCCTACGGGACTTCAATGCCCGAACGGGCAACTCTCAGATAGTCTTCTACGACACTTCAGATGAGATGCTTAGAGAGCTGGATGTGGGTGACTTGGGGCTTGACAGATGCTCACATGATAGAGAGCAGACGGAGTATGGGAGATACCTCACGAAGATGACGACCACACATGGGTTAGCCATACTTAATGACTTACAACAATTTCTTGGAGCAGCCGGTTTCACATGCTTTCCACATAGAAACGGGGCCAGTACAGTGGACTATGTTATGGCACAGCCGAGCTTTATTCCTTGTATTCAAGATTTCATAGTGGGAGCCAGACCAGTGGGTGTAGCAGTGGATCATGCTCTTTTGACATTTTCCGTTTCATTTCAGTATAGTATGGCCTAGACATCAGGAGGCAGGTCACATACCCGTTATACATTTACACCAAGACTGACTCGGTTTATACAGAGGAGATCTATAGCCGTCTATGCACAGCTAGTCCTGGTCTCTCAGTGGAGGAGTGCACCACTTTACTGACTGAGACACTGCATGGTGCAGCATCAAAGGCATACCCAGACACTCAGTCGGGTCGGAGGCAACATTCTGGGAGCGGGAGCATGCCCCAGAATAGTTGGTATGCTAAGGAGTGCAGAGAGATGAGAGCCCAACTCCAAAGAGATCTTCGTTTAGGAGTCATCACTTACAAACAGTTTCGGATTGCTTCCCGGCACCTTGTGCGACGAAAGAAACGAGCTTATGGAGCGAGACTTGTATCGGCTGTTCTCGAGTAGAGACTCAGGACAAGCATGGCGATTCTTTCACGAGCACTCCGTTTCCCTAGTGGTTACTTCTCTAGATGTGTGGGGCCAGTATGCGACATCGTTATATATAGTTCCTGGATAGGAACCCCTTCCAGATCCTATAGAGCCATGCCCACCTACCAACACCTTCTTTACCACTGAGATGGTAAAGAGAGCCATTGACAGGATGAGGACAAGGCTCAAGCAGGGTATATGATCATGATGGTCTAGTAGCAGAGCACTTTATACATAGAGATATCTGGTAGAGGTTCTTGCAATGTTGTTCAATCGTGCCATGTTGTGCCTATCTTCAAGGCAGGTGATCTTAGAGAGCCTTGGAATTACCGCACTATTATGGTTGGGCACACATTGGCACGGTTGTATGCATCCATTCTTGAGCAGCAATTGAGTAATTGGGCAGAGGGTGAGGGTGTACGAGCAAAGGGCCAGGCCGGTTTTAGGAGGGGTTTCTCCACTCTTGATCATATTCTGACACTTAGAGCCATCATTGAGGAGGGCAAGTCACATGGGAGATGGATTTATTGTAGCTTTGTGGATTTTGGCAAAGCATTTGACATGGTACGGAGAGCTCGATTGATGCGCATAGTGCAGGAGATGGGGGTGCCCATAGTGTTGATTTGGGGGATTATGGCTCTATACATATTACAAATCAGTGATGGGACATGTACGCACCCCGGAGGGGATATTTGATTTAGTTCACTCCACCATTGGGGTGAATCAGGGTTGCCCATTGTCTCCTACTCTATTTGGTATGTATGTTGATGAGGTGTTTGATTACATTGACAGAGAGGGTGATAGAGGTGCCCAGCTGGCAGGGACGTGGATCCAATTGTTGTTATATGCCGATGATATTGTGTTTATCTCTGACTCACCAGAGGGTATGTAGCGACAATTGGATGCATTACACAGTTTTGCAGAGGATAGTGGATTGTCTGTAAACCTTGGTAAAACCAAGGTTATGGTGTTTAACACCACACCACAGTGGATCAAGAGATCGGCATCGACTTTCACATATGGTCAGGAGATTGTAGAGTATACAGATGCATACACTTACTTTGGGGTTGTCTTCACTAGGCCGAGGTTTCCTTTGGGGAGAGCAGCAAAGACTAGATTGACTAGAGCTTATGGGGCCTTGGGAGGCTTGGAGAGGATGTGTTTGCAGGCTCAGTCCCAGGAACCTCGCACAAAGTCATGGCTCTTTGATACTTTAGTAGCCTCAGCTATGTTGTCTGCGGTGCATATATGGGGACCTTCTGTAGGCCACGATGGTTGGAGACGTCTGGAGAGGCCTTTGGTATCTATGATCTCTCGATTGATCAGAGCCAAGGCCTCCGTACCCCACGCTATCATTCGAGCAGAGCTAGTTGCCTCTCCTATGGAGATTGAGGCGCTTACCAGATCGGTCTCCTTTGTGCATAGCTTGTGGGATACTACTAGAGACAGATATGCTAGACTGGCCCTTGAGTCTTCCAGACAGTTAGCTCTTCAGGGGGACACTTCATGCTGGTATGCATAGATGACATCATGGTTTCAGATGCATGGCATCACCATGGACAGGCCTGCCCCCTTTCCAGTACTCTCTTCAGACACCCTCGATGTCTCTTACATGGGTGGAGATTACTAGACTCCTTCGTCAAGACCTGATCCAACTGGATACCAGGAGGGCATGGATAGAGCCACAGGAGTTGGGCACGAAGATGGCTTTCTATAGAGAGCATCTTCTCCACCTCACAGGAGATGGGTTTGTGATTCGACCCAGCTACATGGATACACATACGTCTCATGGTTTGGGGTGTGCCATTTGTCAGATATGCACATCCTCACATCAGCTGGAGATTGAGACTAGTAGATTCAGAGGGATACCAGTAGACAATAGGATATGCCGCTTATGCCAGCTAGAGCCAGAGACAGAGCTACATTACATACATTATTGCATAGTGTACTATGAGATTCGGGGCCGTTTCCACTGGTTATTCAGAGAGGGTTTTGGTCCTTTCTCTAGGGTCATGAGTTATGAGGATCAGAGATGTCTTGGGCTATATCTACTTGAGTTACACAGATATAGAGACACTTTACTGGGGAGAGCTAGAGAGAGACAGTCCCAAGACAGATTACAGATTTCTTTTCACTAGATATGGGACAGCCAGAGGAGCAGCCATCATTGCAGAGCTCGGCCCACACTCATTCGACCACTACCGGCACTCTCATCGACCGAGCACTGGAGCTACGGAGATCCAGACGGCCACGATTGAGGAGAGGGGCTACACAACATCGACGGAGACTACATCAGAGGATTCGAGCCATACTCTCTCGACATCCATAGTGCAGATGAGGATGGATTCTAGTAGTAGTAGTATTTTTGCTCTAGTCTTTTTGTACCCAGACATGGTATCAGATTCACAATTTTGTAACAGTTTGGTCTCATAGGTCATTTTGGCCTTTTGAAGACGTTAATATAATATTTCATTTCATTTCTCTCTCTCCACATCATCAGTTGTGACAATGAGCATAGACAATGCAGTCATCTCTGCATATCCCGATTGTGGGTTGTGGGTGAAACAGGTGGAAGATTACATAGACCCCTTACAAATTGGCAACTTCCATTATCTCTCCGCTGCTCTGTACAATACAGGGTAGGAGAATGTTGGGCGTAGAGGCAATGATAGGTGAGGGAAGTTCACAACCTACAGTGAGGAAAAAAATTGCTTTGATACCAATGTAAAGAATTAGGTTAAATCCTATAGTCATTTAACACTTCATGACTTTAAAACTCAGAACTCAAAGAAACAACACATAAGAAGAGACTTAGAGACTGAGAATTGAGTTGAGCAGTTCATTTAGTGTGGTCGTGTGTGATGGTGCGTTTGGACTGTGATACAACACTGCTTTATACAGGAGATGAAAACACACACGCAGTTAGTCATGTCCCATCACGTGGAGACACGTCTCTCAGGCAAAGAGTCCAATCCTTTTATGGAACTTTCCGACCATTTGGTTGAGAGCTGCAAATGTTGGATGGAAGGCTGCAACCTTTGACGAGGAGCCACACCCAGTTGAGAGGGCATATCTCTTGGCTGGGGACTCTTCATAACAGGTGTAAATAGTTCGCATAATAACAATAATATAGCCACAATCGTGACCATAATTATTGAAAAAGGGTATTCGTTTGGAAGGATGCCGAAAAAGTTTGATCTTATTTGTGTGCAGCAAATTCATTTTCTATATTTGTTCTTTTGGGATGTTTAAAGTACTAATTAGTAAATTCAATAAAAGTTGGGAGCTCAAGAACTCACGTTCATTATTATCTACTTCTAATTTGTAATCTCTCTCTCTTTCTTGTAACTTGTCTATTCAGTGCGGTAGGTCTTTCTTGACACCTGCTAATTTTTATCGTGGCTGAATTTCTGGGGAGTGAATTTAGTCCATTGTTCGACAGATCTCATTCCGAACAGTTCACTTTAGTAGAAAAACTGTATTGAATTTTGGTGTCACATCAAGGTGGCTCAAGGGAGGAGTGAAGCAAGAACTATTGAGGTGACAAGTAATGCTACTCCACTTGCCCCACTACAATATTGGAAGTGTGGTCCCCCACGTCCGTGAAAAGCATATCTGCAAGCCCCCCCCAGCCCTGGATTAACCACGCAAAGAGTCCCATTGGCTCCCACTGACCTTTCACTTCCAGACAGGCAATGGAGTAAACGTTGCACGGTGGTGTTTACAAATTTGACCTTCAGGATTCATGTCCTTAGTCTGGATGACTTAACATTGAGTTCTCTACGGAATAGATGAATTTTCATTCAAGTAATTGTCTCTTACCAGTTGTGCCTGTCTTGTTTCATTTATTGGAAGCTCTTGTTGTTGTCATTCATTAGAGATGTCTTCAGTTTTTGTACAAAGTAGATAAAGTTTGTTGAAGTAATCTTCTCTTATCTGTTCTGCCCATCTCTTTCACTTAATTAGTTTTGAAGCTGTTCTTGTTGTCATTTTAAAAAAATAAGACAAGCTTTATATTTCGGCTGTCCAAAGTGGTTTGCTTTCAGCTGTTCTTGCGTAGTTGTGTCTCTTGTTTGTATTTTATTTGCAAGCATTTCAGCCCTTTTTACCATTCGTAAGTTCACACCTTCTGACCTTATGAAGATGTATACTATGTAGAGTCCTGGTCTGCTGCATGTTTGACACGTATCTCTGATCCTTATTTTGTGTGTGTTCTTGCTTGGATCAGGGGCTTGCTAAGCTTTTGAATGGAGCGGGTGAACAGACTCAGGCTTTAGAGCTGATAAAAGAAGCATTGAATAAAGCTATTTCAGAGGGGAAAAATGTGGAGGCAAGAAACCTAGGTGTTCTGCTTGGTCAATTTTACATTCAGCTGGTAAGATCTAGAAAAGGAAGTGTCTAGATGCCTTATGGTGTTTGTCAGGTCATTCTTTGTTTGACGGAGAGTCAGAATCATGTGACTAAAGTTCAGTGTTATGTCTTTCTATAGGGAAACTTTGAAGATGCTCTTCATCATTTAAGTAGCATGATCGACGAGGAACCGGATGATTTTCGGCCTCACTTGTGCCAGGTCACTTGATTGCAATATAATCTTCGTTTTAATAATATTGTCTGCAAGGGTGATGAAATTTTGCACCATACCTAGGGCTGTGAATCTTGAAGAGTGAGTAGTCACTCATTTGTACCAATGCAAGTTTTCAATTTGGATAAACTAAGCAATTCATTCTAAGCCTATTCTCTGCAATTGGGACGAAATTGTAGGCCTGTGAATTTTGATGAGTGAGAAGTTATTTGTTGGGCTCCCATTTCTACTCATGCAAGTTTCCAGGTGGTCAATGCTATTGACTATTCTTAGTGGCTTGAAGAAACATGTTGAGCTCAAGTTTACTTGCTTCTTTTGGAGAATCTTGAGTAGGTTGGTGGGGGCAGTTTTACACAGAAGCTTGGCTATATCAATGGCCGTTAGCATAGAGTGCTGAACAATTATTCTGATACAGTGAACACTGTTGCTAGTACATCGTCATTTGACTAGATAAAATACAATCTTTCCGGAGATTCAAAACTATTCTGTCAAGCTACCGAAGAGTCTTCTCGTGTTTGGAGGAACAAGTACACGGACAATCTGTGCTATTCTTCAGCTCTGCCCATAGACGACATCCTACAGTGTCGGGAATTGGTTTCCCATGTGTGAATAGAGCCAAAACAACTAAAGGAGAGTTTCCTTCGACACTCGGCAGCCAACAAGCATTCTCTCTCTGCCTCTAAGGGGCGTTTCATTCAAGAAGCGTGAATTTCTCACATTTGCATATTTTTTGAAAAATCTTCAAGGATTTAGACTTACACTCATTCACTACATTTGTCCTCCATAAGTAAATAGGCATTCAAATCAAGCTATGTATGTCGAAGTACTTCCTGTTGGAGATTATGTTCTGTTGATTGTGCTCTAGAGGGATCAAACATTGGCAGGAGAGTCTCTTAGCTAAGACCATCCATCACACACTAGTCTTGGGGAAAGAGAATTTAGAAGAGTTTAATGGCAGTGGTTTTTACTCTTGGCAGAACAAGGTGAAAATCTATGTGATGAAGAAAAATCTATCGGTTACTGTCAGAGCACTGCGACAGCGTGGACAAGGTGAGAATGTTGAAATTAATCATCTGCTGCGTAAGCAAAAGATGAACAAGCATTGGGTATTCTCATCACAACATTGAATTGAGCTATTCTCATTACAACATTAAACCAAGCTGAATACTAAGGAGAAAGCACAACTTTTAAGAAAAGGTTGAAATAGACCAAGGCACACACGGAGCCGGAATGGAGGGTCCCTCCCTGCACATAGAATCACGGGCATTACAACACTTGACTTCCAGACCCATGTAATTGGAAATTACATTGCGAACAAGTGAATGTCGATGCCAATTGTCTAAAGCTCTTTGTTTCTTCTCTCCACTTCTTCGAGTGCCCACATTCTCTTTCAAATACTTGCAATTGTCGCCCAAGCAAGGACGCCATAATCTATGCAAGTAGGCAGGATAAGAGAATGATGCACGAGTAGATCAACATAAGGCGGAAGTTGGCCTGTGGCATCAAACAAACACATCCTTTGTTACAATCGACTTCGGGTATAATGTCTTGAAAGAAAACAGAAAAGAAAAATGTAAAGATTTCACCTCAGAGGAGAACGCTCGCTGCTGCTGCTCTCGTGCGCCTCCCCAGCCTCCCCCCCCTAAACAGTGCTCCTCGCCTCGCCTCGCTGCCTGTAATGGAAATGGCCTAGGAACTTTGAGAGTAGCGGAATTAGGAAATTAGATAAAGCACTTTTGTGAGATTACTTTGTGAGCATAGCGGGTGAACTTAATTGAAGGTAGCAACATAAACATGGTACTTAGTTAACTTGGCATGAACAATACTTTTGCAAGAGAGAGAGTTTAGAGAACATGACAACAGTTGAGGACCAGATTCATACGGAGCCGGTCCCCCCTTCATTAGGCGTTTGCATTATAGTTTCTCCCATCAAGAGAGACTTGGTACAATACAATCTTTGTGTTCCTTGTGACCTAGGTGATGCGATGAAGATGGAAAGCTTCATGCATCACAAGCATAACATAAACTTTGTAGAAAGCATTAACTATCCCACGCCTCAGTCCCAAGGCCTCAAACACCTTCGAAGGTGGAGAGAGCTAGCGGGGAATGAGCGTAGGGAAGAGAAAGAAGAAACATTCCATAGAAGAAAGAAATAGTTCCTCACTTATCATCACTCTTCTTGCTAGCATACATAATAGCATAGTAATGAAGATGGAGAAGATGGCAAGCTTAAGCATCGAAGCATGGCTCTTGGTTGGATTTGCATTCCATAGCCAAGAGTGTTGGTGTAGGCTCTCACTTCTCAAAAGCTTGGAAAAGAAGGTGGAGTTCCTCTACTTTCACCAAGTGAGAATGAATCCACAAAATGAGTGTGTGTGTGTGTGTGTGTGTGTGTGTGTGGTGTATACCCCCCCAGCACACCCCTTGCTTGCTTGGGGCGTGTTCTACCTTTTTCTCATGCCTTAAGCTCATTCGACCCCTCTCCCCCTAGCCAATTACATGCAACATGCATTTCAAGTACATGACAAGTGTCCTCCTTACCCCTTAGAGAGAGAGAGCTTGAAAATATCTAGATATTTGTTGAATGGAACTAGAAGCTCATTGGACCCCTCTTTAGCCCAGCCAATAGCATTCAAGCACACCATGTGGCTAAGCATAGGGAGAGTTTGACTTGTGTTCCATGTGCCCCTTGAGAAAAGGGTGCTCTTTGGGTGAGTGGGAGGTTAAGTCAAAGATTCCCCTAACTTTGGGGGCTTTCCCCTCCTTTGTAGGGTCTCTTTTTGACTCAAGCACCTTACCCCCCATGCATAGGAAGCTTCTCAAGCACCTTCCTCATCAAGCATGACAACCACCTCAAGCAACTTAGTCATCAAGCACGACAAGCACCTCAACCACCTTAGTCATCAAGCACGACAAGCACCTCAAGCTTAGGTCGTGTTCCCACCTCAAGCTCAGCCCTAGCTTGTGAAACCGGCCCGTAGGGCGGTAGGCGTTGGCTTTCACCCGAAATTCTTTACTTTAAGCACACACACACAGAGCACTTGCAAAGGAGACCTGTAACGGGAATTAACACTTAATCACACACACGGCTCGGAAGCTAGAATGCTCCGAGCAGACGCCGACAACCTGTAGGCCCCAAAATTGGCACCCCTTTCGGTATTTCTTTATTCTTTAGGAGGGTAAATTACAAAGAAGAGTCCTGGGAATCCTTTGACTGTATCCCACTAGATACCGCCTGTTTTGGCCAAATTTCGGCAGCATAACAGCCCCAAAACTTGCGCGAAACCAATTCCCCTGCTGGAACTCGCTTCTACTGGCGTATACCCTCTGATTCCTGTCCAAAAACAGTAAATTCAGCACGCTGTATTTACTGGTTTTTGCCCTGTTTTCAGCCCCAAACAGTCCTCTAACTGTCCTCTGCCAGTGGGGCACGATTCCCAATGGTCCTGGCGTCCGTATGGCTGAAAAACAGTAAAATTACAGCGCATACACAGCGCTGATTTTGCACCTGTACGGTGAGGTTATGACCCTCACCAGGGCTTGCTTTGGAGCAGCAGCTAGCTACCCCTGTTCTTGCTCAAGGAGGCTCTTGCCTCAGCACAAAAGCATGAACCCACACAACTGTACATCAGTCAAATGAGTAGCCCTCTTGTGGGGCATCACATAACTGCACGTAGGGGAGAGAGAGAGCAATGTGTAGTGTGCAGGGCATCACTCCTAGCACCACACTGTACATGAGAGGGAAAGGAAGCACTCCATAGCTCTTAACCTGTGACAAACTGCAAATGAAGGCCTCTCCCAGCTTAAAAATCAGCGCCCATTTTTCTGTAGGAGGAAAGTTCACAAAAATGTGACACTTGGCGCATTTACAAGCATTTTCCCGTTTCGGGTTTGCCGCTTAAAAATATCCCAACCGACGCGTCAGTTGACTTCGCGGCAGAGTTATAAAATGTTCCCCTAGTCATACCGGAGGTAATGACGCGAACACATTTCACGGCCCAAAATAGCAGTTCCCTAAATTTTAGGAGATGCTTCCGTTGGGCTCCCACTGGTCTTCTGACCATCTATCCTCATTGGGACCGCATCCAATAGTGCAATGTGGCCCAACTGTCGGATACTTTTTGTTGGTAGTCCCACCTTGACTTTACGCCTTAATTGAGTTCACTTCCTAGTATCCACCAACTTGCTAAGTGCGACGGGGGGACCTATATGATCTTGCTCTGAGCCTAGACATCCTCTTACCATACGAATTCCAGTGCCGACCACTTCCCGTCTGCGGGTGAATCTACCGTTCACATTAGCCATACAATGTCCGACCGTTTGCTACTTCAAAAAGAGGGTCTCAAAACAAATAAAATAAACCCCATTGGAAAGAAACCAACAACCAAGGTTAGCAGTTGCCACATCTCTGTGACATGGTTAATAACTGCCACGTCCTCGTGATAGCTTGCCTAAGGTCAAAGGACTTAAAACACCAAGCATAGGAGGTTTGTAATGAAGCTAACCAGAAGGTCTTTTAAGCTCCATTAGATGCACATTGCTCTTTGATAGACTACCTCCTTTTGGACCCTTATTGAGATGTAACCATCTCTCCTCTTGGTCCCCTGCTGAGGTAAGTCTAGAAGCACTTATTGCACATTGCTCTTTGATAGACCATCTCCTTTTGGACCCCTATTGAGATGCGACAATCTCTCCTTTTGGTCTTGTGTTGAGATAGGTCTAGAAGCACACTCTCTATTCTAACTCTTGTTCTCGTTCATTCTCCGACATTAAATGTTCAGTTTAATATGAGAAAATCATTTGGTAAAGTTAGATATTATATTTTATGACACTGCCTCCTCCCCCACTGTCCCGCTGCCCTTGCCCGCCGCGCTCCCTCCCACCTTGTCCCGCTGCCCCCCCTTCCACCCCCCCCTCTCGCCCCCCCTGTCCGTCATCTCGCTCCCTCCCCCCCACTCCTCTTGCTTATGCCATCCCCCCCACCTCAAGTCTCTGTCTCTGTCAGAGCTGGTTCACAGCGGCATTGAATCTCGTTGCTTGTTTCGTCGCCTTCGATTCCCCTTCGTTTGCTCTTGCAGCAGCAACAGACACAGATGAAGGATTCTACTCCGCCACAGAGGGACTCCACTGCAGCCCCCTCGGCCGACCCCGCAGAACACACCATCCAACTTGCTCTTTGGCCGACAGAGAAAGTGAGCTTAGAGGCAGAGGTAGCGATTCTAGGCACCAGACCCATCAGAGGGGAAGTGCACAATCTCCTTCAGGCCCACTTTTTCGTAGAGGTGGGTAAGTAAGATATTTGATGTTCATCTTCTCGGACGTGGCTACTACCAGATAGAGTTTGAGAAACCAGAGATGGCGTCCAAGGTTATTGCGATGAGCCCCCTGGTCATCCTTGCAGTTCGAGCATACTTTCGACAGTGGCGCCACGGTTCCGACCCAGCTACCGACGTTCTTGTCGAGGAGGACGGAGTACCTTTCGCTCTTTCGAGGATAGGCTGAGCGATTGGGACTGTCTTGGAGACACCTCGCACGACAGCCTCTGTAGCTGCCAAGGCGGCCGGCATCCCCATAGTACGTGTTCTGGTTCGGGACACCCACACTCTCCCGAAGGTCATCCTACTATCTCGGGTGAGTGGAGGTTGGTTCCGGCAAAGCGTGGAGTATTTGGGCCTCCAGAATCAGTGTTTCTTTTGTCGTCAGATGGGCCATCTTGCGAAGGCCTGTCCACGGAGGAGACCTCGACCTACACCACAGACTGAGAACCAGCCTTTGAGGGCTGGCTAGCAGCAACAGACAGAGTCACAGGGTATGCAGACAGAGCCACCCTCCGAGCCTGGGGCTCAAGCGGAGGAGGGTTGGCAGCAGGTTTGTGGTGGACGTCGATAGGGGCCACCGCGCTAGCTTGACACTCATAGTGGTCCCAGGCTTCAATCCAGCAGTATTGGGTTTCCACAGGGAACCGATTCAACCTTCTTTAGTAGGACAAGGTTCCTGCTCCAGCCTCCACCTCAGCCTCACCATCGACAGCCCCCCTCCTCCCCCCGAGTTCCCCCCCTCCGCCCCTCCCCCTCCCCCTCCACCTCCTCCCTTTGCCTCTCCACCTCGTCCTCCTCCCTCTGCCGCTCCTCCAAGCCCCCCCTCTCCTCCTCCCACGAGCCCCCCTGCTTCCACATCTCCTCCCGCTCCTTCTTTGCAGTCGTCCCAGGAGGCAGGACCTTCCTCGGCTACTAGGAGATCTCTTGGCAGCGCTTCTGCTACGAGTCGCTTGGCGAGAGAAGGACAACCTTTCTTGAGACCCCCCCCCTTTGCAGCAGTTCCTCGTGGTCTGACGAGCTTCAACATTCGTCGTCGTTGGGATTTCTTTCCCTACGACTTTACACGGTTTCTCGGTGACCCCTCACTAGACCTTGAGGCAGCTTGCTTCAGAGTTCATGTACTGTTCCTTGCAGCTAGAGGGATAGAGGCCCTGGACTCAGTGGTTGGCCTCTCATTCCTGCTATGCGGCAGGGACCAATCTAAGTGGACTCTAGACTCAATGTTGGAGTGGCTGCAGGCACAAGCCCTAGAGTTCTCTCATCACATGGGAGACCTAGGGGTTACAGACTTGGTTCAGACTCTATGGCCGTTGGCCAAGTTTTCAGTGACACCTCCAGACTCAACAGGATATAGACACATTGTGGTTCATTTCTTTGCTGACACGCAGAGCCCGCTATGTTATGTACACATACATGAGGACTCCTGGATAGAGGAGGTTGCTTTGCGCACGGCTCGTTCTACTTGGGCTTGGGCTAGACACTCTTTGCAGTCACGCCTATCTCGGGGACGCTCGGATGCGGATTACTCCCCATCCAAGCGTGCCTCGAAGATATCACGGTTAGCTGCTGTTGCAGCATCAGTACCCTCTCGCTGTCCATGAGGATCGTCTCATGGAACGTGCAGGGATTAGGGGGCCCCCAGTTTCAGCGTCAGGATGTATGGAGAGAGCAGGTGTGGGCACGGATTCCTTGTCTTGTGACTGAGGAGATGCGCCAGAGGCTTGAGCTGCCTCTTCAGTTAGAGGAGCTCCACACAGCCCTTGGAGCACTTCCGCGGGGTAGCTGTCCAGGTGAGGATGGTTTGACTTCCAACTTTTTCTTGGAAAATTGGGACTTGCTTGGCTCAGATCTATGCAGTGCTTTTCAGTACATCCTACACACAGGAGAGATGCCTGACAGCATGAGTGAGGGCCTGATTTACATCATTCCCAAGGAGGGTGGCTCCTTGGATGAGATTCGATAGTGGCGGTCCATCACCATCCTCAACTCAGCCAACAAAATTCTTGCCAAGGCTCCGAGTTTGAGGATTCAGCCACTTCTAGAGAGCATTATACATGGGACATAGAGAGGTTTTGTCAAGGAGCGTAGTATCCTTGACAACATCTTTACTTTTTGGGAGGCATCTGCCCTCGTGCGTCTCCGTGGTGAGGATCTGGTGATGCTTCTCGATTTTGAGAGGGCCTACGATAGAGGTGACTGGGACTTTTTGGAGGGCACTCTACGCAGGATGGGCTTCTCAAATGCCTGGATTAGAGGTGTGTCAACTCTTTACAGACGGACACACAATCAGGTACTTTTGTCAGGTGGTAGAGGTGATCGTTTCATGCTCACACATTCGGGCACACATGGCTGCCCTCTTGCCCCCTTCCTCTTTTTGTTCTAGTTGAGGCGATGAGTAGGTTTTTGGTTTCACAACAGGTTGGTCTACGTGGCTTAGCGCTCCCTATTCGGGGAGATGAGCTACTGGATGCTGAGTTTGCAGACGACTTAGCCTTGTACTTGGAGGGCCAAGAGGCCAACCTTCACAGGTGTGAGCAGGCTCTTGAGACCATTTGTTGTGCATCAGGCGCACTGATCAACTGGAGAAAGACAATGGCTTTCTCGGTTGGTAGTGCTCCTACGCGTGATTGGCTGCCAGGTGAGGGTTTCAGATGGATTTCCCCAAGGACTGCAGTTTGTTACTTGGGTTGTCAGGTTGGCTTGGACTTTTGTCTCCTGAGCAGCAAATTGCTCCTCTCCTCTTGTCCATCAGGAGGAAGTTGTTACATTGGAGCTCCTCACGACTTTCTCTGGCAGGCAGAGTTGTAGTGGCCAACCATGCATTGTTGGCTACTATGTGGTACATCACTTCTCAGTGGTTCTTTTCGAGTTCCTGCATGAGCCAAGTAGAGAGGCTGATCAAGAACTTCCTTTGGTCAGGAGGCGACACTCAGATAGCCTGGGCTAGAGTGGCCTGGCAGGTCATCACTCTTTCTTGTTCTCCTCTCCTCTTGTCCATCAGGAGGAAGTTGTTACATTGGAGCTCCTCACGACTTTCTCTGGCAGGCAGAGTTGTAGTGGCCAACCAGGCGTTGTTGGCTACTATGTGGTACATCACTTCTCGGTGGATCTTTTCGAGTTCCTGCATGAGCTAGGTAGAGAGGCTGATCAAGAACTTCCTTTGGTCAGGGGACGACACTCAGATAGCCTGGGCCAGAGTGGCCTGGCAGGTCATCACTCTTCCTTGTTCTCAGGGAGGGTTGGGGATCATAGACCCAGCACAACAGAGCAGAGCCCTTCTTGGGAAGTTTATTCTCAAAGGATTGCTTCCAGGGGAGGAGGAGTGGAAGGAGTTTTTGCTTCAGCAGCTCAGTGCTAGAGTGGCTCAGGCTGGAGGCCCCTGGCGACCTTCAACCAGATGGATTTTCACAGAGATGCGCAGAGTTGGCCTGAGTAGGAGACTGGAGGACTGTTTTGCTGTGAGTTTGCTCCGCTCCTAGGAGCAACTGCGGAGAGGCTTGGAGCAGCATAAGCCTACTTGCACGGAGGAGCGCCTGAGACAGCCCCTTGTTTGGAAATTGGAACCCCATGGTTAGCACTCAGAGAGGCCACTTGGTTGGTAGTAGGCTTCATGTTTCTTGGGGTCCCATGGCAGAGGGTCCAACACGCACTTTAGGTGACTGGCTACAATTCTCAGGCTTGTCAGAGGAGCTTCAGAGCATCCAACTACAGGGCATGAGAGGGGTGCAGAGCATGTGTCACGACATCACAGAGGCAGTACGAGCTGAGTGGCTCACACCTCTTGAGTCAGTAGCACCCAGATGGATGGGGGCCTTCACGCAACTGGAGGTTCTAATCGCAGCTTGCTGGGAGACTGTACCCTCCGTGTTTTTCGAGCTATAGGGTGAGGGTCGTTTACACCGAGTTTCAGTAGAGGCCCCACAGGTGGTAGAGTGCTGTTTTCAGAGGATCCGAGTTGTGGGCATCTGTGGGAGGACTTGTGTCATAGATCCTGACCCAGAAGCTCTTGAGACTGGCCACTGGAGGCTGTGGGCTTGGGAGAGTTGTCCACTGGAATGAGTGCAGTGGGATCCTGCAGAGTGATTTTGGAGGGACCCTTTCTCCTCAGTCGACCATCCAGGTGTCCCTTTCTTTCAGTACACTGTTTGACTGGGACGTCACATACTGGTAGCACGGAGAGAGGCGCGTCCTGGTGGAGCACCTCATTGGCAGGAGGAGGGTCTCACAACTAAGTTCTTGTCAGCTTTTTGGGCGAGGTTCTAGGACTCCAGACAGCCGCGGCGAGTCACTTTGTTCCAGTGGCTGGTTGCACATCGAGCTACAGCAATTGGGAGCTGGCTTGTACATGGTGGTCTCTCGGTAGCATGCGCAGCTTGTTACCATCCTGTGGAGAGTCAACGTCATTGTCTTTGGGACTGTCCTTTGGCACAACAAGTTTGGCTTCGTGCCCTTCGATTGATGCCAGCTCTTTCCACAGCACGACTGTACGCTTGGGGGGCAGCTACTTGGTCCACTCTCACGGGCCTAGCACTTCAGTTTGAGCTATCCTCCACCAGCAGGATGATAGTGATGCAGGGGGGTCGACCTACACTCCAGCCTGCTTCAAAGCTTACTTCAGAAGAATGGTGCAGTGAGAGGAGTGTTGGGAGCTCATCTGCGGCCTGCCACTCTGGTTCATCTGGCGGGCCCGCTGCTTCCGCATCTTTGAGGCTCGCCCTGTACCACCAGCAAAGACAATTCGAGATCTTTGGCTAGAGCTGATCCATACTCTCAGAGGACAATTCGAGAGACTCTAGGGCAGCTGCGACTGCATGTGGGAGCGTAGAGAGGCTTTCCTTTGACTCTGGCGCCTTGGGCCTTTCTTCACCATGGTCCAGGGTGTGCTCAGATGACACTACCGTCCACCTGTGTGGCTCTTCCTCCTCCCATCTCTTGATTTAGTCTCATTATATATATGTATTTTTTTCATTGGGAGAGTCTCTCCCTTATGATTGTTGTAGTCCTCTCTAGTAGAGGGGGGTTGTAGCCCTATGGGCAGTTTCATTAACTAATAGAAGGATCTTTTTCTTGGAAAAAAAAAGATTTCACCTCAAAATTCTTATGACTCATAACAACTTACATTTACAAAATGAGATTAACCATATGATCATATGATGCTGCCATATCTTGGATGTAAAGCTGAAAGGAGAGTCTATCCCTATTTTATCAGCTTCTGCTATCACTTCTATGATTAAAATCTATCTTTCTGCGTACTTGATTTTTGCACGTGATATTTCAGATAATTGTCAGTCAAATTTACCTTTGCTAGATAAAGAAAGGTCAACTTTTTGTGAGAGTTTAGTGACTTTTTTAAAGTTATTATCGTCCGAGTGATCGCTGGAGAGGCGTGAGGATCATGCGATAGATTTGGTGCCAGGTTGTAGCCCACCAAATAGGCTTCCGTATAGGGTTAGTGCAGCTTAGCAGAAAGAGATTATGAGCCAAATAGAGGAGCTGTTAGAAGAATGGTTGATTCAACCTAGTTCTTCACCCTTTTGCTCTCTAGTGCTTTTAGTGCAGAAGAAAGATGGTTCTTGGCGCTTGTGTATTGATTATCGTGCATAAGAATACCATCAAGAGTAGGTTTCCTATTCCAATGATTGATGATATTCTTGATCGCTTAGGGGTGCGACAATTTTCAGTAGGATAGATCTTAAGAGTGGATACCATCAGATCTGCATTAGGCCAGAGGATGTGCACAAAAATGCGTTTAGAACGACATTTGGTCTGTATGAGTTTCTAGTGATGCCATTTGGTCTTACAAATGGCCTTGCTACGTTCAATAGGATGATGGATAGGACTTTCCGTCCACATCAAAAGTTTGTTGGCACATTCTTTGATGACATGATAGTCTATTCGAAGAATGAAGAGGAGAATAGGTATCACTCGACCATTGTGTTTGAAGAGTTACGCAGTAATAGGTTTCTCATCAACACCAAGAAAAGTGAATTCTTCTGAGAAGAGATCCACTTTCTAGGGCACATAGTGTCAAAGGATGGTGTCTGAATGGATTCTGCTAAGGTTGACGCAATTAGGATATGGC
This sequence comes from Adiantum capillus-veneris, assembly GCF_014529385.1. Taxonomy (NCBI): domain Eukaryota; kingdom Viridiplantae; phylum Streptophyta; class Polypodiopsida; order Polypodiales; family Pteridaceae; genus Adiantum; species Adiantum capillus-veneris. The sequence continues at coordinate 143,158,993 of NC_140951.1, read as the reverse complement.
CAGCTTTGAAGACTCTGCATGATGTCCATAGCTTCTTGGGAGTGTGCTCCTATTACAGAAGGTTCATTTGTAATTTTACTGAGATTGCTTCACCCCTACATGCTTTACAAAAGAAAGAGGTCAATTTCAAATGGACTCAAAAGGAGATTTCAGCTTTTAGTCTCTTGAAGGAAAAGATGACTTCGGATCGAGTAATCATTTTGCCAAATCTCAAGAAGTCATTTGTGGTTCAGTGTGACATTTGTGGCAATAGCATTGGTGCGATGATGCAAGATGGTCGGGTAGTAGCCTATGGAAGCAGAATCTTGCTATGGCCAGAGTGTTAGATTCTTCATCTCCATATGCTTCGCACCGTGCTTACATGCTTCACACACATCACGTGCACTAGCCCTTGGTTGTGGGTTGGCCACCCGTACACCTGTTGGACAGGGATCTTTAGGCACATTTAGGGTTTTGCTCAACACTCTACCTGGCCGTTTCTAGTCCTTTTTCATTTTTTCCTCATTTATGGGTTTTTTGTGCATGGTCCTTGGGGCTTCTGGTCTTTCCTACCTACTCCCTATTCTCCTATATATAGGAGGGGGGGGATGCACTCTCCCATTCATCTTGCCATCTTGTCTTGTACACAACAGTTTTGCCATTTGGAATTATTGGGGCTTGCCAGCCTTTTCCATCTGTCTCTTGTGTGTCCATCGCCATTCTCTCTCTCTCTCTCTCTCTCTCTCTCTCTCTCTCTCTCTCTCTCTCTCTCTCTCTCTCTCTCCACCTTCCGTTGTTTACTATGACATGGTATCAGAGCTCTAGGCTTGGATCTGCCATTGCCTACACCTGGGAGGACTCTGCGGAGGATTTCATCGCGAAAAAGTGCTTCATCTCCATCAGTGTTTTTGGGACCAGCGTTTTTGCTCTCAGCCCTTGCGTTTTTGGTGGACGGTATCTTCTTCTGCACCCTTTGCGAACGCACCTCCCTCCCTCTACCTGATCGCCACCTTTTGCCTATCCTCTGCATTTGCGTTTTTTCAGCCAGCACTTTGGCCTAGCGTTTTTGCAGCAGGGCAGTCCCTTTTGGCACTGCGTTTCCTCACTCGCCTCAGTGCTTTTCAGCCAGCTTTTGCCCTTGCATTTTCTGTTGCAGAAGGGCAGCCAGAAGACCTTAGTGTTTTCTGGGCAGGACAGCAGCAGCTTGACCAGCGTTTTTCATTTCAGCCTCTACTTGCCGATCTTGGACAGCCGCGGGGCTCCGGCCCCTTGGTCTTCTCGCTTGGAAGCTGAACAATTGTGACTATTGCCGGCGACTTCCCAATCAACTACCTGCTGATTTTCAGCCTGTTTTGGTGCATTTACAGCCCTCACCTTACCTTCTCGGCATCCGGTGTTCAATACTTGGCGTTTTTGCTCAAACCCCTGCGTTCTCGGGGTGTTTCGAGCTCCCTTTTTCTGCGATTTCAGGTTTGGACAGCACCTCGACTTTACTTCATCGGCATCCCTTCGGGTTTCCCTTGCCTACCCCGTCACGTACCCCCAACTTTGCAGTCTTTTGCCGTCTATCCGGCGTGGTTTTCCGATCCTATCCTCACCTTTGCTTCTGATTTTACACACGAGACTTCACTGCTGATTTTTTGTTTGTACCTATGGCAACACTCCAAGCCATGCCCATCTTTCCTCCCGGCGAAAAGCTTGACGGCTCCAACTTTGTCGTCTAGAAGATGAAGATCATGGTGATGCTTATGTAGTTTGACGTTTGGGACTGGTTAACCGATCCTGCCAATGCCGTGTGTCCCGGCCTTGCTCTTGCATTTGGTGCTCCTACATCGACATATCAGCTACCACTTCTGTTGTAGTTACACGTGCTGGCTCCTCATCTACTTCTTCTCATGGTACTGCTTCTGGCGGATTAGGTACTGTGGTTAGAGAGGCTATGGTGGATCAGAGTTTACTCTTTCTTACTCATCAACTGTGCGGATAGCATGTTGACGTCTTTATGCTCTCACACCATTGCACATGAGGTATGGGGTTTCCTTTGCAACATGTACGAGGCGAAGACACCGGAAGGATCCTTGCTCTGGAGAAGACTTTGATGGACTTATAGGTCTTGTCATTTTCGACTATCCAAGACTTCATATCCCGCATGCTTCTTCTCCATGATGAGTTAGCAGCTTGTGGACAACAGATCTCTTCTGAGGGCATGGCAACTCGGTTGTTGCTCAAGCTTCCCGAAACTTATGATTTCTTGTTGCAGTCACTTACTACCTCCACGCGCCCTACTCCTATCGCTTGGGAGGAGCTCTTACCCGCTGTGCAACAGATAGCTTCACGCATTCAAGATAGAGCCACCTCAGACGCCTCTGCAGGTGCTAATACATTGGTTTCTACATCCAACAGGGGTGGTAATGCTCCTGGACAGTCTGGACTTGGTTGTACACCTTCTCGCGCTAACATTACTTGTACCTATTGTGGAAAGAAAGGTCATTTTGTAGCAAAATGTTATAAACGATGGTGAGACCGTAAGAAGGATTCAGATCCTGAGGATGGGACGGCTGCTCAACAGACGTCCGCCACCGCCATCTCTAGCCCTTCACAGGCCGATGGCTTCACCCTCTAGTTTCATCCACCTCCTTCTTCCCTCTTATGATCGAGATCACCTTTGTGGCTTGGAGTTTGCCGGTTTACCACCTTGGCCTTCTATCCTTCTGTGTCAGAGTGCTCTGCTTCAGGGGGGGTTCTCTCTCTTCCGTCTCTCTCTCTCTCTTTTGTTGACCTCCACGGATGAGCTCCATGCTCGTTTTCCATCTTTCCCTCATATATATCCTCTTTATCGACTTGTTCTGTTGTTAGCCTCTCCATCAGCTTCTTTGTAAAACTTGATCAGCCTGACCTAGCTTCGGTCATCATCACATTGGTGCAGGACGGTGATGAGCGCGCGGCGGTGTGTGCAAGTGATAGAGCACGCGAAGATGTGCAGGCCTTGAGGCTTGAAGCGGAGGCACTGTGCTGCAGAAGGGAAGCGCTAGTAGAACGAAGAGGGAGAGAGAGAGAGCTCACGTTTTTGGGGAAAACTCAATAAGTGAGTTTTGGGTTTTCCCACTTTTATTATAAGTGACCTTTAAAAAATGTGTCCAGGTTCATATTGAACCTGGACAAGGTATAAAAATGTACAAAAATGGGTTATTTAGGCCTTTAACCCAACAACCTCCCACTTAAAGGCGTAAATGACGCCTTTAAGTTAACCAACTCCCACCAGCTGTATGCAATGCTCATGTTGAGCCTTAGCTAGACTCTTGGTGAGAACATCTGCAGGGTTATCTTGTGTATGGATCTTAGTCAAGCTGACTAGACCATCCTCCAATACCTGTCGTATGAAGTGGTACTGCACATCTATGTGTTTGGTACGCGCATGAAACATGGCATTTTTGACTAAATAGACAGCACTCTGGCTATTACAACCCAACACAGGTGTATGAGCAGGCATGCCAAGTTCTTTTGCAAGTCTCCCCAACCAAATGGCCTCTTTTGAAGCCTCTGTGGCTGAAATATATTTAGCCTCAGTAGTACTCAATGCCACAATTTTCTGTAACCTAGAACACCAAGAGACTGCACCACCAGCAATGTCAAATACATATCCACTGGTAGATTTTCTGGTATCCATGTCACCTGCCATGTCTGCATCACAATATCCCTGCAACTTTAAGTCACTTTTGCAATAACAGATACACTTTGATTGTGTACCTTTCAAATATCTCAGAATGCATTTGACAGCTTCCCAATGCGCTTTGCCAGGATTCGACATGTATCGACTAACAACTCCCACTGCATAAGCAATGTCGGGACGCGTGGCAACCATAGCATACATAAGAGAACCACAAGCTGATGCATAAGGGATTCCCTTCATTGCTTTCAATGCCACCTCATCCTTTGGGCAATCTGCTTTGCTAAGCTTAGTGTATGGAGGTAAAGGTACTCCAAGAGGCTTAGCATCAGCCATATTAAACCTGTCAAGTACTTTTGTAACGTACCTTTCTTGAGATAAAAACAACAATTTCAGCTTTCTATCTCTTTTAATACGCATGCCCAAAATATGCTGTGCATCACCCAAATCCTTCATAGCAAATGTTGAATTTAGCTTACGTTTCAGAGCATCAAGACTAGTCTTATGTTTCCCGGCAAGCAACAATGTCATCAACATAGAGAACAAGTATGATGGGACTATCATCTTCATCCCTTTTCGTATACAAACAATGATCTGCATGGCTGCGTTTAAAGCCTTGAGACAACATAAAAGTGTCAAACTTCTGATACCACTGCCGTGATGATTGTCTCAAACCATACAGAGCCCTTTTTAGTTTGCATACAATTTCCTCACGTGTAGGAACTACAAAACCTTCAGGTTGTTTCATGTATATGTCCTCTTCAATGTCACCGTGCAAAAACACTGTCTTTACATCCATTTGATTCAATTTCAAATCAAGCACCACAACGAGAGCGAAAAGGACACGTAAAGTTGTAAGCTTTACAAGGAGAGAAAAGATTTCTTGAAAATCAATTCCATCTTTCTGTGCATATCCTGCAACCAATCTTGCCTTGTACTTGGGTTTTTCATCCACAATCTTAATCTTGTATACCCATTTGTTTTAGGAAGAGCCTTTCTCCCTTTAGGCAATGGCACAAGATCCCAAGTATCATTTGCATACAAGGACTTCATTTCCTCTTGCATTGCAACCTCCCACTTGCTGCTTGACTCACATGTCTTTGCCTCTTTATACGTAAGAGGCTCTCCCTCATTTGTCAACATAATGTAATGCAAAGAGGGATCATATCTACTCACAGTCCGTCTTGGACGAATAGACGGCCTCACCCAATGATCCACATTATCCGGTAATGGGTCTACATCAGGTGGCATAATAAAATCATCAACAATGGGCTGCTGTACATCATTTTCAGCATTGTTTCATGGCTGCAAATGCCCTTCAAGAGCCTCAATTTGCTGTCCAACATCATCTGGCTCAAACACCACTGGATCATCTACATTTTCAGCCATATGTGGTGCATCCTGAGGGTCAAAAATAGGCCTAACAGGTGGCTGGTCATGCTGAAATTTGACCTTCTTATGGTCATGCTTTGAGGCACATTTGTTTTGAAGCAGCCTTGCCTCATTAAAAACAACATTCCGGCTGCATACAACCCTTTTGACCTGAGGTAACCAAACCCTGTAACCCATTTCGCCTTCTTCACCATATTCCATGAAAAGGCCTTTAATGGATTTGGTATCTAGTTTACTTCTCAACTCGGGTCTGACATGCACAAAAGCCTCGCACCCAAAAATGCGTAAGTGATCATATGAAGCAGGCTTACCAGACCAAACCTCTTCAGGGATGTCACCTTTCAAAGACATGTGAGGGGATCGATTGTATATATGCAGTGCAGTTTTCAAAGCTTCTTCCCAAAATCCATGAGAGAGATTAGCTATGGACAGCATGCATCTCACCCTCTCACAAAGTGTCCTATTGAATCTTTCAGCCACACCATTAGAAGAGGGGCTGTATGGCACAGTAAGCTCCCTCTTAATGCCCAAATTTTCACAAAATTTGTTAAATTCAGCACTTGTGAACTCCCCCCCATTGTTCGTACGCAAGCATTTTAGCTTTCTACCTGTTTGGGTGGTCACAAATGCATGAAATCTCTTAAACGCAGCAAAGGCTTCATCCTTAGATTTAAGCAAATAAACCCAAATTTTTCTAGAATGATCATCAACAAAGGAGACAAAATAGCATGCACCTCCCATAGACTTAGTAGGCATGCTACATACATCAGAATGTACAAGATCAAGCACACAAGATTTACGAGAGACACCAGAGTAATAAGAACTCTTTACTTGCTTGCCATATTGACATTCATTACAAAAGTCAAGCTTTGTGCCTTTAGCATCAAGCTTGTTCAAAGTACAAAGTTTAGAAAGGCCCTTTTGGCTCATATGGCCAAGCCTCTTGTGCCACAACTCCATGTGAGAGTTAATTTCAGCCAATGCAATAAACTTGCCCAACACGGCCTTTCCATGCATGCAGTAAAGTGTCCCTTTCTTTGTGCCCTTTACAATCAGCCTTGACCCTTTAGTCATTTTCCATAATCCTCTCTCAAACAAGATGTTGTAACCATGCATATCCATCTGACCAATAGAAAGCAGACTCTTCTTGATTCCCGGCACATATCTAACATCATGCAAGACAAGCTCATTTGTGCCATCTATGGAGAGATGCACAGTGTCAATACCCTCAATGGAGCATGCATGATTGTTTCCAAGGTATACATGGCCACGCTAGCCTGCATCAAAAGTAGAGAAACACTCCTTGATAGGAGTCACATGAAATGAAACCCCGGAATCAACAATCCAAGTCTGGGATAATGCATCATTGACAGTCAACAAAGCATCAATAAGATCACTCTTGGTGATCTGCATGTCCTGTGAATGAACATAAAGAGTGGCATCAATGTCATAAGCATCATCATCTGACAACATGGCACACAAGATGTCCTCTACATCTGACAGCTCCTCAATCACAACACTAGAAGCCACATTGGCCTTCTCTTTGTCCTTTGAGCTATCCTGTGCATCTGTCTTGACTTCCTTCTTCTCTTTCTTTTTGTCTCCGCCATTCTTTTTCCGTTCTAACTCGGCTTTGTAGTACCTGCAATCGGGTTTCTTGTGACCTTTCCTGCCACACTAATAGCAAGTCACATCACCTTTGCCTTTGCTGGCATTTCCCCTTTCCTTACTCTTACTCTTACTCCTTTGTGCATGCTTCTTTTCTGTCCTGCCTCTAACCATGTTGGCAGAGTTGCCTCCCTCTCCACTTGCTTTTCTTCTGATTTCCTCATTCAAGATAGAACCCCTAATACCATCAAAGGTCAAATTGGGGTTATTGGACAATGAAACCACTAATGTTTCCCATGACTCAGGTAAGGTCATAAGCAAGAAGATAGCTTTCAGCTTATCATCAAAAGGGGGCAAGCCTGAATCCTGTAATTGCGACAAAGTACCTGCAACAACGACAAGTGCTCTGCAGCGCTCTTGGACTCATCTAGTTTCATGTCAACAAGTTTTCGCATCAAATGTACTTGGTTGACAGGCGTTGTATTCTCATACATTCCCTTTAACTTCTCCCACATATCAAAAGCACTTGTGAGACCTTTAACATCAATGACTGTCTCATCGGTCATGGCCATTGTAATGTATGTAATAGCCTTCTTGTTCAGGTTAACCCATGCTTCATCCGTCATATTCTGTGGCTTTACCTGATCAAATGCCTCTTTACAATCCTTAAGAAATAGGATTCCCTGGATCTTGTCTTTCCAAAGATTGAAACCTGTTCCATCGAACCTCCTAATCTCGAAGAGATTCTTCACATCCGAAGAAGATGAGGCCATAGTTGCACGAATAAGAGGGCTAATACGTTGAATTTTTTGGGCAAAATGCATAAAAACCGGAGTATAGCCTCACTGAGGTGTGCACTACAGCTCCAAATGGTCACAGGAGCAATTTGGGGCAAAATAGGTCGATTTAGGCACAAAAAACAATTTCTGAAATTTATGCGCAGGAAATTTCAGCAAGCGAATTTGTACTCAAAAACAACAATTTTAGTTGTTTTTAACCTCACAGAACATACATAAAACTAATGCACAGCCTTTAAAAGCATGTAAGAGCAAAAGCCCCCATTTGTAGCATCCAATTGTATGAAATTGAGCCACAAATGGTCATACATAGCCAAAATTTGTCAAACGTGCATAGATTGTATCAATTTGCACTTTCCCCAATGTAGTCGCATCATAAAAACACTTGCCAAAACCTGCGTAAATCTGAAATTTGCTGAAAACACCTGTTGTGGGATCTGTTTTTCGGCAATTTCAGTGTTTTCGGGTAGCGGGGACTTAGCGAAGATGTTCCCACACCTTACTACATCATTTGCAAAACCTGTATTTTGCTGTCATAACCTGTAATTTACTGATTTTGACCTAATTTCAGCCTGTTTTAGGTCTATTTGACTTGCCGGGAGCTCTCTAGTGTCCGGGGACGAGTCCTTTGGCGATGAAATTACAAAATCTCGTGTGAAAGTTGACCTCCTTGGCTGAAAATCAGCGTTTGCAGGTTTGGGAGCAAACCCTAATTGGACTCTGATACCAGTTGATGAGCGCGCGGCGGTGTGTGCAAGTGATAGAGCACGCAAAGATGTGGAGGCCTTGAGGCTTGAAGCGGAGACACTGTGCTGCAGAAGGGAAGCGCTAGCAGAACGAAGAGGAAGAGAGAGAGAGCTCACGTTTTTGGGGAAAACTCAATAAGTGAGTTTTGGGTTTTCCCACTTTTATTATAAGTGACCTTTAAAAAATGTGTCCAGGTTTAATATGAACCTAGACAAAGTATAAAAATGTACAAAAAGGGGTTATTTAGGTCTTTAACCCAACAGACGGGTTGTCGTTTTTTGTTTGGCTGGCGCTTCTTCTTTTCACACTCGAGATTTGCCAGGCGTGTTGTATCTTCTTTCTCAGTGACTCTGCATGTGTCGTTGAGGGGGGGTGTTAGATTCTTCATCTCTAGATGCTTCGCACCCTGCCTACAGGCTTCACACACATCACGTGCACTGGCCCTTGGTTGTGGGTTGGCCACCTGTACACCTGCTGGACAGGGATCTTTATGCACATTTAGGGTTTTGCTCGCACTTTGCCCGGCCAGACCTATTCTGGTCCTTTTCCATTTTTTCCTCATTTATGGGTTTTTTGTGCATGGTCGTTGGGGCTTCTGGTTTGCCCTACCTACTCCCTATTCTCCTATATATAGGAGCGGGGGGATGCACTCTCCCATTCATCTTGCCATCTTGTCTTGTACACTGCAGTTTTGCCATGTGGAGTTATTGGGGCTTGCCAGCCTTTTCCATGTGTCTCGTGTGTCCATCCCCATTGTCTCTCTCTCTCTCTCTCCACCTTTTGCTGCTCACTCATAGAAGACTGTGCAAGCCTATGAGAAAGAGTTAAAGTTGGAAATACTACCTATGCTAGGTGCTGATTTTGTTGTCCAAGCAGACCATAAGACCTTGCGATACTTCTTGACACTGTCAAAGTTATATGAAAAGCATATGCGATGGGCAAACATTTTGTCTGTGTTCCACTATCAAATTGTGCTTGTAGCCTTGTGGAAGGCAAAAAGAATGTTGTGGTTGATGCATTGTCAAAAAAGTCACAAATTTCAGCTGTGTCAATTCCTCATCATCATGAGCTTGATGATACGGAGGAACAATATGCTAATGATGAAGATTTTGCAAGGATCTTTGAACACTTGTTAGATGGACAACGCCATGAACATTATCTTCTCAGGGATGGTTATATGATGATGCATGGCAAACTATGTGTTACTAGGCCATTGCAACATAAGGTTATGGTAGAGAGTCATGTCCCACCGTATGCAAAGCAAAAAGAACTAGGGTTATTTCAACCTTCCAAGAACGCAGACAGGGAATGATGGTATATGGACCATTATCTGTAGGTTCGACAAACAGACCCACTTTATTCCTGTCAGGAGGAAGATAAAATCTGATCAGGTGGCACAAATATTCATGTATAATTTGTTTAGTACCATGGTATTGTCAAAGGTGTAGCGGAAAAGGGTGAATTAGGTGAAGAACTTGTCAGCAACCGCGAGAAAACCTCCTCTCGAGACTGGGCAGCCAATGGATCTCGGATCTATCGCGATAGATCTCCTTGTACTCAAGCTCCTAGCGCGAAACTGCCCACCGTACGGGCACGGGAACAACATGTAGACCATGTCACACCGAAGAGGGTGTGTACGCACCAGGGAAACGGAGCGCTAGCAAAAGGGGGAGGGATTGCGAGGCAAAAACACTGCAAAGAGAGAGATCGATAGTGAGAGAGAACACTAGAGAGGTGTAGCCGCGCACAACAAAAACGCTAGCAAGAGGAAACACTAGAGAGAGCCCAAACGCTGGCACTCTGCAATGATCACAACATGCCAAAAGTACAAGGGGAGGGGTTGCCTATTGTAAGGTGCAACGGAAGTGAATGTTGAACTTTGCTCAAGATGAGTGCTCCGAACTGTGCTCAAGGGTTCCTTTTAACTATGGAAGGGAGAGCCTTCCGTTCCTTTAGTGAGGGAGTGCAAATGATCACAAACAAAGTGGTAAACACTGTGAATGAAGGTTTTGAGACTGAGAGATATAGAGAGAAGAATACGAGACCAGAATGTTGTCAAACCCTCCTCCAAGGGCCCCTCTCTTGATGGCGAGAGAAAAGTCTATGCTATTGATTGCACAAATCTCGTACAATGGTCTAAATGCAACGGACTTGGCGATGAAGTCAACGATGATGAGGATGGCGACGAGACGGGCTGAAATCTGAAAACGCTAAAGGGCTGAAATCTGCAAATTTTGTATCTGCTGAATTGACTCTATGTGAGTGACGACGGCGATGATGACGACGCGATGCCGATGCGCTGAAAAAATGTAGATGTTGAAATTTGCGAATAGCGGGCTGATTCCGCAAACGCTTGCTGATCTGACCGTGCGGCGAGGATCTGCTGCGGGAAGGTAAGATCTACGAGGTTTGGGGGACTGCGGTACGAGTCTGAGTGCTGAAAATGCAAAATGCTGATGCTCTATGCTGATCAGTCGCCGGGGATTTTTCAAAACGCTGAGGTTGTGGTCTGCAATGCAAAAACACTCGGTTGATTTGCTGCTTGATGCAAAAACACTTGGGAGTCTGCTATGATCTGCTGTCGCCAGGCTTCATGTGCAACTGCAAAACGTTGCGTTGATCTGCAAATGTTGAAAAGGCTGGCTTCTTTGGTGGCTTAAAACGCTGGGTTGCCAGGACAGACACTTGGTCCTTGTTGCCTCTTCTGCCAGAAAGTGCTAGCGCTAGGTTTCCTTATATATTGGCTTTGCTAAATTGCCCTACCCAGTTTCCCAACAAAGTCACTTATTAATAATAAGTGAAAAATGGCTAAAATAGGGAAAATAGGTCTGTGCACTGTGAAAAGGCTCCTGATGGGTTTTGATGGTAATCTGATGATCATGTTGTGTGCAACCAGAGGATATGCATCTACTCTAAGTGCCTGGACATGCACGGTCTGCGAACAGACTCACAAAAGTGCTAGAACAGTTCCTAAGCTAGGCTAATTGAACTGAATTGAATCGAACCCTTGTCATGAAGTAGCTTGTCCACGTACACATAGGGTTAGATGTGCCCGTGACATCCCCTCCTTTTCAAAGTGAGGTAGTAGTACCGAACTATATGGCGTCGAGGGAGATCACCAAAAGCGTCTGGAATCCTGGAAAGGACTCTTCGCCGGCCCACTCTGATGCGTGGGTCATGCAATACTTGAACTTCATAAAGGTCTGCAACGCTTGATTCTTTGGGCCGCGTCGAAAGCGACACAAAGTCATCTGAGGCTGCTTTAATGGTCCAACTGAGTCTATGGACGTAGGTCCACCTTCATCAAGAATCTCCAAGGAGGAAAATTCTTGAAACCACTTTCAAGTTTCAACACAAAAACATGAACATACCCTTATTATGTAAAGTGAATGAAAAAATTCTAGTCTTCCTAAAAGACTGTGCATGCAATGTAGATGAACATATAGACGGAGTGCCAAACCGTTCATCAAACACACACAAACCATGGAATCGAAACTTGTCTTTCTGATCTAAAAGACTAAATCTATCAACTGTGGCAAATCACAATGGAAATGCCTATGCTTGATGCTCAATCCTTCTTGTGCTCTTTCGAATACTGTGTCATGCCAAGGAAGAGACATGGAATGTGAATTCTTTGAATGTAAACATTTCATCTTTTCATGAGTAATCTGCATACATCCGTGCTCATTCATGAGTGAATCGTGTTCATCGTACCATATGGCATGCCTATGAAAAGGGATCACATAACGACGGTGATTAAAATACAGGAAACCATCACGAATGAAACACTCGAACAATGCGTACTGACTAATCATGTGCATACACAATACTTCCTGTGGGGGTTCTTTGGACCTTGACTCGAGAGCCAAGATCGGTCCTTCGTGATTGATCGAATCTGCAATGAGGTTAGCTTCACTAGCAAAAGCATCAACTAAACCATCATCCTTGTGAACAATCACATCTTTATCGTGTAATTCATCATGCTTGTGAATAATCACATCATTATCATGCAATTCATCATGCTCGTCAATAATCACATCTTGATCATACAAATCATGTGTGTCGTGCTTTGGAGAAGAAAAGACTGAGAGAGAGTCTCCTTCTCCTAATTCTCTTCAATCTGCGCACTTTAGAAAATAGTGGGATCAACTCTTGCATGTGTTGGTCTCTCTGCGCTTCACGCTCGCGATCCAATTCGGCTATTTTTCCCTTGTGCTCATGCTCTATGGCTGCCATTCTTTCTTTGTGTTCACGCTCTATGGTTGCCATTCTTTCTGCTTTTCTCTCCTCGCGCTCGCGCTCCAAGACGGTGCGTTGCGCTTCTCGTTGTAACTTCCTGTCCATCATCATCTTGACCAAAGCCTCCATAGGATTTGGTGCAATCCTTGGCGTAGATGGGGAGGGGGGAGGGTCGGAAAAACCTCTTGGTGGGGAAAATTCTTCTTCGCCACTTCCATACTCATCACCTCCATGCGAAGTATCCATTCCGCTTCGGGTGATGACCATACATTGAAGTCCTGGGTTCTTAAGTTCACAAGGAACTTGGGTTCTTGGGTTCTTGAGGGTCTTGAGTTCTTGAGGTTCTTCTTTAGCTTGTAATTTGTGTTAGAGAAGGATCTTCTCTTACCCGAGCTCTTCTCTTTCCCGCAGGCACACCCCTTGGCGGCCTTGCGCTCACACCAAGGTTGCTTTTTCCCACCTCGCGTCGATTGGCCGGCCGCTAAGTGCACGGTCCGCTCTCAATGAGTGAAGAAACAAGGGGATGCTGGACAAGCCCTTCTTTCTTCGATTTCTGTCACTCTTGAAAACACGATTAGGAATCTACACGCCCAAGTGGACTTGGGTTACGTGCGACCGCAACAAGCAATTTTTTTTTTCTTGTGCTTCTTTCCTTGAGTGATACAGAACACTGCCAAAGCTCTGATACCAATGTAAGGTGCAGCGGAAGTGAATGTTGAACTTTGCTCAAGATGCGTGCTCCGAATTGTGCTCAAGGGTTCCTTTTAACTACGGAAGGGAGAGCCTTCCGTTCCTTTAGTGAGATTGTGCAAATGATCACAAACAAAGTGGTAAACACTATGAATGAAGGTGCTGAGACTGAGAGATAGAAGAATACGACACTAGAATGTTGTCAAACCCTCCTCCAAGGGCCCCCTCTCTCGATGGCAAGAGAAGTCTATGCTATTGATTGCACAAATCTTGTACAATGGTCTAAATGCAATGGACTTGCCGACGATGAGGACGGCGACAAGACCGGGCTGAAATTTGGAAAGGCTAAGGGCTGAAATCTGCAAATCTTGTATCTGCTGAATTCTGACTCTATGTCGGTGACGATGACGACGCGACGACGATGCGCTGAAAAAATGCAGATGCTGAAATCTGCGAATAGTGGGCTGAATCTGCAAATGCTGGTTGATTAGACCGTGAGGCGAGGATCTACTGCGAGAAGGTGAGATTTGCGAGGTTTGGGGGCTGTTGTACGGAGTCTGAGTGCTGAAAATGCAAAACGCTGATGCTCTATGCTGATCTGTCGCTGGGAATCTGCAAAACGCTGGGCTGATTTGCTGCTTGATGCAAAAACGCTAGGGAGTCTGCTATGATCTGCTGTCGCCAGGCTTCATCTGCAACTGCAAAACGCTAGGCTAATCTGCAAATGCTGAAAAGGCTGGCTTCTTTGGTGGCTAAAAACGCTAGGTTGCCTGCCGGGGTGTCTTGCTGAGAAGGTGCTTTGTTGGACACTTGGTCCCTGCTGCCTCTTCTGCCAGAAAGTGCTAGCGCTAGGTTTCGCGTATTTTATTTAGAATACACAATGTCCCGTATTGAAACGTACAATACGGCTCATAAGGTTTTCTATTCTAACGTTTTTTTACTCAAAACGTATGTCTTTGTCTACTTGATCAATTGTGTTTTAGAGCTTCATGGTGCTTGTTTATGTATGCTATGGTTAAATATTGAAGAGTCATTGAGGAGGTCCATGAACCGCTTCATTTGTCCTTAATAAATTATCATATCTAACAAAGGATTTCTAAAAAAGTTGACGTATTTTATTTTTTATTCTCAAAAATACGTCTAGTACGTGTATTGTACACCGCGTATTGAACGTCCCGTCCAATACTGTAGCTGCTATGGTATCCACCAACTTGCTAAGTGTGACGGGAGGACCTACATGATCTTGAATTGAGCCTAGACATCCTCTTACTATACGAATCCCGGTGCCGACCAACTTTCCATCTGCGGGTGAAACTACTGTTCACATTGGTCATGCAATGCCGAACATTTGCAACTTCAAAAAGAGGGTCTCAAAAATAAAACAAAAATCATTGGAAAGAAACCAACAACTAAGGTTAGCAATTGCCACGTCCTCGTGACAGGACTGGTATAGCTTAGCCGTTTCTTCCTTGATGAGGCTGCAGCTCGCTTGGCTGTGGCCAAGGAGGAGGAGAAGCCGCTCAGACGAGGCATTGCTTCCCTTTAGCGGATGCAGGAGCGACACCCTAAAGTCCTTGGGTAGAGAAGCAGATGCAGCAGGCTCGATAGGAGTTGATTACCATTGAGGAGAGGCCCCACGAGTTTGCCTTTCACCGACAGGCATCTCAGTGGACCCAGGTGGGCTACAGAGTTACTGGTGAGTTCTATGAGATTGGGGCCCCGCCATGTGCGTACCAGTGTTAGCCAATTGAGGAGACCTGATGGGTTAGTTGCTTCAGAGCTTGAGGATATGCGTGCGGTTGCTACTGACTTTTACCGTGAGTTGCTTTCAGCTGAGGCTCAGTCAGAGCGTCAGAGAGCATGCAGAGAGTAGGTTTGGGACAAATGCCTTGCCTAGTTACTAAGGAGATGCGTCACAGACTAGAGATGCATCTCTAGCTAGAGGAGCTACATGAGGCCCTCAGAGCACTTCCTCGAGGTAGTTGCCCTAGGAAGGATGGTTAGACACCCAGTTTTTTCTTGGAGTATTGGGAGCTGCTTGGTTCGGATCTATGCAGCGCCTATCAACACATTTTGCACACTAGAGAGATGCCTGACAGCTTGAGCGAGGGGCTGATTTACCTTATTCCGGAGGAGGGGGGCTCCTTGGACAAGATTCGGCAATGTTAACCCATCTCAACTCAGCCTACAACATATTAGCGAAGGCTCTTAGTTTGAGAATTCAGCCACTACTTGAGAGAATTATACATGAGACTCAGATAAGTTTTGTCAAGGAGCGCAGTATGCTTGACAACATCTTTACCTTTTGGGAGGCGTTGGCCCTCACACGTCTTCGAGGAGAGGATCTTGTGATACTCCTTCTCAAATTTGAGAAGGCATACGACAGAGTTGACTCGGACTTCTTGGAGGACACTCTTGGCAGGATGGGCTTCTCAGATGCTTGGATCAGAGGGGTGTCAGCTCTCTACAAATGTGCGCATAGTCAGGTGCTTTTGGCAGGGGGAAACATTTCATGCTCATGCATTCGGTTCGACAGGGTTGCACTCTTGTCCGCTTGCTCTTTCTCTTCTATGCTGAGGTGATGAGCATATTTTTGACTTCATAGGAGGTTGGTTTGCGTGGGCTAGAGCTCCCTATTAGGGGAGATGAGTTGCTTGACGTGAGTTTGCTGACGCCTCATGCTTGTATGTGGAGGGCCATGAGGCCAATTTGCACAGGTGTGAGGAGGCTCTTGAGGTGTTTTGTTGTGCATCAGGGGCACTGACCAATTGGAGAAAGAATGTGGCTTTCTGGGTTGGCAGTGCTCTTATGCCTGATTGGTCGCCAGATGAGGGCTTCAGGTGGATACCCCCAGGGACTGATGTACGATATTTGGGATGCCAGGTTGGCTTGGATTTGTCTCCAGAGTAGCAGACTGCTCCCCTCCTCTCCATTAGGAAGAAGGTGCTACATTGGAGTTCTGCACGGCTCTCTGTGGCTGGTAGAGTGGTAGTGGTCAACCAGGTGCTATTGGCTACTATGTGGTACATCACGTCCTATTGGATCTTCTCGAGGTCTTGTATCAGCCAGCTGGAGAGGCTGATCAAGAATTTTTTGTGGTCAGGGCGCGACACTCAGTCAGCCAGGGCCAAAGTGTCCTGGCAGGTCATTACCTTACCATGTTATCAGGGCGGGCTAGGGATGATCGACCCAACACGGCAGAGCATAGCCCTCCTTGGGAAGTTGGTGGTTAGAGGACTTCTACCAGGGGAAGAGCCCTCGAAGGAGTTGTTGCTACAGTGGATTCGTGCTCGAGTTCCTTATATGGGCGGCCCTTGGAGCCCGTCCATCAAGTGGATTTTTACAGAGAAGCGCCGGGTCGGCCTGAGTAGGAGTTGGGATGGCCGCTTTGCCGCGAGTTTGCTTAGATCTTTGGAGTAGCTGAGGAGTGGCGTGGAGCAGCACCAACCCACTTGCATGGAGGAGCGTTTGAGACAGCCACTTGTTTGGAACCCCATGGTTAGCACATAGAGAGGCCACTTGGTGGGCAACAGGCCTCATGTTTCTTGGGATCCCATGGCAGAGGGTCCAGCTTGCACGTTCGGTTATTAGCTACAGTTTTTAGACCTCCCCGAGGAGGTCCAAAGCATCCAGTTCCGAGGCATGAGGGGAGTGCAGAGCATGTGTCAGGATATCACAGAGGCCATCCCAACTGAGTGACACACCCCTCTAGAGGCCACAGCTCCCAGGTGGATGGGGGTGTTCACGCGCTTGGAGGTCCTCATTGCAGTTAGGGATTGCTCGAAGATAGTACCCCCATGTTTTTCGAGATTCAAGGGAAGAGCTGACTTCACAGAGTCTCAGTAGAGGCGCTACAGGCTGCAGAGTGCAGTTTTCAGAGGATTAGAGTTGTGGGCATCTGTGGGAGGAGTTGTGTCATTGTTCCTGACCAACAGACCACTGGCGGCTCTAGGAGAGTCGCCCTCTGGCACGAGTGCAGTGGGACCAAGGAGAGGTTCTGGTGGGATTTTTTCTCTTCAGCCGACCGTCCAGGGACGCTCTTTTTCCAGTACACAGCTCGATTGGGGCGACACATAGTGACAGCACAGAGAGAGGCTCTCCTAGCTGTTGCAGAAGGAGGGTCTCACGGCTAATTTTGTGTCATTTTTTTGGGAGCGGTTGTGGGACAGCAGGCAGCCGAGGAGAGAGTTACTCTTTTTCAGTGGCTGATAGCACATAGGGCTAAAGCAGTTGGGTTGGTTGGCACAAAGTGGCTTCTCGACAGCATGTGCGGCTTGTGGCCATCCAGTGGAGAGTTAGTGACATTGTTTGTGGGACTCCCCAATGGCATAGCAGGTTTGGCTTCGGGTTCTCCGGCTGATGCTTCTCTACAGCCCGACAGTACACGTGGGGTGATGCAGCTTGGTCCACTCTCACAAGCCCATCACTCCACTTTGAGCTGGCTTCCACCAGTAGGATGGTACATATCATATGTGTGTCGACTATAGAGCACTAAATAGGATCACTATCAAGAAAATTTTTCGTGTTCCACGTGTAGAAGACCTATTTGATAAGCTACAAGGGTCAACCTACTTCAGTAGGATTGACCTAAAAAGTGGTTATCATCAAATAAGAATAGTTGATCAAGACATTGTAAAGACCTCATTTCGCACATTGTCATGCCTTTTGGCTTGACCAATGCACCAGCCACATTCAACCGTCTGATGGAGAAGCTATTCAGGCCTCACGGAAGCTTTACTGGAGTGTTCTTTGATGATATAATCATCTACTCTAATTCATTAGACGAGCACACCTCCAGGTAATATTTCAAGTTTTACGAGAGAATATACTTTATAGAAATTGAAAGAAAAGTGAATTTTTCTTACAAGAGATTCAGTATTTAGGTCACATTATCTCTCTAGATGGCATCCAAATGGATCCATCAAAGTTAGAGATAATAAAAGGATGGCCTAATCCAAGGAAGCTACATGAACTAAGAAGCTTTATAGTATATGTGCAGTATATACTATAGACGCTTCATAGAAAAATTCTCACAAATCGTAGGACCATTACATAACCTAACAAAGAAAAACGTTAGGTATATATGGTCCACCAAGGAGAACAATGCTTTCGAAAAGCGTATCTCTCAACGTGTGCTTACATTGCCGGATCTCTCAAAACCCTTTGAGGTCCAATGCGATGCGTATGGAGATTGCCTTGGAGCTGTTTTGCTCCAAGAAGGGCACACCATAGCCTATGAAAGTTGAAGGCTCGACCATGTTGAGCAAGCTCTAGGTATATATGAGAAGGAACTCTTAGCAGTTCTACATGCTCTAGACTCGTGGAAGCACTATTTATTGGGAACTCCTTTCATTCTGCGAATGGATCATCAAAGCCTTAAGTACTTCATGACGCAGACCAAGCTCTTCGACAGACAAATGAGGTGGGCAAATTTCCTTTCGCAATTCCGTTTTCATATTGCTCACATTGCTGGCAAGCATAATCAAGTAGCCGATGCACTCTTAAGACGACCGAGAGTGAATGCGGTATCCATAGCAACTCACAATGATCTATCTTCTATGATAGATGAGTACGCTATTGATCCCGTTTTTAAAGATGTGATTTCAGCCCTTGCACTAGGGAAAAAAGAAGAACCATTTACTTTACAAGATGGGTATCTTCTCTATGGCAATAGGCTATGCGTTACTAACTCACTACGTGAGAAAGTAATGTATGAATCTTATGCTCCTCCTTATGCGGGGCATAGAGGGATTCAGTCTACCCTAAAAGGGATAGAAACATACTTCTATTGGCCTGTCATGAAAACAAACATACAAGAGTATGTTTTAAAATGTACGGTATGCCAATAGACGAAGTTTGATAGAGGGAAGCAACCTGGATTGCTTCACCTTTGCCAATCCCTAATTCACTATGGGAGAGCATATCCATGGATTTTATCTTTGGATTGCCCAAGTCTATCGATGGAAATATAGGAATGTGGACGATAGTGGACAGGTTTAGCAAAGAAGCACATTTCATACTTGTCAAAACGACTATCAAGGCTCATCAAATGGCAACCCTCTTTATATCACAAATCTTCAAGTACCACGGCTTGTGAAACTGGCCCGTAGGGCGGTAGACGTTGGCTTTCACCCGAAATTCTTGACTTTAGACTTTAGGACACAAAGGAACTTCCCGAATAAGCCTGTGACTAGAATTCAACACTTCATGACAAACCACGGCCTGGCAACTAGAGCGCTACCAAGCAGACAACGACACCTTGTTGGCCCCAAAGACTGGCGCCCCTTTCGGTATTTCTTTATTCTTATTATACTTGAGAAAAACCTGTAAACTTCTACAAGCTGTCTCACTTTTATCAGGCTGAAATTCCTCTACTCCAACCCGATTTTGGCAACATAACCACAGTAGAAGTCTCCACGGACAAAATCACACGTAAACATTGACTTTCTACGCACTTTAGAGCACTTTGCAAAACCTGGCGAGAAATTACAGCTCGCTGATTTCTTTGTTTTGCGCTCCAATCTGCATGCCCATTGCTTCCGTGGACAGCCCTTGAGCTCTTGCACTTGTAGGGTCATTTGCCCCTTGAATTAGACGAGATTTCTTGCGGGAAATCTCTCTAAATTGGCCTGTACAAGCACCCAATGCTTTCCCGAGGCTCCCCTAGCAAATAAACATCCAAACGCTTCTGTCTAACCCTCACCAAGCTGTCCAAATCTGTCCATGGCTGTAATTGCAGGTTTTTGACCCAATTTCGGCAGCATAACAGTACAAATATCCCTGTAGGTCAAGAGTACATGTCAAGGACACTTTCCCTTGAGGTATGGAAGCTTTCCAGTGAGCTGCAGGTCAATTTTAGCATGCTGTAATTTTCTGTTTTGCCACTATTAGGTGCCTACTGCCCTGTACATGCATCCCAAGGCCTTTCTGAGGCTCCCTTGGCAATTCCCTGTAGTTTAGGTACGAAACCCTAAACCTGCAGAAAAACACAGCAGGCTGTAATTCTCTGTTTTGGACTGTTTCGAGCGGAGTGAGCACGCCTACGCGTGTCTCAGGTACTCCCGCACGCAATGGGATAGTTCCCCTTCAAATCGGACGAGTTTTCACGCGAGAAAACTCTCCGTTTTCGCATTCCTTCGTGATGGTACTGTGCGTACCTGAAGTGGATTAGCAATTAGCTAATCCGGTTCTTGTACAGAAGGCTCTTGCCTTGGCAAACGCGCATAAACCCCCAGAACTGTACATAGTCATCTGAGAAGCCCAACTAGTGGGCATTACCATATGTGCAAACTTCAAAGGGGGGAGAGATGCGCGAGAGAAAATCGTCGTGCTACATAGAGGAAGGGAGAAGGCAAGCTTTCATTAAAACTGTGATCACTTGCACCCACTACTCACACACTGTAGCACACACTGTAGCAAAACAATCAGCCCTCTCTCTCTTGGGCGCCCTCTCTAGCTGAGGTTAACTGCAGGTTACTTTACAACTGCCAAGTGTCTGGTTTGCCACTTTTGAGTTAATTCCCTAGTACCCACCAACTTATAAGTGTCGCGAGGGGCCTAAATGACTTTGACCTGAGCCTAGACACCCTTTTGTTGCTCGGCTTCCAGTGCCGATTGGCCCGATCAACTCGTGGTGACCTGCCCTTCCCGAATGCGGGTAAAACTCTCGGCCATCGGTCGTTTCACACTGGCCATACAATGTCCGGCCATTTGCAACTTCAAAAGAGGGTCCCAAAAATTAAACAATAATCGTCGGAAAGAAACCAACAACTCAAGTTAGCAATTGCCATGTCCTCGTGACAACTTGCCAATGTTCATAGTGTCGGATAGAGATTCTAGAATGACCAATAATTTTTGGAAGAGTCTTTTTGAGAATTTAGGTACAAGGCTAAACTTCTCTTCGGCATATCATCCGCAAACGGATGGCCAAAGTGAAATAGCTAACCTAACAATTCTTGATCTACTAAAAGCTTATGTCACAGAAGTAGATCAAAAGTCCCAATGGGAGAAGGACTTACCTTTAGTGGAGTATGCTTACAACAACACTTTCATACTTCCACAGGAAAAGCACCTTTTGAGGTGATAGAGGAGAATCTTTCCAAAAGATTAAGGATGCTATATCCACCTCTCAGAACAAAGGCAAAGGGCTGTTGCTGATAAGCACAGAAGAGCTCTAGCCTTTAAACAAAATGCTTGGGTCTTGCTTAGGTTTCCCAAGGTACTATGGTCTTAGCCTCCAAAAAGGTACTATGGTCTCTTTCAGATTCTTAGGCTGATCAATGAGATGGCTTATCAACTCAAGTTGCCCATTGGCTCATACACAATGCTTTCCACGTGAGCCTACTGAAGCCATACAAAGGAGAGTTACCTCAAGAAGCAATCATTGAAGACCCATCGGAGATCGAGGACCAAGAAGAGGTGTTGCAGCTCGAGTCGATTCTTTGACTCGAAGACAAGGTATTGAGAGGCGCTAAGACTATCCGACAATATCTTACCAAATATAAAAACTATCCTTTTGAGAATGCTAGATGGATGCAAGGCATACAATTAAAGGATAACCTAAACCTTGTCAATGCTTACAATGATTCCCTAGAGTAAGGAAATGTAAATATGTATAAATGAACAAAGTTTTGTCTTATAAGACTCTCTTTTTCTTTATTGTGCACAAATGTTAATAAGTATGCATGCTTAGGATCATGTTTGTGGAGACGACGTCTCCCGAACACTAAGTAGAGTTTGTCACTCTACTATGGAAGATTGATACGGACTAATGTGCAGACATGTTTGCGGCAGCTAAGGCTCTCAAGCACCAAATGGACTAGTCATCCATTCTAGAACGGTGTTGTAGGGTAAAATAGGGATCCTCTACCCACTAGCAAATGGACTAATGACTAGGCTTTATCTTCTGTATCTCATAGTTGAGGACGACTATGATTTCAAGAGAGAGGTAATGCCATAAAAACTAATATCTTATTCTCCCAAATGATTTTCTCATGTTAAACTGATCATTTCATATGGGGACGTACTAGGGCAGTAAAAGCTAGAATATTGGTAAGGCTGCCAGACCGGTGTCAGCAGGGATCCAAAGGAGGGATCCAAGGGGGGACATTCTGCAAAAGAGCAATGTGCATCAATGGAGCTTAAAAGACGTAAGGTTTAGGTCCATTAAGACTTCCATAGGCTAAGGTTCCAAAATCTAAATTAATAAGTCCAATGGCCAAAAGGGGAAAAATTGGATGATTATGGGAAGACTAAAAAGTCTTCCCACATCCCTAGGAAGGAGGGGGCGAGTCTTAAAGGTAGGGGAAGAGAGAGAAACACACACACACACACACACTCCCAAGCTCTCCCTTTACACAAAGGGAATAATGGACACATGGCAGGCTCCTAGCCCACCAGATACCCCCAATCTCCCCTCAAATCCTGTTGGATGGCCATAGAGGTGGACCAATGAGAATTAGGCTAGAGTAAAATTAGTCTAATCAATTAAAAAATGCTTGATAAAAGAACCAATAGAAATTAAGCTCCCTAGAAGACTATTGGACAGTCTACCAAGGGGTCCAATGAGCATCCAACAGCCCAATGTCTTACTTGATTCCTATTGGCGAGAAGATTAAAAGGTCCAATGAGAGTTTAAATAAATTCTTTTAATTACCTAAACTCTCACAAAAGGGGAAAGGGGGACACTTGTCACAAGGTGTCACGTGACACATCCAACCCTATGTGTCCATGACAAGCTACAGCATGACCAGGGTTCAGTTCAGTCAAGTCAATCTAAAATAGGAACTGATCTGGCACTTTGTGCGTCTGTTCGCAGACCGTGCATGTCTAGACACTTAGATTAGATGCATATTCTCTGGTTGCACACAGCATGACCATCAGATTCCAGTCAGATCCCATCAGTAACATTTTTACAGTACATAGACCTATTTTCCCTATTTTTGACATTTTTCACTTATTATTTTTAAGTGACTTTTGTTGGAAAGTAGGTAGGGCAAGTTTGATAAGTTTGTATATAAGTAAACCTAGCGCTAGCACTTTCTGGCAGAAGAGGCAGCAGGAGCACCTTGCTCAACAGGCAACTTCTCAGCAAGACCAACCCCCACGACAACTCTGGCGTTTTCTCTTACCAGAGGGCCTAGCATTTTTGCACCAGATCAGCCAACGTTTTTGCACTTGCAGATTCCCGACGACAGTAGATAGCAGATCAGTCCTAGCGTTAGCAGATTTTCCCTGAAACAGCAGATCAGCCCTAGCGTTAGCAGATTCAGCCATAGCGCTTTTGGAGCAGCAGGCGACCTAGCGTTTTGCAGTTCCTTCGCGATGGAATCCACAGTAGCACCAGCGTTTTTAGTTTTCAGCAGTCAGACATCGCAGATAAAGCCCCAAACCTGGCAGATCTCACCTTCCCGCAGCAGATCCTCGCCGCACAGTCAGATCCAGCGAAGTTTACAGTTTCAGCCCCGAAAATGCAGATTTCAGCATCTGCGTTTTCAGCGCGTCGTCGTTGTACGGTTGTCATCGACGTAGAGTCAGAATTCAGCAGATAAAGATTTGCAGATTTCAAGCCCTTGGCATTCTCAGATTTCAGCCCGTCTCGTCGTCCTCCTCTTTGTTGTCGACATTGTCGGCAAGTCCAAGCATTGTAGAGATTTGTGCAATCATAAGTAGACCGCTCTTGCCATAGAGAGTGGGGCCTTCGGAGGAGGGTTTTACGTCTCTGTTGTCGTATTCTCTTCTCTATCTCTCAATCTCATCACCTTCATTCACAGTGTTCATCCACTTTGTTTGTGTCCATTGCACTCTCTCACTAAAGGAACGGAAGGCTCTCCCTTGCGTAAGTAAAAGTAACCTTGAGCACAGTTTGGAGCACTCATCTTGAGCAAAGTTCAACATTCACTTCCGCTGCACCTTACATTGGTATCATA
Source organism: Adiantum capillus-veneris (assembly GCF_014529385.1). Taxonomy (NCBI): domain Eukaryota; kingdom Viridiplantae; phylum Streptophyta; class Polypodiopsida; order Polypodiales; family Pteridaceae; genus Adiantum; species Adiantum capillus-veneris. Next base: position 143,134,946 of record NC_140951.1, on the reverse strand, counting down.
GCTTTGGCAGTGTTCTGTATCACTCAAGGAAAGAACCACAAGAACCAAAGATTTTTTTTTGCTTGTTGCGGTCGCATGAACCCAAGTTCGCTTGGGCGTGTTGATTCCTAATCGTGTTTTTGAAGAGTGACAGGAATCCCAAGAAAGAAGGGCTTGTCCAGCCTCCCCTTGTGCCTCTTTTCACTCATTGAGAGCTGACCGTGCACTTAGTGGCCGGCCAATCGACGTGAGGTGGGAAAAAGCAACCTTGGTGTGAGCGCAAGGCCGCCAAGGGGTGCGCCCGTGGAAAAGAGCAGAACTCGGGTGAAGAGAAGATCCTTCTCTAACACAGATTGCAAGCGAAAAGAAGAACCTCAAGAACTCAAGACCCTCAAGAACCCAAGAACCAAGACCCCCAAGAACCCAAGTTCCTTGTGAACTTAAGAACCCAAGACCACAAGAATCCACGACTTCAGTGGATGGTCATCACTCGAAGCGGAATGGATACTTCGCTTGGAGGTGATGAGCATGAGAGAGGCGAAGAAGAATTTTCCCCACCAGGAGGTTTCTCCGACCCTCCCCCTTTCCCATCTATGCCAAGGATTGGACTAACTCCTATGAAGGAGTTGATGCAGTTGTTTATGGACAACAAGTTCGAACGCGAAGCAAGAGAAGCAGAAAGAAAGGCCTACGAAGAAAGTATGGCAGCCATAGATCGTGAATACGACGCAAAAATAAAAGCCATAGAGCGTGAGCATGAGCGCGAGAACAAAGCAAGACTAGCAAAATTTGATCGCGAGAACAAAGCAAGACTGCAAGAAATGTTGCGACTCTTTTCTCAAGTTTAGGTACAGATGTAAGAGATTCGGGAAAAGGAGACTCTCGCAATCTCTTCTTCTCCAAAGCATGACACACAGGATTTGCATGATGATAGGCATGATGATCACGATGTGATTTCTCACAAGCATGATGATTTGCAGGATAATGATGTGATTGAAATGATGGGTTAGTTGATATTGTTTCTAGTGAAGCTAACCTCATTGCAGATTTCGATCAATCACGAAGAACCGATCTTGACTCTTGAGTCGAGGTACACAGAACCCCCACAAGACGCCCCACAAGACAATTCGATAGATCCCGAAGAACCGATCGTGGCTCTCGAGCTTAGGTCCAAAGAACCCTCACAGGAAGTATTATGTGCTCGCATGATTCGTCAACATGCATTATTCGAGTGTTTTATTCGTGATCGTTTCCTGTATTTTCGTGAGCGTCTTTATGTGCTCCCTTTTCCTAGGCATGACGTATTGTACGTTGAACACGTTTCACTCATGAATGAGCATGGGCATTTCCATTGTGTTTTTCCAAGTTGATTGATTTGAATCAGCATGCCACAAGATTCGATCTCATTGTTTGCGTGTGTGTGGTGAACGGTTTGGCACTCCGTCTCTTTGTTCATCTACATTGCATGCAGAGTCTTTGAGGAAGACAAGATTTTTTCCAGTCACTTTACATGAAATAGGTATGTTCATGTTTTTGTGTTGGAAGTGGTTTTAGGAATTTTCAGCCATGGAGATTCTTGAAGAAGAAAGAAGGATGACTTTAGACGAAGTTGAAGCATTGAAGGAGCCACAGAAGACTTTGTGTCGCTTTCGGCGCGGCCCAAAGAAGCAAGCGTTGCAAACCTTTATGAAGTTCAAGTATCGCACGACCCACACCTTAGAGTGGGCCACCGAAGAGTTCTTTTCAGGATTCCGGATGCTATTGGCGATCTCCCTTGAGGCCATACAGCTCGGTACCAATACCTCACTTTAAAATGGAGGGGATGTCACGTGACACATCCAACCCTATGTGTACGTGGACAAGCTACAGCATAACCTGAGTTCAGTTCAGTCAAGTCAGTCTAGAATAGGAATTGATCTGGCACTTTGAGTCTGTTCACAGACCGTGCATGTCCAGACACTTAGATTAGATGCATATCCTCTGGTTGCACACAGCATGACCATCATTCCAATCAGATCCCATCAATAGCATTTTTACAGTGCATAGACCTATTTTCCCTATTTTTGACATTTTTCACTTATTATTTTTAATTGACTTTTGTTGGAAAGTAGGTAGGGCAATTTTGCTAAGTTTGTATATAAGCAAACCTAGCGCTAGCACTTTCTGGCAGAAGAGGCAGCAGGAGCACCTTACTCAACAGGCAACTTCTTAGCGAGACCAACCCCCGCGACAACTCTGGCGTTTTCTCTTACGAGAAGGCCTAGCGTTTTTGCACTAGATGAGCCAACGTTTTTGTGCTTGCAGATTCCCGACGACAGTAGACAGCAAATCAGCCCTAGCACTAGCAGAATTCAGCCGTAGCGTTTTTGGAAAAGCAGGCGACCTAGCGTTTTGCAGTTCCTTCGCGATGGAATCCACAGTAGCACCAACGTTTTCAGTTTTCAGCAGTCAGACATCGCAGATCAAGCCCCAAACCTCACAGATCTCACCTTCCCGCAGCAGATCCTCGCCGCACGGTCAAATCCAGCGAAGTTTACAGTTTCAGCCCAGAAAATGCAGATTTCAGCATCTGCGTTTTCAACATGCCGTCGTCGACATAGAGTCAGAATTCAACAGATAAAGATTTGCAGATTTCAGCCCTTAGCATTCTTAGATTTCAGCCCGTCTCGTCGTCATCCTCTTCGTCCTCAACATCGTCGGCAAGTCCAAGCATTGTATTCTTAGATTTCAGCCCGTCTCGTCGTCATCCTCTTCGTCGTCAACATCGTCGGCAAGTCCAAGCATTGTAGAGATTTGTGCAATCATAAGTAGACCGCTCTTGCCATAGAGAGTGGGGCCTTCGGAGGAGGGTTTTACAACGTCTCTGATGTCGTATTCTCTTCTCTCTCTATCTCTCAGTCTCAGCACCTTCATTCACAGTGTTCATCTACTTTGTTTGTGTCCATTGCACTCTCTCACTAAAGGAACTGAAGGCTCTCCCTTCCGTAAGTAAAAGGAACCTTGAGCACAGTTCGGAGCACTCATCTTGAGAATCCGGTCCTCAACTGTTGTCAATTGTTCTATTTCTCTCTTTTCAAGTATTGTCTATGCCAAACTAGCTAGATGTAATTGCTATGTTGCTGTCTTCAACTAGGTCTTTTCTCTATGCTCATTAAGAACTTGTTCTTAATGAAATGCTCACTATGTAATCATTTTCCGCTACACACAAGTTACTAGTGCATTGAATGTTACACCTGCTGAGATCAATGCATCGTGGGTTCTCTGAACGAGTCTTTTTGCTTGCACAATTCTTTTCTTACTGTAAGAATTGCCTTTATCCCCATTTTGGTTTGTCTCTTAGAGGTCCTTTTGACATATCTCCTCATGCTAATGAGGTGGGTGTTATGATAACTTGCCGAATTATTCCAATAGATGAGTTACCAAATATGTGCCATGCTTGTGATAGTTGCTTTTTTGATCACGTGATGGATGGCTTATTGACATGTAGAAAAAAATCTATCTTCATTGTATCTCTTAACAAGTTCATTGTATATTAAGATCTTGGTCTTGTCTTGAGTCTTGCTTTCTCTGATTTCTCTCGCATCAAAGACCAAATTTCTCGTTGGTTTGGAGGACACTTTGAACCTCTTCTGGTAGGGTTGAATGGACAGTTGGCAAGGGGTGCTACTATGCGGCTTATTTTGTCGGCAACGCCGATTTTCTTACCTAGGCTAAAGTTGATCTCAAAAAGCTAACTCTTGTAGAAAATTCAACCCATTGCCTTTGTTTATATCGAATTCTGAATGTATGAAAATCCATTTGAGACTTTTGTGGTTGGTAATAACGAGCTCAAACACTTGACCTAAAAGATAGTGTTGCTACTTCTTGAGAGCATAAACCACAACTAGTAGTTGTAGGTCATGAGAGGGGTAATTCTTCTTATGAAAGAGGAGCTAGAAACTAAAGAAGATACTCTTGGACAAATTCAAAGTAATGAGTTAGCTGATTCTTAAGTTCTAGCGCTTCTGGTAGTGTCAGCTTGGAGGGAGCTTTAATAATGGACTAGATATCCGAACCTCAAAAAGGCGGAAGATTTTATCGCTCTTCTAGAAATATATCTTGATATCTTTTTTTTGAAAATATTTTTCTGAAATTATATCTTGATATCTATTTGGGGTCCTAAGCCACTTGATTTTTTCTTGGGTTTATTTAACTTGATGACCTAAATGGATAGACCTTTCTCGCGACTCTTAACCAATTGAGTAAACTTAACTACTCTTAGAGATCTGTGTTTCTTTTGCCTTGTACTTGTATGTTGTTCCTTTAGCTGTATCAATGTCACATTCCCTTGATTGCAATAACTTGATTTTTGCTCATCCAATCCACCCCCAAAATTTCTTGATACATATGTCACAAACGGGAGCGCACACAAATAATCAACAAGCTGAAAATAAATAAACTTCCAACTCAAAAGAGATAAGGGAGAAGATCGGGACAGTATTTGGGACCAGAAGATGGGCTGATTACCCCCTCCCTCATTTAAAGAGAATCTTTATTAGGGAGAATCTTTTTACAAGCACAAGAATCGGAGTGACTCCTCTGTTCTACATCTTTTGGCTCAGTGGTCAATTCCTTCCCAGGCGGGAAATTTCCGAGAGATGAGCTCTCAATTTTGGCTCTTCCCAGAGCGTGAAGGTCTACAGATCGTTTCCGATTCCGTTCTGGAATCTTTCAGCATAGGCCGAGGCCTCGTTGCTCCTTCTCCGTGATGGAGTACCTGCAAAAGCACAAACACGAAAGAACAACTCGTATGGCGAATTCATAATCGATACCTGTTGCTCCGAGTACATGAAAGCGAACTCCGAGTATTTGCCTCTCTTAGTCACTTGTAGATTCTCGGTGGTGGTGCTCCCTTGTTGCAAGCGCTTGTGCAAAAACTGGACGCTGAGAGAGAGAGAGAGAGAGAGAGAGAGAGAGAGAGAGAGAGAGAGAGAGAGAGAGAGAGAGAGAGAGAGAGAGAGAGAGAGAGAGAGAGAGAGCTGCTTTTATAGGCTCCCGTACTCGACAGGAATAGCCGGTGCGAAGCCAACTGAAATAAGGGCGGCCAAGTAGCACTAGTGAGAGAGAGAAGCTGCGCACTGTTTTTGCTAGTCAGAGAGAGGGAAATCGTACGCTTTATTTTCAATGGGATAGTGTTGGCTTTTTTTAAAATAAATCTTTGCTTTAATGTAAGTGGTCTGTCTACTTATTAAGTGGGCGATCGGTACTTGTTTAAAAAAATGTGAACCTGGACAAAAATCAGTAAAATTGAGTGAGCTGAAAATTGATGTTATGCAATCGTGTTCTAGGCATCTCCGGATGCAGTTCTTAGGTACAGATGCAATGCAAACACAGATTCCTCGCGGGAGAGCATATGCTCTTCTCGGAAAACGCTTAAAAAATATTCCGCTTTTTAGAAAAAGCTTCTCAGAACCCATCTTTATTCTTGTGCTTGCATCTTTACGCATATTCTTTTTTTAGTTCGGGTCTCCTGCCAGACAAAAGAAATATTCCCTTTCCAATGCTCTCGTCACTCATCATGTGACGCATCAGGAATATTTGTTTCCCGGTCTCTCCTACCGAACTAACAGAACAACCCCTTTGCGATGCTTAATGTCACCCATCATATAACACATCAGAGTTGTCCGTTCCTGATGGCTTTTAATAATTCCAATAGGTCTCCGTGCCTAACCTTACAGTTCAAGTGCACACATTGAAATATCCTAATTTCACAAAAGAAATTACTCAAAAGTAAGAAAATAGTCCATTTAGCAACAATATATATATATATATATATATGTATATATATATATATATATATATATATATATATATATATATATATATATATATATATATATATATATATATATATATATATATATATATAAATTTTCCATCTTGAGTACACAAAATTGGCCAATGATGCTCTCAACTCCTTACCCGTGGTCTGAGCCTCGAGTTGCCATCTACTAATGATGAAATTAGATTTGAACTTATCTTGAACAATCTTCTTTGAGAGGTATTTGCTTTAGATTGCACAAAGTCTGGTACAATGCTTCTAGATACTGTGGTACTTGATGACGACGATGTTGTCATGTTGTCGACGACTACGATGACGTTGTCAAGGGCTGAAATCTGAAAACGCTATGTCTATTGTAGTGGATTTGTGTCATGCTGTGAGGCAAGGGCTGATTTGCTACCGCCAAGGCCTACAAGGCTGAGGATTGCAAAAACACAGACTGCTTATGGCTGAAAACAGAAAATGTTGGCTAATCTGGGCTGAAAAGTGAACATTGCAGATCTGCTGCGATAGGCGAGATGCACCGAGAATCTGCTACCGGATGGGGACGGTACAGCTAGGCTAGGGGCTGCTCTGAAAACACTGGTCTTGCAGATGTTAAACGTTGATGGGCTGATGCTGAAAACGCTGAGTTCCTTGCTAGCAAACGCTAGATCTGCTGAATTGATGAGAGGTTCTTATGCTCTGCTTGGTAATTGAAGCACTAGAGCTGCCTATATAGGAGATTCATGGTGGGTCGAGCAATGCTTCCTAAAGCCCCACGACTTGGGAAATATGTTGGGTTAAAGACCTAAATAACCCCTTTTTTGTACATTTTTATACTTTGTCCAGGTTCACATTGAACCTAATGTGAACCTGGACAATTTTTTTTTAAAGTTACTTATAATAAAAGTGGGAAAGCCCAAAACTCACTTATTGAGTTTTCCCCAAAAACGTGCTCTCTCTCTCTCTCTCTCTCTCTCTCTCTCTCTCTCTCTCTCTCTCTCATTTCGATCCCTAGCGCTTCTGTTCTACTGCATCTGTGCCTTGCTCTACCTGGCCCAATCTTGCACTCCTTCACCTCGCGCATCTCCCGGTAGCCTCTTTTTCGCGCTTTCAACTGGTATCAGAGCTCTAGGGTTCAAAATAGGACCTGCGCAGTGTGCTGGACAGCAAGTTAAATTTGCTCTCCTGCGACAATTTTCACTTCCATTGCAAAGCCTCTCGCTTCCGATGTCAAGGAGGTCACCAAAAACAGCCCAAAACAGGCTGTTTATAGGTTATTACAGGTTAAAACAGCAATACACAGGTGTACCAAATTTGTGGGATCACATGTATTGATGTTTGGTGCAAGGATTTGAGTGAAAAGCTGAGTACAGGTGATTTAAATCGCATATTCAGCTGAAAATTCAGATTTGGACAGTTTCATGTAAAGAAATTGTGGTTTATCGTATGCAAAGTCTCGTGATTGCTCCTATTTGCTGAAATTTTCAGCCTATTGCATCTCTCTTGTATACACACTTGTGGTTGAGCTAAGATGGCTGCTACCTCTTCCGCTTTTGACATTAAAAGTTTGATGGAAATCAAACGGTTCGATAGTCAAGGCTTCGACCTCTGGCAAGAATGCATGCAAGGTATCCTTTTCTTAAAGGATTGTGAAGATGCATTAAAAGAGAATAAGCCGCAAGGTTTGTCTGACTTAGAGTGGGCCAGGTTGAATAAGAAGGCCATGGCCTACATCAAAATGGCTATTAATGATGACATTTTGACGGACATCAAGCGTTTGGACTCTGCTTATGCAATATGGCAAAAGCTAAAGGCCAATTATGAGAACACCACGTTTGTGAACCAGGTGCATTTGATGCGAAAGTTGGTGAATATGCAGTTTGATGACTTGAAGTCAGCTTCTGAGCATTTGAGTGCTTTTACAGGTGTATTGAGTCAGTTGTTGGACAGTGGGCTTCAACAATTTGATGATAAGCTGAAAGCTATTTTCTTGCTTATGACATTGCCAGATACTTGGGAAACATTGGTTGTCTCCTTGAGTAACAGTCTCAGCCTCACGTATGACGGTGTGAGAGGGTCTATTCTCAATGAAGAGATTAGACGCAAGTCTAGTGGGGAAGGTGGCATTTCTGCTTACAATGCAAGAGGTAGAAATCAAAAGCGTACTACGGGCAACATTACTCAAAATAGAAGTAAAAGCAAGACAAAAGATAAGGATGTCACTTGCTATCAATGTGGCAGAAAGGGTCACAAGAAACCCGATTGCAGGTATTTCAAGAAAGAGCAGGATAGGAAGAAGGAAGTGCAAGAGAAGAAGAAGAAAGATGAGAAGGAAGGGGAAAAATCAACAGATGATTCCTCCAAGGATGCTGAAAATGCAAATGTATACTCTAGTGTGGTCATTGAGGAGTTGTCAAACGTTGAGGAAATTTTTGTTGCGGCTTTATGCCCTTCAGATTTGGTGATAGCTAATGCAGAAGACATGCTTATCTCGAAGAAAGATGTCATTGATGCATTGCTTAGTGCTAATGATGGCCTATCTCAGTCTTAGATAGTAGATTCTGGTTCCTCTTTCCATGTGACTCCATCTTTGGAGTGCAGGCAATTATGGCAAGGTGTACCTTGGTGATAATTTTGCTTACAATATTGAGGGAATGGGTACCATGCGTTTGACTCTTAACAATGGTCAAGAGCTTGTATTGAATGATGTCAGGTTCGTACCAGGCATTAAGAAAAGTTTGCTATCTGTTGGCCAGTTAGATGCACATGGTTTTACTACCATCTTTGCTAGGGGTTCATGGTAGTTGCTTAAGGGCTCTATGCTTATTGCAAAAGGGTCTAAAAGAGGTACTTTGTACTATCTTCGATATAAAGCTTTTCCTGGTAAGTTTCTTGCTGTTGTTGAAGTTGCTTCATATACAGAATTGTGGCATAAGAGACTTGTCCATATGAGCCAAAGGCGTATTGATGTGCTTTCCTCTCTGAAGAGGGTTTATGTAAAAGGCAAAAACTTGGATTTTTGTAACGATTGTCTTTATGGAAAGCAAAAGAAATCTTCTGATTACTCTGGAGTCTCTCGCAAAGCTAATCCTCTTGATCTTATTCACTCTGATGTATGCACTATGCCTGTTAAGTCTTTTGGTGGTGCATTGTATTTTGTCACATTCATTGATGACTGTACTAGGAAAGGATTGTTGAAAAGTAAGAGTGAGACTTTGAATGCTTTTAAGAAGTTTCATGCTTTTGTCACTACTCAAAAGAGTGCTAAGCTTGAATGTTTCAGGTCGGACAATGGAGGATAATATGTATCTGCTGAATTTCAACGTTTTTGTGATGAAAATGGGATTAAAAGAGAGTTGACAGCCCCTTATAATCCGTCTTCAAATGGTGTGGCTCAGAGGTACAACCGTATTGTCTTCAAATGGTGTGGCTCGGAGGTACAACCGTACTTTATGTGAGAGAGTGCGTTGCATATTGTCCACTGCTAATCTTTCCCAAGAGTTTTGGGGGGAGACATTAAAAACTGCAGTTCATATTTGCAATCGCTCTCTGAATAGTACGCTAAAAATGACATTCTAGAGGAGGTTTGGTCTGGCAAACCTGCCTCTTATGATCATTTGAGAGTATTTGGCTACAAAGCTTTTGTTCATGTACGCAATGACTTCAGAACAAAGCTTGATATGAAGTCCATTAAAGGAGTCTTCCTAGGTTATGGGGAAGAAGGTGAAATAGGCTATAGAGTGTGGTTATCACAATTTAGAAAGGTAATTCGCAGCCGAGATGTAGTGTTCAATGAGGCAAAATTGCTTAAGAATGCTACAAAACCTGATGCTGACAAGAAAACGGTCAGATTTCAGCCTTTTGTGCCATCCATTGATGCTGAAAAAGAGACTCATGATGCATTACCGCAAGCTGAAATTGATAATCAGCCGGTTAACCTTAAGCCAGAAGAGGTAGGACATGATATTGATGCGCCTAATGAGGATGGACAGCCACCTGAATTGGCTGAAAATGAGCTGCCTTATGATGTAGAACCGTTGCCTGAGAATGTAGATATTGGGTACACAGGTTAACTCGTTTGAGAAGGCAACCGCAAAGAATCCCTCTTTGCATCATGTAATGTTGACAGATGAGGGTGAACCTCTTACTTATAAAGAGGCTAAGTCGTGTGAGTCAAGCAGTAAGTAGGAGCTCGCCATGCAAAGAGGAAATGAAATCCTTGTATGCAAATGATACTTGGAATCTTGTGCCATTGCTTAAAGGGAGAAAGGCTCTTCCTAACAAATGGGTGTACAAGATTAAGATTGTGGATGAAAAACCCAAAGTACAAGGCAAGATTGGCTGCAAAAGGATATGCACAGAAAGAAGGAATTGATTTTCAAGAAATCTTTTCCCCTGTTGTAAAGCTTACAACGTTACGTGTCCTTTTTGCTCTCGTTGCAGTGCTTGATTTGGAATTGAATCAAATGGATGTAAAGACAACATTTTTGCACGGTGACATTGAGGAGGACATATACATGAAACAACCTGAGGGTTTTTTTGTTCCTATACGCGAGGAACTAGTATGCAAACTGAAAAGAGTCGTATATGGTTTGAAAATTGAGACAATCATCATGGCAGTGATATAAGAAGTTTGACACTTTTACTATCTCAAGGCTTTAAACGCAGCCATGCAGATCATTGTTTGTATACGAAAAGGGATGAAGATGATAGTCCCATCATACTTGTTCTCTATGTTGATGACATACTGCTTGCCGCAAAACATAAGCCTAGTCTCGATGCTCTGAAGCGTTAGCTAAATTCAACATTTGCTATGAAGGATTTGGGTGATGCAGAGCATATTTTGGGCATGCGTATTAAAAGAGATAGAAATCTGAAGTTGTTGTTTTTATCTCAAAAACAAAATTGCTTTAAGAGCAAAAGTACTTATCTCCTGCAGTACCTTTACCTCCATACACCAAGCTTAGCAAAGTAGATTGACCAAAGGATGAGGTGGCATTGAAAGCAATGAAGGGAATTCCTTATGCATCAGCTTTTGGTTCTCTTATGTATGCTATGGTTGCCACTCGTCCCGACATTGCTTATGCAGTGGGAGTTGTTAGTCGATACATGTCGAATCCTGGCAAAGCGCATTGGGAAGCTGTCAAATGCATTCTGAGATATTTGAAAGGTACACAATCAAAGTGTATCTGTTATTGCAAAAGTGACTTAAAGTTGCAGGGATATTGTGATGCAGACATGGCAGGTGACATGGATACCAGAAAATCTACCAGTGGATATGTATTTGACATTGCTGGTGGTGCAGTCTCTTGGTGTTCTAGGTTACAGAAAATTGTGGCACTGAGTACTATTGAGGCTGAATACATTTCAGCCTCAAAGGCTTCAAAGGAGGCCATTTGATTGGAAGACTTGCAAAAGAACTTGGCATGCCTGCTCACACTCCAGTGTTGGGTTGTGATAGCCAAAGTGCTATCTATTTACCCAAAAATGCCATGTTTCATGCGCGTACCAAACACATAGATGTGCGGTACCACTTCATACGTCAGGTATTGGAGGATGGTCTAGTCACCTTGACTAAGATCAATACACAGGATAACCGTGCAGATGTTCTCACCAAGAGTCTTGCTAAGGCTCAACATGAGCATTCCATACGGCTGGTGGGAATTGGTTAACTTAAAGGCGTCATTTATGCCTTTAAGTGGGAGGTTGTTGGGTTAAAGGCTTAAACCAACCCCTTTTTGTACATTTTATACTTTGTCCAGGTTCACATTGAACCTGGACACATTTTTTAAAAGTCACTTATAATAAAAGAGGGAAAGCCCAAAACTCACTTATTGAGTTTTTCCCAAAAACGTGCGAGCTCTGTGTGTGTGTGTGTGTGTGTGTGTGTGTGAGTGATTTCGATCCCTAGCACTTCTGCTCTCCTGCATCTGTGCCTAGCTCTACCCGGCCCAATCCTGCACTCCTTCACGTCGCGCATCTCCTGGTAGCCTCTCCTTCGCGCTTTCAACTTATTTAATAAATAAGTGAAAAAAATGTACTTGGTAAAAACGTTCTATGCACCGGAAAATGCTCATGATGGATACTGACTGTTGATGCGAATGACCCTGGGTTGTGCAATCAGAGGGTATGCAGCTACTTTGCCTAGACATGCACGGCTTGCGTACAGGCTCACAAGGGTGCCAGAACACTTCCTAGGCTACCTAAACCCTAGAAGTAGGAACAGCTTGTCCACATGCACATAGCGTTAGATGTGCACGTGACATCCTCCCCAAGGTGAGGTACTGGTACTGAGTTGTATGGCGTCCATAGAGTCCACCAACAACACTTGGGATCCTGCAAAGTACTCTTCGTCGGCCCACTCTGTTGCGTGGGCCGAGCGATTCTTGAATCTCATGAAGCTCTGCAATGCTTGCTTCTTTGTGCCATATCGAAAGCAACATAGACTGACCTGTTGTGGCTCCGATGCTCTAACTTCTTCTATGGTCGTGGGTCTACCGTCGTCAAGAATCTCCGTTGAGGAAGATCCATGAAACCACTTCAAACACAAAACCATAAACATACCCGTTCATGTTGAGTGACTGGAAAAAAAGTATTCTTCCTAAATAACTGTGTATGCAATGCAGCTAAACAAAGTGACGGAGTGTCAAACCGTTCACCAAACACATGCCAAAAGTGTGATCTAATCTTGACTTGTCGTCTTAAAGCGATCAACTGTGGCAACTCACAATGGAAATGCCAATGCTTGATGGACAATCATGCTCGTGCTTTTTTTGTGACTGTGTCATGCCAAGGAATGAACATGCAAAAGCGACCAACAAAACGAACAATTGTGCGACATTGTGAATTCCTTGTTTGCAAATTTTCTTTCTTTTCTAGAGTGATCTGCAGAAATCTGTGCTCATCCGTGATCAATCATGTGCATCGTGCAACACGGCATGCCTATGAAAAGGGAACCAGAGTAACAGGGAATGGGTGGAACGGGCCCCTCTCGTTCTCGGAACGTGTTTTCAGCACAACTATGCAATCGGATCAGAACGGCGTTCTTTCCCGATGTGTAACCGGAACGGCCACCGGAACGGGCGAAGCGCAGTTCGGAACGCGGAATGGCCGGGCAAAACGGCAGATTCAAAATTTTTAAAAAATAAACGTTTTTTTAAAAACCTAGTCGTTTAGGGGTAGTTCTTGTGAACGTTGGCGGGGGGGGGGGGGGGGGGGCAGGGAGGCTCTCCTATATAATATACCACTATGCCTCCTTGAGAGATCATCCCTCCCTCAAGCTCTCAACCTCACATGCTCTAGCCTCTCCCTTAAGCCTCAAGGTTCTCTTGAGTCTCCTTCTCCCTTGGGCCTCAAGGCTCAAGCTTGAAGCTTGGAGCTCTCTTGAGTCTTTTCTCCTCATTCTCCCTCTCTCCTTCTTTCCCTCTCTCTCGAGTCTCTTCCTCTCTCTTGGGCCTCAAGGCTCAAGCCTCAAGCCTCAAGCCTCAAGCTTCAAAGTTCAAACTCCATTTAGCATTTGTCCCTTACTCTCCCTCTTTTGCTCAAGGCTCAAGTTTCAAGCTCCATGCCGCAACCCTTGCATCTTTGTAAGCGCAATCGCGTGTAAACCTTAAGACTGAAAATCGTTTCAAAGCATGCCTAAATAGGATTCTACTTGGACTATGGGTGTGTATGGCTCTCTACTAACATATAGGTTAAATCTAACCTAATTTAAGCATATTTTAAGTTTACCGTACAGGCCCCCGTTCCCGTTCTGCTTTTCCGGGGGTCCCCCCATTCCGAAGATACGTTCCCATTACGTGTAACTTTGAAGGGAACACATAAATACGATGACAAAAATACAAGAGACTGTCACGAATGAGAGACTCGGACAACGCATACTGACTAATCATGCGAAGACAAAATACGTCCTGAATGGGTGCTTTTGGACCATGAGTCGAGAGACAAGATCAGTGCTCTGTGACTGATCGTATCTGCAATGAGGTTAGCTTCACTAGAAATATCATCATTCGAACCACCAAATTGCTCACAAGACTGGAACCATCTAGCTTGACGGTCACCCCAAGGTGTACTCGGTACAAACTAGAGCAACTTGAAGACTTGATGATCCTTACGAACAATCACATCTTGATCATGCAAACAAAGTGTGTCGTGCTTCGGAGAAGACATGACGGCAAGAGAGTTCTTTTCATACAATGACCCATGCTTTTCTAGAATGTGGGACTGTGTACTGAGAGAGACTATGATACTACGTGTTTTATTCTCTTTGGAAACATGAGAGTGAGGGACTAGTGGCAAACATGGAATGTTTTTGTCACAACGAAGAACCACACGAGGTGCTTCTTCAACTGTGTGAGAGAGAGAGAGAGAGAGAGAGAGAGAGAGAGAGAGAGAGAGAGAGAGTGTTTTCTTTTCAATCAATGCGTGGATTATAACCTTTAAACCACTTGATGCCAAAAAGAAAATCACATCCTTTGAGAGGAGAAACCACAAATCTACGACGAAAACCGACATTTTGAACTAACACTGTCACATCAGGACATTCATGCGTGGAAAAAGAGTGCATGCTAGGAGCAAATCCAAAGATCACAATTGGATCTATTGGAAGAGCTTCTAAACGTGCGCTCTTCATGAGAGAGTCACTAACCACATCATGCATACTACCCGAATCAAAGATCACAATGCGTGTACTATTCACATGACTAAAACACTGCATGAGAGACTTATCTACATGATCATGAGAAACTTCGGACACATTAGTGTTCTCACTGAGTACATCAATAGATGATGTGGATTCTGTGGGTTCTTTAGGTGCTTCCTTAGGACAATCTCGTTTAATCTGACCTTTAGTGTGACACTTATAACATCTTTTGTCTTGTGCATATTCGGCTCGTTCTTCAAGAGTTAAACTACCTCGTAAAATTCCTTGAGCAGACTTTTCATTAGGAGTCAACTTAGGGGTGTCCTAGGTTTTAGCCTTTTCTTTATCATCAGTGCAAGCATTTTGTGCTCTAGGTGTAGAAGAAGATTGAGAAAAAGAACTACCGTCATTCTTACCATTGGTCTTACCATGCGGCTGATTCTGAGAGGTACTCGACTTACTCTCCTTCGGCTTGCCCTTAGGCAATTGAACGCCGATCTGCAAAATACGGTTAGAAAAAGACATAAGAGGGGATCCATTTTGCGTAAGACCACGCCAATCTTCTTTTAACCGATCAAGGTATTGCGATGGCATGAAGCAAGCCTTGATCTTGTCTTGGAAGTCGTCCCAACTGAAAGAGAGGGGTACGCCTTCTTCGGCATGCCTAAGATGCTCAGCCAACTGTGACTCTTCCAAGCTTGATACCAATTAATGGCATCACCTGCTAGCTACATAGCAGTAGTCAACACTTTACAGTTGCTTGTTTTCTTGTTAGTCGCAAAGTAAGCATACTTGAAATTTCTCAACATTTCTCACCAAGTGTCTCTACTCGAGCTGATAACCTTGGAGGTCAAGTGAGATTCCTATGTCTTGGGACTACCATCACCACCACAGGAACACTGTCTGTCGAGGCTTGTTTCAACTGTTCAAGAGCTTATGAACCATGTTGTGGTCGGCTACAACCTTATGGAAGAAATCTAAGCCTAATCTTGGTGCAGGTTTCAGGATGGAAAGCGAGTCATCTTTTCGAGCTCGATTGATGCGGAGATTGCTTTTCAAGTTTGAATTCTGTTTAGTGATCCTGTTTGGAATTTCTTTGAAATGGATGGTATCTGTTTTAGACTTGTCTTGGTGCCGATTTGAATTGTTTGACTCTGGTTTTAATACTAGTTTCAATTATTGGTGATTTTACTCCCGGGTGGAGTACTGAGAAATGATGTTTGAGAATGCTTGTTCATACTCATGGCCCGGACTAATAACCCTTGTGGTTATTTACGGGGGAGTATTGAATGTTTGAAAAGTGTTGTTTTTACTCATGGCCCAGACCCTTGTGGTTATTTACGGGGGGAGTATTAAGAAGTCTGAGCAGTGGTTACTCTTGGCACCTCCAAACGACGCAGGCTGCGGTCTGGGGAGCGTTTGGTTGTAAAAGGCCTCTATATCTCTCGGCCCGGACCTTTTTAGGTTATGCGGGAGGAGTGATGAGGGAGTCGTTGAACAGCTCATGGCACGGACCAAGATGGTTATTAGGAACTTTATGTATCTATGTCTTGTAACATGCATATGTGAGCATTTGTGTTGCATTGTGATGTGCTAACCAGTGAATATTCCTTAATGGATGAGATACTTCTGGAAAACCAATACCCAGAATATCAAATTCCGATATGGAATGAGACTCCTTATCGGATAAGACTCTTTTGGGAAGCCAACGACCTAAGAAATCAAGAGCTCCGATTTGGAATGAGAACTGATTGTCCCTCGAAATGTCCCTCGGAATGACCCTAGGAAATTTTTGAGCTAACTTGAGTTGTTTGCAGATATGTTGTAATCGAGGATGAATACTTTCTTTCAAGAAGGGGGGATGTCACAAATTGCTGACGTGTCAAGCCATTGAAGAACGGAGCCAACTTGCAGATCCCGGTGGAGGGGCCTAAACCCTAAAAAGAAGCAACAGAAGAAGTAGAAGTTCCACCAACTTATGGGACCTCGTGCGATTGGGCCCAGAGGACCTAAAGGCATTAAAATAATGTAGGACCACATGTACACACTCACCTGCGTAAAGGCTGAAGGCTGGTGACGTGGCAAAGCTTTTTGGATTCTCGGAATTCGTGCTGACATGATGACGTGGCAGCTGTACGGATTTCCGCAATTTCCATTGACAGTGCCAAGTGGCAGTTGTACGGATTTCCGCAAAATGCGCTGCTTGCTTTAGGGCGCTAGCTTTTGAGCCAGTTGCTTTTGAGTTTCAAGGGCCTTTAAATATGTGCAAAGGGCTCAATCTCTAGCTCTCTTCCAGGTGAAGGTGCGGAGCATGAGTACCGGCTTTGTACAGAGTTCAAGTAATGTAAAGAAATATCGAAAGGGCGCCAAGGTTTGGGTCCAGTTCTCTCTCGGGGTGGAACTCCGCCACTCCCCGTCTCGTGTCGTGCATCTCTTTCTGTTTAGTTTCAAGCTTTTCACGTAACTGCTTGTGAAGGCCAAGGGCCTTTAAATATGTGCAAAGGTGCAGAGCATGAGTACCGGCATTGTACAGAGTTCAAGTAGTAAAAAGAAATATCGAAAGGGGCGCCAAGGTTTGGGTCCAGTTCTCTCTCAGGGTGGAACTCCACCACTCCCCGTCTCATGTCGTGCATCTCTTTCTGTTTAGTTGTTTTTTGAAGTGCTTAAAGTTGTTCGGTTTGTTCTTTTCTATTGGCACGTGGTGCCGTTCTTGTGACAACAAGGGCTGATCTGCTACCGCCAAGGCCTGCAAGGCTGCGGACTGCAAAAACGCTGACTGCTTATGGCTGAAAACAGAAAACGCTGGCTGATCTGGGCTGAAAACTGAATGCTGGCAGATCTGCTGCAATAGGTGAGATAATACATCAACTCAAAACATATGGGGAGGAGTATAATCACATGAGGTCTAATGAGGTGCACAGTGGGGGAAGTAGACAATGGTGATCATCCCATGAGCTCTTTCATGGCTCTCTACAGTATGACCTCAATGTCCTACATGGTCAGCTCTCGAGCCGGGGGGGGGGGGGGGGGGGGAGTTTGTTGTTGTTGTTGGGCTCGATGTGGCTCAATGATGCTCCGTAGCCTCCGATGTAGACCTCGTCTACGGTGTGAAGATCCTCACATCATCGGGCGTCGTGAGCAGCCAAGCTGGATTGCTCGATCAAGAAGAATGCCCAATGAGGGTTTGACTCGGTAACCTGTGGTGGGACATCCCAGTAGTCCCTCTGTAAAAAGTAGGGATCTGGCTCTCTATGGATCCTCTAGGTGTAGGTCCTCTACTCCTAAGGGTAGTCTCTTTGAGTCTAGGTTCTCCACCAAGAAGAGACCTAGGCACCTCTGATCATAGTAATCCATGATGCAGGATAAGGGGCCAAAGCCCTCTCTGAATAAGCAATGAAAATGCCCGCGGATCTCATAGTATGCTGTGCATTGGCAGATATAGTGCTCCTCTGTCTCTAACTCTCTCTGCCAAACCTGGCATAATCTCTCCTCTGGGGGTATACCTTTGTATCGGCCAGTCTCTATCTCCAACTGGCGAGATGAGGTGCTTAACTGACCAATAAGACATCTAATACCATGGGATAGGTGGCCGTCCATATACTTGGGGCGTGAGATAAACCCATCATCTATCGTCCGGAGAAGATGGTCTCGATAAAAAGCCATCTTCGTCCCCAACTCTTGTCGAGACAACCAAGTCCTCTTAGTATCCAGCTGAATGAGATCATGTCTGATAATCTTGCTAATCTCTGAATGTGTGAAGGTGAGGGATGGTGCATCCAGGGAATACTGAAAAGGGGGCAGCCTGTCCGTACTAAATCCATGTAGCTCAAACCAAGATGATATCTGTGCAAACCACACGAAGTATTGCCCTCACTGGCCAGCTGTTGCGATGAATTAAGCGCTAGTTGTGCATATCTGTTGCGTTGTAGCTCTCATGTGCCTTGAATGAAAGACACTGATCTGGCAAGTGCCTCCACTACAATTGGTGGTGCACTCATCTCAGCTCTGATTAATCTCATGTGGCACGAGAGAGAGAGAGAGAGAGAGAGAGAGAGAGAGAGAGACTGCTGTTGGTCTTTATAGCAGGGTCTTGCTTATGCTCTCATGAAGGAGATGGATAAAGCTAGGCAGAGTTTTAAGAAGTACATGCAACTCTGTCCGCCTGATGCCTTTGACCAAAATTATCTGGATAATCTCTTGTTGAGGGCACAGACAAGTAAGCGGGTAGATGCATTAAAGAATATGGCTATGAAGAGCACCTCCAAAAACAGGAAGAAAGCAAAGTCAATGAAACAACCTTCTATATTTGGCAACCCAAAGGTGCAAAATGATGGAGGACATGAAGATTAGATACATTTATGACTGCTCATGTTGGTGCAAATAAGTTGAGTGAGGTGTGTAGGTGGGATTGTTGGACCAATGTGTCCATTTGTGCCCATCATTGTCTGGTCGTCCTGTACATGCTCCAGTTAGGGGAGGCTGTATGAGGGATCAATTATGCAGGGAATAATATTATGTGTAATACTTGTAGGTCCCGGTTTTTTTGTTACAGTAGATGTTTGTTTTTGCAGTTCAGTATTTAACTATGGCCAATGATATATCTTTACATCAAACATTAACAAATGAGGTGTATCTGAAAATGTTCTGGATGGGGACTATCTTTGCTCTGAACATGTCATCCTAGGTGGGCTTTTTTCCTCACTGAAGTTAAGGCAGAGTCCCGCAAAGTACTAGCAATATTAGTAGGTTGAAGGTGTCGAGAATGAGTAAATTTGTGGTCACACGAAGGTCAAGGGCAAAAGGTGCATTTTCATTTTTCTGAGTCCTTTCTTTGAAGGCTCATAACACTAGAAAAACAGTGTCTAGAGCATTGATGCTACTAGACTCTATGTTACAGAGTCCGACTACTATTTAGCAGGATGTACAAAAGGGGTAATGTTGCGTTAAGTATGTATTATTATTATGAACGGTGTCAAGAGGGATTATGTTGAAGAATTCATGCAATAGGGATTTAGCTGCAATGCAAGAGAACTTAACAGCTGTAAGGTTTTGTTGACATACTTGCTAGCAATGAGTAGCATTACCAAGTAAAATGTTGGTTTGGGTAGGCTAACTTGATGCATTCATGAACCTGTTTGTCCACTTGACTGATGTGAAAAAGTGCTGCAAATGACATTACCACATAATGGGCTTGTGACTCTTAGCACCCAACAGGCCTTTGAGATGTTACATGTCCGAATATCTATTCTTTACACCGCACAGCAAATGCCCCCCCAAGAAGAAAAAAGAAAGGAAACATATGTCATAAAGGCACTTAGTCTCACACTACAGATACAAGTCCAATGTCTCCTTACAGAACAAAGAGGTTTGTAAACTTAGCAATTGGTTAGCCAATAACATTCTTTGGACAATGTATTGACCTGATGTTCAAACAATCCAGGTGTATTCCCATTGGGAAGCGAGCTTCATCCATGGTTCCCTTCATATGTATGTTAGAATATGGCTCAACACAACGACAAGTTACATAATATAAGTAAGTTATCCCTTGATATTTTCTGATGGTATTATGAGTGATATCACTTTCTGCCGACATGATAACTTTTTATGCTCCATGGGACTTGTAGTGGATTTTAGCTTTAAAATTGGGATTGCTGCAAACTTCTACGCACCAAGAATGTAGTGGATGACCGTAGTTGTCTCCCTCTGTCCTCTTACTATGATTATATTTAAAAGCCCAGTAATAGGCCATCTAGCTTGGCTCATAAAATGTTTTTGTCTGGAGTAAGACTCCCCTTACGACTTGGTTAATGGTTTCTATCATTAATGCTTTGAGTGCATTCTCTTGGCTCTAAGAGGATAGGATAGGAGGTTGTTCCAATATGAACCTCAACTTAACATTCCTATTGGTAAAACTCTTCAAAACTAGTGGTAGGCAATATAAGTAAGACATGCAAAGCATAGTGCCCCGATGTTGAATATAGTGGTCCTTATGTGAGCGAGGGCACGAGTGACCAAGTCTTGATGTGATCAGAAGCCATGTAGGCTCTCCCTAGGAACATCTTCTAGAGCAAATAGGAAGGCGGTCAATACACAAGGCATAAAGTCTTCACTTTGCTTACCCTTGTCAGCCAAGTTACCCACACACATGACATAGCACGCCCAAGAGCCTTAAGATAGCTATCGAGGAAAAGGTAGTTCTAATTGATGTAGTATTTGTAGGCTATAAATGGAACTCTATGCAAGATCCAAATCAAATTCCAAGAATGCCAAAGAGTGGTATGATATTATTTAAGGTTTGCAACTATGGGAGGATGTATCCTCAAGACCTCATAGAGAGCTCTAAGGTCCCCATGGATTTGTTCCTAATAATATCAACATGGATGACATTTCTCACGTTTTCTACCACTCTGATCTTTTTGTTGTATGTGATGCGGCCAAGGCTATCAACATTTGCCTTCAATAGTAGACCTACTTATTAATTTAAATTTTTTGTTCTAATGGTGGGTATCAAACTTGGGCCTTTCTTCCTGGTCTTTGAATAGCTTAGAAACTTGGTGGTGTAATGTTTGCAAGGAGCCTTCTACGGCATACTTATTTCTCTAAATGTTACATGATAGTTTATGGCTTGATTGGCCCATGAAAAGTTCATTATGTATTTCCTTTTCCTTTTATATTGAATTTTCAAATTTAATCCTTTTGTTTGCTACACGCGTGCACATGCGTGTGTGCGTGCGTGCGTGTGCACACACACTTACTTTTACTTTGCGGTAATGAAATGTTCTCTTTTTCCATACTAAGCACCTTTCATAGTGTTTGGCGAACCTTTACCTTTGCTCATCTTTTCTATACGAATGCTATTTGATAGTTTGTGTTATTCACAGTCAGGATATCCAAAACACTTTTCCCTATTGAGGAGGTTTTATCTCTCGAGAATCATATGTACATCCATCACTCTAGGGATTGCATATCCTTGTACATACATATTAAAGTGTGCCCAAGCCATGCATAGAGATGGAGAGAGTGAGAGAAGGCACACACAAGGGTGGACGGAGAAACAACAACAACATGTCCAACCTAAATAGAATGTGTAATAAGAGTCCTTTACGTATATTGAATTTGTTATGGATGATTTGCTAGACATGAAAGTCCAATGTGCATTTGAGCTAGCTATGGAAATATGTACAAGGTGTGTAGACTTTGTTTCTCTACCCAAGCCCACAAGCACTGAACAATATACAAACTTCTGGTTGTTATTTGTGTGAAGCTTGAAAAGGTCAATTCACCTTGCAAATGGAGTGATACTTCACATCAATGTGCTTTGTCTTTGCTTGAAATAGTAGATTTTGTGCCAACTCGGGAGCACTCTTATTACACAATGCAAAACTAGAACGTGTGCAATAAGGGCCGAATTTCCCACTAGATAAATACGCCATACTGCTTCCATCCGGTTGGATGTTGTTAACGATTGTAGCAATTCATTATTCTAGGAATGCAAGTCTAATGCATTACCATTATGTTACCTTGTTAAGAGGTAGCATCAGTAAAGGCCACACCACCTTTGGGCAGGGAGAGGCATCATTTGAATATTACCTTTTGAAATTGCATCCCCATTGTGTGTGAAGACATAGCCTTCTGTAGGGAATCTGTTGTCCACATTCCCTACCTAATTTGCATCCATGTAACTTTGATTGCAAAGCAAATGCACAAGTCCTTTGTACGATTCAAACATCTCATTACACCCTTCATTAACTCACAGTGCTTCTTGTTGTCATGTTTTCTTATTATAAGTTTGCTAATGACTCTCACTATAAATGCAATGTTGGCATGAGCTCAAATCATGTCATACATCAAAGAACCATTAAAATATGCATAATAAATATTGGCCATCTTAGCCTTAATTATGTCATGCATCAAAGAACCAATACAATATGCATAATGAATCTTGGCCATCTTAGCCCTTTACTCATCACATTCGGGACACTCGTCTTGGCCAAGTTAGACCTTTCTCATGCATGTCTCACACATGCCAAGAATACTAATCATATATGCAATCTAGAAACTCAGGTTGATCTCTATAATGAAACATGTTTTACATTTGAAATGGCTATTGCACAAACATTTTAGCACCACTCAATGAGCTACCACTATGTGCATAATTAGAGTCGTTAGAAGCATCATTTTGCACTATATCTTCACCCCATGGCTCGTGGTAGCCTGTTTTCTTGCTCAAAAATTGGTGGCACAAGATCCTACAAAGTAACCTTCTTTATGTCAACCTACTTAAGGGGGATTTGTGCGTTCTCTTGTCATTGCAAATCACATTGTTGCTAAATAAATTTATGAAACACAAAATCCCATGAAAAATGTGCTCTCACCACCACTTTTGCCTTCGTCAATAAAAATGCACCTCTCAAATTTAATTTATGCTTCTTTTGAACTTCTTTAGAAACATGCACAAATGTATCATAATCAAAGACTCTTAATGAGTGATCATAAGAAGGTTTATTTCCGCCATAAAATTATTTTAGAATATAGCCTAGTGCTTTTTGTGGTCATCCATTTATCACATATATTAAAAGTTTAATAGCTTTGATCCAAAAACCATTTGAAATTTTGTAGGGGAAAGCATAGCCTAATATTTTATTTGAATGGTACATTACATCCTCTATACAATTCTTCTTTTAAAGAGGTATAAGCTTTCTGTGAATTTCATTCATTTCACAAGGACACTGGTAGTCATAGAAGGTAAATTCTCCACTTAGTCCTTAAGCACTTAAACTTCTCATAATTTGATTGATTTTTAATTCGCTCACAACCATTGGATGTGCTTATACTTTACAAGTTTTATAATCTATAAAGAAATGTATATACATAGCAGTGCCTTGTTTCCTATAGGCATACATCCATAAGAACTACGACCTACATAATTTTTTATTCAATGTCGCATGTTTTCAATTTGTTAGGAATCTAATGCTGAACATCACGTAGCAATTCTACAATGTGCAACGTGTGTTCATAGGGGACATGCTCAAACAAAGAATAGAAAACCTATCCTCGAAGCACCTTGAGTGTGAATATTGGACAAAGAGGGAAACACTCCTCTCACATAGAGATGTTTGAGCTAGAGATCAATGACATGATTTCCATTGTAATGAGCATAGAGGGACTTGCATACAATGACATGAAGCATGGGACAAACATCCCCCTGTATTAGAAAGCAAGGCTCTCTAGGTTAAAGACCCTCCTCGTCATGAATAATATGCAAGAAAAGTTTGGGAGACACATTAATGTTATGGAACATTTTAGGTGACTCTGTAAGCCTTGTTCACTTTATTTACGCAATTATGATTTTCAAAGGCTATGCTATTTATTTTCTTTATGCCAGTTGTTGAAGAAGCATATGTTGCCAACAAACAATACAACACTAGAATCCAGGGGTGATGCAAGTAAGGTTCTATAGTGGTTGGTCTATAAAAATGTGTGTGTGTGTGTGTGTGTGTGTGTGTGTGTGTGTGTGTGTGTGTGTGAGAGAGAGAGAGAGAGAGAGAGAGAGAGAGAGAGAGATTGTATTTGGACACACACACACACACACACACACACACACACAAAGTTCTTGGAATGCCCGGTTGCTTCCATTGTTGTAGAATCCTCAATGAACCACTTAAACATGATCAAGGTGACAATGCAACTAGAAGGGGACATATGAAAACATGTAGCTTGTTTTTGTTGTTATGTAAGAGAGCAAGGGTGAGGCTATGATGTTGACATGTAGATGTCCAAAGTGTGGAGCATATAGATATCAAAATGAGGTGTCATAATAACTAATATCTAATTCTCCTAAATGATTTTCTCATGTTAAACTGATCATTTAATATGGGGAAGTGCTAGGGGAGAAAAAGCTAGAATATTGGTTAAGCTGGCAGACCGGCCACAATAGGGATCCAAAGGGGGGGCCATCTGCAAAAGAGCAATGTGCAAGAAATGGGCTCGAAAGACCTTAGAGTTCAGCCCATTAAGACTTCCAAAATGCTAAGGTTCCAAAATTCAAAAGTAAGTCCAAATGGTCAAGCTCAGTAAAATTGGATGCTTTGTAAGTGTACAAAAAGTCTTCAAGTGGTCCTAGATAGGAGGGGGTGAGCCCTAAAGGTAGGGGAAGAGAGAGAAAAGGTGAGAGAACACACACACACACACACACACACTCTCCAAAGCACCAATGAGAATTAGGCTAGAGTACATCTAGTTTAATTCATTTAAAAACACTTAATAAAAGAATCAATAAGAATTAAGCTATCTAGAAGACTATTGGCAAGTCTCCCAAGGGGTCCAATGAGCATTCAGCAACCCAATGGCTTGCCTGATTCCTATTGGCCAGAAGACAAAGGGGTCCAATGAGAAATTAATTGATTTATTTAATTACTTAAAGCTCTCACAAAAGGGGAAAGGGGGACACATGTCACAAGGCTATCACTTATGATTCTCAATTTTCATTGGCTAAGCTTTGCAGGGTCCAATGGGGTGTCAGCATGAGTATTTTGCAAGAGGGGTCGACCAAGAGAGAGAGGGGGCTGATTTTAGCAAGGCATTATCACACACACACTCACACAATCTCATGTGTGAAGCAAGAAGACTCTCTCTCTCCTTCTCAAGCTTTAATGGAAAGCTCATCATCTACTCCAAGCTTGTGAGAAGGGAGGCCTACACCAACAACTCTTGACTTTGTGATGCAAATCCAACCAAGAGCCAAGCTTCAATGCATGCTCATCTCCTCTACCATGCTAATTACTAAGCTATGCTAAGATTTTATGAGTGATTATGTGAGGAGATATACTTCTTTCTCGTAATACTACTCCTTCCTCTCAATCTACTCTCATACCCCGCTAGCTCTCACCATCTTCGAAGGTGTGTGAGGTCTTGGGTCTGATACCGTGAGGGAATTGATGTTGTGCTTTAAAAGTGTTTGCTCAGTGCTTGAAGCTTCCATCTTCATTGCACTAGCTAGTTATTGAAGGAACACAAAGAATTGTATTGTAAAATGTCTCCCTTGATGGGGGGAACCTATAATACAAAGCGCTTTGGAGGGGGGACTGGCTCCATGTAAATCCGGTCCTCAACTGTTGAAAATAGCTTAATTTCTCTCTCTTTTAAATTATTGTTCATGCCTATCTAACTAGGTGTTATGCTTTTTGTTGCTCTCTCCATCCAAGCACTCTTGCTATGTTCATTAGGAATCTATTCTAATGAAATGCTCACTATGTCTATGCTATTTTCCGTTGTACACAAACTACTAGGCAAATAAATGTTACATTGGTATCAGAGCACAAGGTTTCTCTTTTCTTGCTCAAGAAGGGAGGTCCTCAAGCTAGCTATAAATGGTTTGTATTATTAATTGCAATTGAGTAAGTAGAATAGGGATTTTTCAGCCTTGCAGTGCGCCTGCCTTCGTGCAGATAACGGGGCATCACCGTCAAGAGCTATGGTCTTAATAGTGGAGTCCTACAGGGCTTGCCTACGGCTTAACCACTATTGAGCTATTAGAAGCTTGACAAGTGCCGATACTATTTTGGTGTTGAAAGACCCTCTCTTCTATTTCTTGCAATTAATGATATTCGGGCCACAGGTACAGTAGCTTGAGTGCTTTTCTAAAGGGGTAAAGAGGAGTAGCAACTAGGGCTTGAAGTGCCAAAGTACACCTAAAAAAATTGTTAGAATGGTTGACAATAGTAACGAGAGTGAAATTAATGTTGATAGCTTTGATTTTGCTAATGGAAGCTACTAATGATGCCCCTATGCTTGTTAACTACCTTGTTTCTAGGCTTCAGCAAGCCATGGGCAATCCATCCCTCCAAAGTGAAGTGCAACCGCAGCTATGTGCTCATGGGATTCTCCAAACTCCCCACCATGACAAGAGGGTACCTAGGAAGCCTCCTTGTTGCGAGACTTCCAAACGAGGCCTCTCTCCTATTTGGAAAGAAGAAGAGGATCCATACGAAGGGCTCAAAAATTTGCTTCTTGATGACGCATCTCCTTCCCAAAGGAGAACTCAAGAGCCCCCACCAAAGGAACGAGAAAGAAGTGAGTCTCCTGCCACCGCGGCAGAGATGGATCCACGAAGACGGTGGGAAAAACGTTCTCCATCACCTCCTAAACGGAGAAGACTATCGCACACCTCTCCACACCATAATTGAAAGAGGGATGATGAAAAACAAGAGAAGAAAAAGGCGAGAAAGAGGTCACCATCTTCTCCATATTCTTCATCCTCTTCCTCTTATGAAGAAAGTGATGGTGCAGATAAGGAGGACCAAGGCAAGAAAAAGGCGAGAAAGAGGTCACCCTCTTCTCCATCTTCCTCAAATCCTTCATCTTCTGAAGAAAGCGATGGTGCAACTTTCGAACCATAAAAAGAAGAGGCCATAGGAAATCTTATGCCACGTGGAAGAGATCATCCAAGCTCAAGAAGTTCAAAGAGGGAGGAAAGAGCATCTCTTTCCTTACCTACGATGGCACTTTTTGTGCTACGGACAAAGTCTTGGCTTTCAGATGAAGGCTTCATGGAGTCCTCTAAGCTACGCCATGTTGCTATGCATTTTCAAAAGTCCGCCAGGCAATGGTGGTCTAGCCTACGGGAAAACGGTGAAGCTCCACGAACATGGAAGGCTTTAAGAGCTTCCATCATGAAGCAATTTTTGGCCACCGATGCCAAAGCCAAAGTACTCACCGAATGGCAAAGCTTGAAGCTCTCTCCCTACAAATCCATTCATAAATATGTAGACAAGTTTTGGGACTTACTCTCAAAGCCACTGCCTTCAAAAAGATGGATTTTGGAGAGCAAAAACAACAATTTTGTGCAGGCTTAACTGAAGAAATGGCGGAGTATGTCAACTCTCAAAGGCCGCACACCATATCTGTGGTCATACACCATACCATGGTGGCTTCTCGAATCAATTTCCAAACAGGGGCTAAGAGAAATCCTAAGCCCACGGAAAACAAGGGTTCCAATGAGCCTAAGGGGAAGGACAATGTCCAAAAGTCTCCTAAGGGCAATTCTAATAACAACAAAGCTAAGGAGAAGGGAGTTTACAAAGGCAAAAACAAACTCTCTCCTGAAGAGCTTGAACGTTATCACAAGGATAACCGCTGTTTCAAGTGCGGCAAGCAAGGGCATGCGTATCGCGCTTGTCCCCAAAAGAACACCTGCCATGAGCCTCCTAGAGTTACCATGGTCAAAATCCAAGAAGAGGAAGCTCACCACAAAGGATCTCCTCTATGCCATGCTTGGGGAAAGTAAGAGAACATGATGCTTTTATTTTCTTTGACCTTGGTTCTACTCACAATTTCATATCCACAGAGTTGGCCACCAAGCTAGGCATCCAAGACTATGAGATGGGAGATGTCCTACCCGCAGATGGTGCTTTCAAGGGGCAAGAAGCTTCAGTCACTCCCTTAATTGGTAAAGTGAGGCTCCATGTCCAAAGCTATGTGGAGAAAGAGGACTTCTCTATCTCTCCTCTCAAGCACAAGGATGTAATCCTAGGGGCACCATGGTTTGATCGCATGGCTGCCAATGTTAAATTCCCTGAAAGGAAAATCTACTTTAAGTATAGGGAAAAAGATATGTACATAGATGCCAAAGAGATGGGTAACACCATACCCATTGTTACATACGCAAGCTTTCAATAAGTCAATAAAGAGCTCTATTTCCGTGTACATGATTTTTGTTAAAGATTCTCAAAATGAACCTAATGCTTTAGCAAAAGAAAATATAAACAATCACAAGGAATTAAAGTTATCCAAATTTCTCAAGGGGTTTCAAGATGTCTTTATTGACCACATCCCTTGTGAACTACCTCCTAAACGAGGCAATGATGACCATGCAATTGAACTTCTTCCAGGAAGTTCACCGCCTAATAAACCTCCTTATAGAGTTTCTCAAGCTCAACAAGAGGAGATTATGCGGCAAGTGCATGAGTTAGTTAAAAATGGCATGGTTAGTCCTAGGTCATCTCCATTTTGCTCACCCGTGCTATCAGTGCAAAAGAAAGACGACACATATCGTATGTGAATCGACTATAGAGCACTAAATAGGATTGCTATCAAGAATAGGTTTCCCGTTCCACGGATAGAAGACATATTTGATAAGCTACAAGGGTCGGCCTACTTCAGTAGGATTGACCTAACAAGTGGCTACCATCACATAAGGATAGTTGATCAAGACATTGTAAAGACCGCATTTCACACTACGTTTGGTCTTCACGAATACATTGTCATGCCTTTTGGTTTGACCAATGCACCAACAGCCACATTCAACCGCTTGATGGAGAAGCTATTAAGGCCTCAGTGAACCTTTATTGGAGTGTTTTTTGATGATATTATCATCTACTCTAATTCAGTAGATGAACCACAAGCAACACCTCGAGGTAATATTTCAAGTCTTAAGAGAGAATACACTTTATGTTAATCGAAAGAAAAGTGAGTTTTTCTTACAAGAGATTTAATATTTACGTCACATTATCTCTCAAGATGGCATCCAAATGGATCCATCAAAGCTAGAGGTAATAAAAGGATGGCCTAACCCAAGGAATCATCATAAACAAAGAAGCTTTATAGGTATGTGTGTATATTATAGACGCTTCATAGAAAAGTTCTCACTAATAGCAGGACCATTACATGACCTAACAAAGAAAAACGTTCGGTATACATGGTCTGCCAAGGAGAACAATGCTTTCGAAAAGCTTATCTCTCAACTGTACTTACACTGCTGGATCTCTTAAAGCCATTTGAGGTCCAATGTGACACTTGTGGTGATTGCCTTGGAGCTGTTTTGCTCTGAGAAGGACTCGCCATAGCCTATGAAATTCGAAGGCTCGACCCTGTTGACCAAGCTCTAGGCATATATGAAAAGTAACTCCTCGTAGTTCTACATGCCTTAGACTCATGGAAGCACTATTTATTGGGGACTCCTTTCATTCTGCGGACTGATCACCAAAGCCTAAAGTACTTCATGATGCAGACTGAGCTCTCCGACAAACAAATGAGGTGGGAAAATTTCCTTTCGCAATTTCATTTTCATATTGCTCACATTGCTGGCAAGCATAATCAAGTAGCCAATGCACTCTCAAGATGACCGAGAGTGAATGCGATTTCCATAGCAACTCACAATGATCTATCTTCTATGATAGATGAGTACGCTATCGATCCCGTTTTTAAAGATGTGATTTCAGCCCTTGCACTAGGGAAGAAAGAGGAACCATTTACTCTACAAGATGGTTATTACTAACTCACCACGTGAGAAAGTAAGTATGAATCTCATGCTCCTCCTTATGCGGGGCATAGAGGGATTCATGCTACCCTAAAAGGGATTGAAACGTATTTCTATTGGCCTACCATGAAAGCAAACATACAAGAGTATGTTTCTAAATGTGTGGTATGCCAAAAGACAAAGTTTGATAGAGGAAAGCAACCTGGATTGCTTCAACCTTTGCCAATCCCTAATTCACCATGGGAGAGCATATCCATGGATTTTATCTTTGGATTGCCTAAGTCTATCCATGGGAATACCGGAATATGGACAACAATAAACAGGTTCAGCAAACAAGCTCATTTTATACTTGTCAAAAAGACTAGCAAAGCCCATCAAATGGCAACTCTCTTCATATCACAAATCTTCAAGTACCATGGCTTGCCGATGTCCATAGTGTCGGATAGAGATCCTAGAATGACTAGTAATTTTTGGAAGGGTCTCTTTGAGAATTTAGGGACAAGGCTAAACTTCTCTTCGGCCTATCACCCGCAAACGGATGGGCAAAGTGAAATAGCTAACCTAACAATTCTTGATCTACTAAAAGCCTACGTAACGAAAGTAGATCAAAGGTCCCAATGGGAGAAGTACTTACCCTTAGTGGAGTATGCCTACAATAACATTGTACATACTTCCACAGAAAAGCACCTTTTTGAGGTAATTGAGGGAAGATCCAAAAGTCCTGTCCTACTTAAGGTACACGGGAAGATCTTCGTTGCAGAAAAGTATAGCCGAGACCTACAAGAATCTTTCCAAAAGATTAAGGATGCTATCTCTATCTCACAAAAAAGGCAAAAGGCTGCTGCTGCTAATAAGCACAGAAGAGCCCAAGCCTTTAAAGAAAACGATTGGGTCTTACTTAAATTTCCCAAGGCTCGTTTAAGGCACATGACGGGCAAGAATCCTACGGGACACCAAAAGTACTATGCCAAGTTAGCAAAAAGGTACTATGGTCCCTTCCAGATTCTTCGATCCAATCAATGAGATGGCCTATCAACTCAAGTTGCCCAGCCATTGGCTCATACACAAAGCTTTCCATGTGAGCTTACTAAAGCCTTACAAAGGAGAGCCACCTCAAGAACCAACTATTGAAGACCCACCGAAGATCGAGGACCAAGAAGAGGTGCTGCAGCTCGAGTCCATTCTCCGACATGAAGACAAGGTATTAAGAGGCGGTAAGACTATCCGACGGTATCTTATTAAGTTTAAAAATTATCCTTTTGAAGATGCTAGATGGATGCAAGGCATACAATTAAAGGATAACCTAAACCTTGTCAATGCTTGCAATGCTTCCCTAGAGTAAGCAAATGTACAAATGTTTAAAATGAACAAAGTTTTTGTCATATAAGACTCTCTTTTTCTTTATTATGCAGAAATGTTAAGTAGTGTGCATGGTTAGACTCAAGTTTGCGGAGATGACGTCTCCCAAACACCAAGTAGAGCTTGTCACTCTACTATGGAAGATTGATACGACTAATGTGCAGACATGCTTGCAGCAGCTTAGGCTCTCAAGCGCCAAATGGATTAGTCATCCATTCTGGAATGATGTTGTAGGGTAAGATAGGGATCCTCTACCCGCTAGAAAAAGGACTAATGAATAGGCTTTATCTTCTCTACCCCATAGTCGAGGACGACTATGATTTCAAGAGAGAGGTAATGTCATAATAAATAATATCTAATTCACCTAAATGATTTTCTCATGTTAAATTGATCATTTAATATGGGGAAGTGCCAGGGGAGAAAAAGTTAGAATATTGGTTAAGCTGGCAGACCGGCCACAATAGGGATCCAAAGGAGGGAAACTAGGGATCCAAAGGGGCCATCTTGCAGAAGAGCAATGTGCAAGAAATGGGCTCAAAAGACCTTAGGGTTCAGCCCATTAAGACTTCCAAAATGCTAAGGTTTCAAAATTCAAAGGTAAGTCCAAATGGTCAAGTTTAGTAAAATTGGATGCTTTGTAAGTGTACAAAAAGTCTTCAAGTGGTCCTAGATAGGAGGGGTCCTAATGAGCATAAAAAGAGTTCTTGGGTGGAGAGAGCAACAAAAAGCATAACACCTAGTTAGATAGCATGAACAATACTTCAAAAGAGAGAGATATTAAGCTATTGACAACAGTTGAGGATTGGATTTACATGGAACAGATCCCCCCTCCAAAAGGCTTTGTATTATAGGTTTGTCCCATCAAGAGAGACATTTTACAATACAATTCTTTGTGTTCCTTCAATTCTAGCTAGTGCAATGAAGATGGAAGCTTCAAGCACTAAGCAAAACACTTATTAAAAACGACATCAATTCCCTCACGGTATGAGACCCAAAACCTCACACACCTTCAAAGATGGCGAGAGCTACCGGGATATGAGAGTATATTGAGAGGAAGAAGGAGTAGTCTTACGAGAGAGAGATATACATCTCCTCACATAATCACTCATATTAGCATAGCATAGCTTAGTAATTAGCATGGTAGAGGAGATGAGCATGCATTGAAACTTGGCTCTTGGCTGGATTTGCATCACAAAGCCAAGATTTGTTGGTGTAGGCCTCCCTTCTCACAAGCTTGGAGTAGGTGATAAGCTTTCCATTAAAGCTTGAGAAGGAGAGAGAGAGTCTTCTTGTGTGAGTGTGTGTGTGTGTGCCATAATGCCTTTGAAAATTCAGCCCCCCTCTCTCTCTTGGCCGACCCGACCCCTCTTGCTATTTGCTCATGCTACCACCCCATTGGACCTCTCCATGCTTAGCCAATAGGATTTAAGGAGCATAAGTGATAGCCTTTTGACATGTGTCCCCCTTTCCCCTTTTGTGAGAGCTTTAGGTAATTAATTAATGCAACTAAACTCTCATTGGACCCCTTTGTCTCCTGGCCAATAGGAATCAGGCAAGCCATTGGGCTACTGAATGCTCATTGGACCCCTTGGGAGACCGTCCAATAGTCTTCCAGAGAGCTTAATTCTTATTGGTTCTTTTATTAAGTGTTTTTTAAATTAATTAAACTAGATTTACTCTAGCCTAATTCTCATTGGTCCACCTCCATGGCCATCCAATGAATTTGAGTACACCTTGTGCGCATCTGGGCTAAGGAGCTGACATGTGTCCCTCATTCCCTTTGTGTAAAGGAGGCTTGTGAGTGTGTGTGTGTGTGTGTGTGTGTGTGTGTGTGTGTGTGTGTGTGTTTCTCTCTCATCCCCTACTTGCAAGGCTCGCCCCCTCCTATGTAGGAAGCATGAAGACTTTTTGTACACACACACACACACACACACACACACACACACACACACACACACACACACACACAAAGCATCCAATTTTTATAAGCTTTGACCATTGGACACAACCTTTGATTTTTGGAACCTTAGCATTCTGGAAGTCTTAATGGGTTGAACCTTAGGGTCTTTAAAGCCCATTGTTGCACATTGCTCTTTTGCAAATGGTCCCCCCTTTGGATCCCTATTTTCCCTCCTTTGAGAATCCCTACTGTGGCTGGTCTACCAGCTTAACCAATATTCTAGCGTTTTCTCCCTTGGCACTTCCCCATATTAAATGATCAGTTTAACATGAGAAAATCATATAGGAGAATTAGATATTAGTTATTATGACAGCTTGCCACAATGCCTAGTAGGCAGCTAAATTCAAGGTAGTATGGGCTTCATAATTGCTAAATATGACAATGTTCCCGCCACTTTTTTGCTCTGTTTTGAAGGTGAATGGTATTGAGCGGAACGCCACCCGTTTTAATGCCCATGAGCGTCACATAATAGTAGTTCACCAAATGCGCGTTTTGATTAATTGATGAGTGGATTGAATATGCTACCTTTTGCTATAGGGACGCCAACCTCAAGATACCCATTATCATGTGCAGTTAGGAAGCACGATAGATAACACGAGTTAGTCAGCAAGGAGGCAAGAAGCCATAATTAATGACCTAAGCAGCTTACACTAGAGAGAGAGAGAGAGAGAGAGAGAGAGAGAGAGAGAGAGAAGGTAATATTGATCAGAGGACATAAAACATAAAGTCATATCTACGTGTTTTGTGTATGGTAGGGAGGACATATATATTCTCAACACTGCATGTTTCAATTGCACAAGCGCGACTCCAACTCGACTACATTGCAAGGCCCTTTATTTGCATCCAATTCCCCATGTGCATACCTTTGCTTGGCGCAACACACAAACGCTACGGGGTAGGGCATGGCTTCCGTTTCTTATAATTCTCTGAAGAGACCACAGTGCCAGCTCTCCACCATACTTTTGTATGACACCTCCGTATGATGTGCACTATATACTTTGCACTTTCAGTTTGTGACGTTTCATTGCAAGACGATATGTTTAACTATTCACATTGCTTTTTTGTAGCTTGACTCAAATATTAGCTTGTAGATTGGACAATTGAAAAGCAGCAGTACCACATTGTAGGTCAATAAAGCACCTCCTTGATTGTTCAATTTATTCATGCTTTATCTATTTACTTGTTTTAGAATTTTCCACATTACTTCCTTTGCTTCAATTTATTTAGATCTTGTTTTCAAAACTATACACTTGATGTCGATCAACATCTATACATGTTGGTTACACACACAACTCTTTGCATATGGTTGCTAGCCAATGCATGTGATGTATGACAATGGTGAATACACAAGTAGTGAATGCATGTGGTGTATCATAGTAGTGAATTCACCTTGTGCATCTTTACTTTATCTCTAAATAATTAATACCATACTAGGTGTCTAAATAATTGATGCCATACTATATATGTCCTTGTTTCTCTCGTACTAGGTGCCAATATGAAGTTCGCAAGACCTAGAAGATTACACTCCAAGCGTCAATAAGCTAGGGAGCAAATTGTAGCCAACTTGAAACTAGCTTACCATCCTCATGCTAGGTCATGGTTTGAAATTACTGCATAGTATAAAGATTGAAGCATGCAACATGACATCTTTGCTCATGTGTCCCTCCTGCGTGGCGGCATGCCTCACATATATAGCGATAAACGAGGTCAACAGATAAATGAAATAGACACTCTTCCTGGCCTCGCTTCTTTATTATTGTTGGGCGCTTTGCCATTGGAGCAGCGACAACAAGACTTAGCAGCATTGCATCTACATTCTATTACCAGTTCAAGATACCAAGCACAAATCAACAATATCCCCTCTCTATTCATGAGACCGATGAGCGATATTTGGACATAAAAGAGGCAGATATTATAATTATAGACGAGCTATCCATGTTAACCCAAACGACTTTTGACCTTATCGTCGTTTGACAAATATAATGTAACGCGTAGTACATTGGCAGATCCCTTTAACAACAAGTGTATTCTCTTGCTCGGTGATCTTGCCCAACTACCCCCAATTTGTAATCACGCACGAGAGCTTTGTAACACATGCCATATCACAAGCTCGGTCCACTGGCTACACACAACTTTCTACAAGATGTCATGCTCTGTAAGACATGCAACGGACCTTGAACTGCTTCAGTTCTTGACCATTATTCGTGAAATAAAACCAGCCTCGGATGAGATCAATTGTACCTTGGGTGCTATAGATGAAGCGCATGTACATGACTACATCAAGAACTCTAGTACGATAATTTATACCCACAGATCAAACATCCAACACTATAACAAACTTGCCTTGAATAAGTTGTACAATCAAATTGACATTGGTAAACATGGGTAACATAAATGTTCTTGAGTAGTGGCTCCTAGACCCTAAGTTCAACGAGTGGGATTCAATCGCAATTTGGTGTACACTGCATGATCACTGAAAACATCAACCTGACAACCGGTGCGGCAAACGGTGTAACATGCATTGTTGATGCCATAACGCAAAACACAGAAGGTGAAGTTACATGTATCAACATCCTCATTCATTGTACCGGGAATAACTATAAAAGAAGAAAGGCAAAACACACTCGACATCCACCTTCAAATATGCGAGCCAACGTTCTGTGCTACCAACCATTCGATGAAAAATTTAAAATACTTTTTGTTTGCAACAATTTACATGTAGCACGCACGTAAACTAGAAAAAACATTCATCAATACACACAGCAGTACAACTTCACTTGGATATAATCTCAATTATAACCATCCGTATAATCTCTAATTATTGATGCACTTAACTTTGTCTCCTCCTAAAAACATTATAGCATTTTTAAAATGTATATCCCTTTCATGCAATGCAGTCCTTGACAAAAAGTATTCCTGCTCTTGTTCTTTTCAATGCTAGATGCTAAATGTCGTATAGCAAGGCCCACCAAGCAAGACTCGCTGGATGTTTCCTCTTTTCCTCTGAGAATCCTCTCCCATGTGAACCAAACCTTGAGGCTTGCCTGGTTCTGCACACGTGGAGTGGCAGAAGACGGGTACCTTGCCTCCACACGAGCATTGCGTTTACTACTCTCGCTCTCAATTGGCTTGCCTAAAGCAACGCCGCTGCAGCTCTTTCACAGTTTCACCTCCAACTCTTCTGTTGCCCTTGCCCACAAGAGGGATCGTCCTAACAACGGAAGAGAGCACGGAGCGTGCTTGAACTTTTCTCCGACGTCTTGCCAACGCCAACGCCAACGCCAACGCCAGTAAGTAGTTGATTAAATGGAAATTGATGTGTTGTTGCCATGCCCTGATTTATGCGACCGATCATGTCGAGCTTGATTTGCTGTAACCTAACCGACTGAACAACTCTGGCCGCGCCCGTGTCATGACAGTGGGGTCGGAATCGGAATGTGTGGTCTTCGAAGGCGCGAGCTTCCCCACAACCATGTCTTCCACCTCCTCCAGCTCCAGGAAGCTGCTGCTTCTGGGAAACGGTAGCACTTAACTCCACTTAAATATTACATGCTGCAGCGATCTAAGAAGCGGACTAGTGAATGTGCGTACGCTACTCCGTGCAGGGATTTATGACACGGAAATACATTACTTGCAAATCAAATTCTACGGCATAGGAGTGTACGCCGAAGCCGACTTGGGACAGCACTTGAAGGAGTGGAAAGGCAAGAGTGAAGGGGAACTGACGGCAGAGGACAGTGCCTTCTTTCCAAGCTTCTGCAAAGGTAGCTACGCCTCCTCATGGCTTATTAATGTATACTTGTAGATCGATATGAGTGAATAGCTAACGAATGGAGCCGGCGCGTGAGAGTGCAGCTCCGGTAGAGAAGCTGGCAAAGCTGGTGATAATCAAGGAGGTGAAAGGAAGCCAGTTTGTAACTCCGCTGCAGTCGAGCGTGCGCGACCGCTTGGCATATGCAGATTTATATGAGGAGGAGGAGGAGGAAGCCTTGGATTCTCTGGTGGAATTCTTCCAGAAGAAGGCCTGGTTGACACAAGGCTCCTCCATTTTCCTGTATTGGCCTTCGCCATCACGCTTGCAGGTATGTGAAGGAGCTTAGACAATATGATTGTGCGTGTGTGTTGCGTGTATATGATGTTTGTTGTGTATATTGTACATGAATGATGGCGCAGGTGAGCGTAGTAGTGGGCAACGAGGTGGATGGGGCAGGCAGCTGGAAGGTGGAGGTGGAGGTGGGGAATGAGAATGTAGCGAGGGGAGTGCAGGAGTGGCTCTTCGGCCCCACCGCCGTCTCTCCCTCTCTTCTCAAATCTCTGGCCTCTGGCGTGCTTCGCCTGCTCTGAGAGCTCTTACTCTTGTCATAAAATTCTCGCATATACACGGCAAAATGTTCATTTTACAATATGGTTCATCATGATCTCTACATTACTCTGAGTCATATCTTGAAACATATCGCTCCCAACTCTCTTACGCCACGATTAAACTAGTTTGTGTGTGTGTGTGTGTGTGTGAGAGAGAGGGATCAGGGCCTCTCAAACTCAGGAAAAATAGAAATCCTTTCAAAACATCGTAAGTGTATAAGTGAAAAGACACATGAAGGTGGAAAGTCAAGGCATGAAGGTGGGACATGAGCTCATCCGGGCCAAAAGGGGGGAGAGGGGACTTTGTAGTTCCTTGATTTTTGCGTTGCCTGGGTATAGTTTGCTTCGAGACATGGCTCATGAACCTCGATTGTTAATCCTGTCTCATTGCCCCTTATTAAATGCTTGCAATGGTGTTACTTCGTGTCTATGGGAGGGAATGGGTTTTTGCAAACTTCTTTTAATTGTCAATCGATCTAATTTAAATTTTGAAGTCATTTTCTTGAATTTTTTCATTGAAAATTAGAACTTACTCGCTCCACTCTACATTTCATTACATTATCTGCTTGGAGGATGTGCTCGCCGCCCTAGATAGATAGTATAACAATTGATGTGTATGTAGCCATCCACATAAAGCGACCTCGTCACATCATGTGATGGGTTGCAAAATTGCCATGCTATGGGGGGTTTGTGAGCCGGTGCAAAAAGAAAGGTAGTATAATAATTGCTATGCATGGAGCCATGGTAATGGGCGTCCTTACATCATGTGTTGGGTTATAAAAATCACCATGTCCAGCCAGGTCGTCGTGGGTTTGGGAGTCCCCGTGCACCAAAATAAAGCACTTCCCTGACATGCCCTATTTCGAAGTTCCTCCCGTGCCCAATGTGTCTTGCTAGGGAGGACCCTCTTGAGTCGTCTGCTTCCCATGCTTGCCTTGCCACTAGATGTGGCCATCCACCTCCCCAATTGCCTGCATCTTGCTTGCCTCATGCTACATGGGACAATCCACCCACTTTCCCTTTCGAGTTCAAAGGAGGGATCTCCTAAGATAGGCCGTAATGAGCACCAACTTTTGAATTAAATGAAACCCACCTATTATTACGTTGGATGTGAATAAATTTCTGTGCGCTATGAGTAACCATGTGAGTGCGTGCCATTTTGTCTTCCTAGAAAAGCGCACCTAAAACGAATCGGTTAATTGTATGCATTGAATTTTTTTCCTATCGATCAATAGAAAAGTGATGTGGCCATATAAGTTTTGCCTTTGTTCATTTTTAGGGGATGAAGGCTTACTACATGATTATGATTCTCAAGTAATTTTTGTGGAAAAATTGTCTAAAAGTGCAATTGCCTTCAACATCCTTCATATATATGACATGCACATCAACATGATTAACATTGTTGGCGTTGCTTAGGGAATCGATGTAATGTGTTATGGTAGGCTTTCATTTTAAGGTATTATTTAGCATGTTTTATATCTCTATATTGTTTGCCTACATTATGAAGAGATGACAGACCTAACAATTCATCAGCCTCACAAAAATGGAGAGAGATGTTGGATTTTTTGAGGTTTTGTAATGGTTTGCCTTTCGATTGTTGTACCCCACATCTTCCACCTAGTTCATGGTTTCTTGTAGGTCAAACTCCTTTGACCATTTTTAGCTCTTTTTTCAACAATCTGCATTTGAGGTCATGTTCTTCTTCTTAAGTGATGGCTACAGAGGGCCATGCATCCATGGTTGTGTCCTCTTCTCCAGTATTTCTGGGTCCTTCAATGTTCTCTCTTGGCAATGTGGTGGCTTGCTCTTTGGGTAGTATGTCTTTAGCAACCATGTCGTCTCGTTACGTTGGAGGATGAAAAAATGGGATAAAAGATGTAGATCAAGTCTATTTGTAGAGATATGACAGTTGTTATGAAAGTGGACAAAGTTGTGCTTGGCATCTCTTTTGTCGATAGTTGGGCCAAACTAGGTGACTTGCACTGCTATGGTTGATATGTGAGCCAAAATGTTATGCTTGGTAGTGTTTAGGTTGATGTGTATGCCATGTCTCAAAATTTAGGGAAAATTACCAAAATACCCCTCTAATTTGTGGAAATTTCAAGAATACCCTTAGAATTTTGAAAATTCCCAAAATGCCATTGTATCTATTTTGGTTGGATTGTTCAAGATTTTTTAATCTTTATTTCTTTTTGACAACTGAGATCCGTTTTTGCGTGCTTAGCATGTAATTTGTCACAAATTACCTTGCAAAAAAAGGCAATTATGTCTAATGATAATGAAGCAATTAATCTCCAAAGCCTACATAATCAACTTAAATTTTGGATTTAGCATCTTATATTGATAAGCAACGAGTCTTCTTATCAAAAGCTACAAACTTTTTAATCTTTGGAGAAATTTAATTTCACAACCAAGGGCATTTTGGGAATTTATGACAAACGATTGGGGGTATTCTGGGAATTTTGAAATTTGAGGAGTATTTTGGGACTCTCCACAAATTAGAGGAGTATTTTGGTAATTTTTCCTAAAATTTAATATCTAACCAATCCAAATGATTTTCTCTTATTAAAGTGATCATTTAACGTGGGAGAATAGCCGGGAACAAGGTTAGAGTTTAAACATGTGCTTATGGGTCTATCTCAACACGGGGCCAATGGTAAAGGGGTTGAGAGATGATCTGTCAAAGAGCAAGGCTAGCTAATGGAGCTTAATGACCTTGAAGTTAGCTTCATTAAAGACTTTCAAAGGTTAGTGTTGAAAGTCCTTTGACCTTAGGTAAGGTAGGGTTGTGCTTGAGGTGGGAATCCGGCCCAAGCTTGAGGTGCTTGATGACTGAGATGCTTGAGTGCATGTCATGTTTGAGATGTTAGGGTTGTACTTGAGGTGGAAACCCGACCCAATCTTGAGGGGCTTAAGGGCCAAGCTTGTGGTGGAACCAGGCCCAAGGTTGAAGGGCTCCCGGTGTCACATAAGTCAACAAGATCCCTACAAGGAGGGGGCCGAGCCATGCAAGTAGCGGGGGTGGTTGGATGACCTCTCTCTCTCTCTCTCTCTCTCTCTCTCTCTCTCTCTCTCTCTCTCTCTCAAAGAGCACACCTTGCTCAAGAGGCAAGTAGGACACATGTCAAGGCCCTAGCTAGGTTGCCCTCAAGGAGTGTCCAAAGCCTATTGGTTGATCCCTAGAGAGGTCCAATGAAAAATTAGCTAATTAAATTGATTGTTTCAAGGCTAGCATGCTTGGTTGATATGCACTAGGCATGTGATTGGCCAAGCTTGAGGAGGTTCAATCAAATGCCAGAGAGTGCTAGAGGAGGGGGTCCGACCTAAGCAAGCAAGGGGGTTGTTTGGGGGGTATACCCCCCCCCCCCCCCCCCCCCCCCCCCCCCCCCCCTTGCCTACACACACACACACACACACACACACACACACACACACACACATTGTGTGAAGTTCAAATTGCGAAATCTCTATCTCCTCCTTCAAGCTAGTAGAGAAGTTGAAAGCTTACACCAACACTCTTGGCTATGGAATGTAAATCTAACCAAGAGCCATGCTTCAATGCTTAAGCTTTCCATCTTCTCAATCATCATTACTATGCTATTATGTATGTTAGCAAGAAGAGTGATGATAAGTGAGGAACTACTTCTTTCTCCTATAAATGTTTCTTCTTCCTCTTCCCTATCCTCATTTCCCGCTAGCTCTCTCCACCTTTGAAGGTGTTTGAACCCTTGGGAATGAGGCTGGGGATAGTTAATGCTTTTTACAAAGTTTATGTTATGCTTGTGATGCATGAGGCTTTCCATCTTCATTGCATCATCTAGGTCACAGATATACAAAGATTTGTATTATACCAAGTCTCTCTTGATGGGAGTATCTATAATACAAAATCCTATTAGAGGGGAGACCGACTCCACATAAATCCGGTCCTCAATTGATGCCAAGATCTCTAAACTCTCTCTTGCAAAAGTATTGGGCATGCCAAGTTAATTAAGTACTATGATTATGTTGCTACCATCAATTAAGTTCACCCTCTATGTTATGTCTCACAACAATGCTCTCTTTAATTCTCCTAATTTTGCTATTATCAAAGTTCATAGGCCATTTCCATTACATTGGTGTCAGAGCTATTGATTTCTCTTTTCTTGCTTAAGAAGAGAGATCCTTAAGTTGTTCATGAAATGTTGGGTCTGCTTATTGCAATAGGGTAAGTGGAATAGGGATTTATTATCTTGGTTGAGAAGGACTTAGTTCGAGGTACACCAATGGGAACTATAGTCTTGATAATGGAGCCTCTCGAGGCTTGCCTTTGGCTTTAACATTATTGAGCTACAAGCAAGCTCAATAGCAATGTTAGACCCTCTCCACTAGTCTTTGCAATCAATAGTGTCTAAACCATGGGTGTGGATGCTTGGCAACTAATTTTGAAAGGTAAAGCAGAGTAGCAACTAAGGTTTTGAGGGTACAAAAGCACAAAGTAATATATACATAAGTTTAATTAGCATGGTTGACAATAACCAAGAGAGTAGAATGAACATTAATAACTTTGACTTTGCGCATGAAGGTGGTAATGATGATGTCCCCATGTTTGTTAATTATCTTGTCACTAGGTTGCAACAAGCTATGGGCAACCCTGCTTTGCAAGCCGAAGTTACTCAACAACTTCGTGCTTATGGGATTTTCCTTCCTCTCCAAGAGGAGAGAGCTTAGGAGGCCTCTTGATGAGATCCCCACAAGAAGACTCTCTCCCCTACGAGAGGAGGAATCCAAAGAATGAGAAAGTAATTAATCCCTAAGTTCCTCTGAAGGTGTGGCTCCACAAAGGCGATGGTGCTTATGGGATTTTCCTTCCTCTCCAAGAGGAGAGAGCTTAGGAGGCCTCTTGATGAGATCCCCACAAGAAGACTCTCTCCCATACGAGAGGAGGATTCCAAAGAATGAGAAAGTAATTAATCCCTAAGTTCCTCTGAAGGTGTGGCTCCACAAAGGCGATGGTCTAGACGGTCGCCAACTCCTCCCAAGAGAAAACGGTCAATCCATAGTCCTTCTCCTTGTCACTCTGAAAGGGAAGAGAGGAAACAAAGAAAAAAAAGGGTAAGAAAAAGGTCACCCTCTTCTCCTTCTTCTTCACCTTTCTCCTCTTCCGATGAAAGCTATAGCTGTTCTCCTAGAGAATACAAGAGGAGAGGACATCGTAAATCTTATTCTGTACGACGAAGGTCACAAAAGCTCAAGAAGTTCAAAGAGGAGGAAAGAGTATCTCTTTTCTCACCTATGATGGCACCTTTGGTGCTACAGACAAAATATTGCCCTTCATCCAACAATTTGATGCGGCCAGAAATTGGCTCATCAATGGTGGGCTAGCCTTCGTGGCAATGGTGAAGTCCCAAAGACATGGAAGACTCTACGAGTTTCCATCATGAAGCAATTCCTTGCAAGCGATGCAAAGGAAAAAGTGCTTACCGAATGGCAGAGTTTGACGCTTCTCTCTCATGAGTCTGTTCACAAATATGTGGACAAGTTTTGGGATTTACATCTCAATGCTACTGTCTTTCAAAAGATAGACTTCGTCGAGCAAAAGCAACTATTTTGTGTAGGATTACCTGAAGAGATGGTCGAGTCTCAACGACCTGGTCCAATCACCGAAGTAATCCATCACACTATGGTTGCTTTGTGCATCAATTTTCAACAAGGGGCTAGACGGGTTGTCAAGCCCATGGAAAGCAAAGACGAAAGTGATGAAAAGGGAAAAACCAATGCCCAAAATTCTTCCCAAGGCAATCTTAATAACAACAACAATTGGTCCAAGAAGAAGGGACTTTATAAAGGTGAAAACAAACTCTCTCTTGAAGAGCTTGAAGCTTTTCGCAAGGACTATAAATGTTTTAAGTGTGGCGAGCAAGGACATGGCTATTGTTCTTGCCCCAAGAGAAATGACTGCAATGAGACTCCTAGAGCTTCCACTATCGAAGCTCCAAAAGAGGATGCTCATTGCAAAGGATCACCTCTCTCGTATGCTTGGAAAAGGTAAGGGAACATGATGCCTTCATCTTGTTTGACCCTGGCTCTACTCACAACTTCTTATCAAAATGGAGTTGGCCATCAAGTTGGGCATTCAAGCCTTTGAGATGGGAGATACTGTAATTGCGGATACCACTTTCAAGAGACAACAAGCCTCTGTTACTCCCTTGATTGGAAAGTTGAGGCTTCATGTCCAAAGCTACGTCGACAAAGAAGACGTTTTCATCTCTCCTCTCCAACAGGAGGATGCTATCCTAGGAGCACCATGGTTCAACTGCATGGCTGCCAACATGAAATTCTCTGAAAGGAGAATTTACTTCACCTACAGGGAAAAGAGCATGTATATAGATGCTAGTGAGTTTGGTCGTACTATACCACTTGTAAATCCTCTTGCTTTTGATAAATCAATGAAGAGCTCAGTTTTTGCGTACATGATTTTTGTCAAAGTCCCTAAAAGGTCCTAGTGTTTCATCAAATGTAAATGGTAGGAATCAAGAAGAGTTAGACTTGTCTAATTTTCTAACAGGATTCCAAGATGTGTTCATCAATGATATCCCTATGGACTTACCTCCAAAATGAGGGGATGATGACCATCAAATTGAGCTTCTACCAGGAGGCTCACCACCTAACAAGCCTCCTTATCGAGTTTCCCAAGCTCGACAAGAAGAGATCATGAGGCAAGTATAAGAATTGGTAGAAAAAGGGATGGTGAGGCCTAGCTCCTCTCCCTTTTGTTCTCCAATCCTTTTAGTGCAAAATAAAGATGGTACATACCGCATGTGTGTGTGGACTATCGAGCACTAAACCATATTACTATCAAAAACAGATTTCTCGTGCCTTGGGTAGAAGATCTGTTTGATAAGCTACAAGGCTCTACCTACTTCAGTAGGATTGACCTTAAAAGTGGCTATCATCAAATAAGGATAGTGGATGAAGATATCTTAAAGACCGCATTTCCTACAACGTTTGGTCTTTATGAATATCTAGTAATGTCTTTTGGCTTAACTAATGCACCAACCACGTTCAATCGTTTAATGGAGAAAATCTTTAGACCCTACCGCAAATTCACTGGAGTGTTCTTTGATGATATCATCATCTACTCCAAGTACTTGGAGGAACACAAGCAACATCTCCAAGAGATTTTTCAAGCATTGAGGGAGAACACGCTTTTTAATAATCAAAAGAAAATTTTTCCTTCAAGAGATTCAATACTTAGATCATATTGTATGGATCCATCAAAGTTGAAGGTAATAAAAGCATGGCCTAATCCAAGATCTACATGAGCTAATAAGCTTTCTTGGTATGTATGCATACTATAGACGCTTCATAGCAAAATTCTCTCAAATAGGAGGACCATTATATAACTAAATAAAGAAGAATGTTAAGTAATAATGGACTGCTAAGGAGCAGAATGCTTTTGACAAACTCAAAGAGAAGCTTACCTCCCAACCAGTCCTTATGCTT
This sequence comes from Adiantum capillus-veneris, assembly GCF_014529385.1. Lineage (NCBI taxonomy): Eukaryota > Viridiplantae > Streptophyta > Polypodiopsida > Polypodiales > Pteridaceae > Adiantum > Adiantum capillus-veneris. Next base: position 143,090,101 of record NC_140951.1, on the reverse strand, counting down.
CCGGGTCTCTCAAAGCCATTTGAGGTCCAATGTGATGCTTGTGGTATCTTCTCGATGGCAATAGGCTATGTGTTACCCACTTCCTTCATGATAAAGTTATGTATCAATCTCATGCTCCTCCCTATGCGGGGCATAGAGGCATTCAACCTACTCTTTGAGGAGTAGAGACATACTTCTATTGGCCTACCATGAAAGTGGACATACAAGAGTATGTTTTAAAATGTGTGGTATGCCAAAAGACTAAGTATGATAGAGGGAAGCAACCTATATTACTCCAGCCATTGCCAATCCCAATTCACCATGCGAGAGTATATCCATGGATTTTACCTTTGGATTATCCAAGTCTATCCATGGAAATACGGGAATATGGACAATAGTTGACATGTTTAGAAAGCAAGCACACTTTATTCTTGTCAAAAATACTATTAAGGCACACCAAATGGCAACTCCCTTCATATCTCAGTTTTTCAAACACCATGGATTGCCAACATCCATCATGTCAGATAGAGATCCTAGAATGACCAGTAATTTTTGAAAAGGTCTCTTTGAAAATCTAGGTACACGATTGAATCTCTCTTTGGCCTATCACCCACAAACGGATGGCCAAAGTGAGATAGCCAATCTTATGATTCTTGATCTACTAAAGACTTATGTTACAGACGTAGATCAATGCTCAAAGTGAGAAAAGTACTTACGTCTTGTAGAATATGCATAAAATAACACTATCCATACTTCTACAAGAAAAACACCTTTTGCTTAAAGAAAATGATTGGGTTAGGCTCGATTGAGGCATATGACCGGCAAAAATCCTACGGGCCATCAAAAGTATTATGCTAAACTAGCAAAAAGATACTATGGTCCTTTTCAAATTTTGAAGCCAATCAATGAGATCGCTTATCAACTCAAGTTGCCCAACCATTGTCTCATACACAATGCTTTTCATATGAGCCTACTTAAGCCCTACAAAGGAGAGCCACTGAGTGAATCAATTATTGAAGACCCTCCTGATAATGAAGACCAAGAAGAGGTGCTACAACCCGAAGCTATCCTTTCGGAATGAAGACAAGGTCCTACGACATGGTAAGATTATCCGACGGTACCTTATTAAATTCAAAAATTATCCTTTTGAAGATGCTAGATGGATGCAAGGAATATAGCTTAAGGATAATATGAACCTTGTCAATGCTTACAAATGCTACATTAGAGTAAGAAAATGTACAAATTGCTTTCAAATGACCAATGTTTTTGTCCTATAAGACTAGTTCTCTTTTTATTGTGCACAAATTTAAGTAGTATGTCTGCTTAGAATCATGTTTCTGAGGACGTCTCTCAAACACGAAGTAGAATATGTCACTCTACTTTGGGAGAATGAAATGGACTAAAGAGCACACATGCTTGTGGTAGCTACGTTTCTCAATAGTCAATCATCTTGCAATGATGTCGTAGGGTAAAAAGGGATTCTCTACCCGCTAATAAACATTGACTAACGACTAAGGCTTTATCTCTTCTACTTCATATACGACTATGATTTCAAGAGAGAGGTAATGTCATAAAATCTAATATCTAACCAATCCAAATGATTTTCTCATATTTAACTCATCATTTAATGTGGGAGAATAGACGAAAACAAGGGTTAGAATATAGACGTGTGCTTACGAGTCTATCTCAACACAAGGCCAATGGTAAAGGGGTCCAAATGAGAGATGGTATGTTAAAGAGCAAGGCTAGCTAATAGAGCTTAAAGACCTTAGGGTTAGCTTCATTAAAGACCTCCAAAGGTTAGTGTTAAAAGTCCTTTGACCTTAGGTAAGCTAGGGTTGCGCTTAAGGTGGGAACCCGGCCCAAGCTTGAGGCGCTTGTCATGCTTGATGACTGAGATGCTTGATGTGCTTGATGACAGAGATGCTTGAGGTGCTTGTCATGCTTGAGATGCTAGGGTTGTACTTGAGGTGGGAAACCCGACCCAAGCTTGAGGGGCTTAAAGGCCAAGCTTGTGGTGGAACCGGGCCAAGGTTGAAGGGCTTGAGGTGTCACAAAAGTCAACAAGATCCCTAGAAGGAGGGGGGCGATCCATGCAAGTAGCAGGGGTGTTTGGATGACCTCTCTCTCTCTCTCCCAAAGGGCACCCCTTGCTCAAGAGGCAAGTAGGACACATGTCAAGGCCCTAGCTAGGTTGTCCTCAAGGAGTTCCAAAACCTTATCCCTAGAGAGGTCCAATGAGGAATTAGCTAATTAAATTAATTGTCTTTGCATTTATCAATTCCTCTCTCTCTAAGGAGGACACTTTTCCTAAGGCTAGCATGCTTGGTTGATATGCACTAGGCCTGTGATTGGCCAAGCTTGAGGAGTTCCAATAAAATGCCAGAGAGTGCTAGAAGAGGGGGTCGACCAAAGCAAGAAGGGGGGTTGCTTGGGGGGTATACCCCTCCCCCCCCCCAACACACACACACACACACACACACACACACACACACACACACACACACACACACACACACACACACACTCACTGTGTGAAGTACAAAGTGCAAGAGCTCCATCTCCTTCTCCACGCTAGTAGAGAAATTGAGAGTCTACACCAACACTCTTGGCTATGGAATGCAAATCCAACCAAGAGCCATGCTTCAATGCTTAAGCGTGCCATCTTCTCCATCTTCATTAGTATGCTATTATGTATGCTAGCAACAAGAAGAGTGATGATAAGTGAGGAACTATTTCTTTCTCCTATAAATGTTTCTTCTTCCTCTTCCCTACCCTCATTTCCCACTAGCTCTTTCTACCTTTGAAGGTGTTTGAGGCCTTGGGACTGGGGATAGTTAATGCTTTTTACAAAGTCTATGTTATGCTCGTGATGTATGAAGATTTCCATATTCATTTCATCACCTAGGTCACAAGGAACACAAAGATTGTATTGTACCAAGTCTCTCTTGATGGGAGAATCTATAATACCAAAGCCTATTAGAGGGGGGACCTGCTCCACATAAATCCGGTCCTCAATTACTGTCAAGTTCTCTAAACTCTCTCTCTTGCAAAAGTATTGTTCATTCCAAGTTGATTAAGTACTATGATTATGTTGCTACCATCAATTAAGTTCACCCTCTATGTTCTCAAAGTAGTCTCACAAAGATGTTCTCTTTAATTCTCCCAATTCCGCTATCCACAAAGTTCTTAGGCCATTTCCATTACATGCAAAATGTGATCTTCTTAGAAAGTAGATAAAGTTATTGATGGCTTCCCATCCTAAACGTTAACTCTTGGTAAATTGCACTTGATTGTTGTAGAGCGTCGATGTGCACTCCTCATATTGTGTAATTAACAAATTCATTCACTAAATCCACTCTCTCTCCATACCATGTCTTCAACTCGAGCATTGTTGGGTATATCTACTAGTGCCTCCATGTACTAAACATTTTAGTGAAATCTTTCAAATCATTCGGAAATTTGGGTCTCCCTCTCCCTCCTCTTCGAAACAAATTTACCATCTACCACAAAGTGATGCTTCCCTTTGTCTCATGTTGCAAAATTTTTGTTGATATGTACCTCTTATAGCATGGAGGAGAGTTAGTACACGAATCCCAGTGTGATAAAAAAGCTCATTAAAATTTTTTGGTGTTGATTGCCCATCCTTGTAGCTTGGTTTTGAATTTGTGACCACCCAATAGCTAGCTTAATGTCTTAGCTATATACTTGCATGGGATTTGTTGCTCTCCTAGCTACTTTACTTGCCCATAAACCAATTGGTGCAAGCTAAAGTAAACTCAAAAGAAGGTACACTTGGATACATTGTATGGGTCATACACATCGTAGTGATTGTGCCCTAATTCTTTATCATTGATCGTAATGTTCAGAATTCATTCAAGACCTCGAGTTGGATCCCGTCCCCGACTTGACCTCGGAAGGTGGTAGTTATCTACTAATCTTGTTATAAATAATCTCCTTGTGAATTCTTCCCAGTTCCTGAGGATTTTGTAAAGGAGCTATTAATTAACAATCTTCATATGAAGTCTTTCAACAACAAGTAGAGGGGTGTGTGTAAGAACATTGGTAGGTTTTGGAGTAATCTCTAATTGTTTCCTTGGATGAGTTCTCTCCCATTTGAATCCATTACTTTCTCTAGGTCATTCTTTTTTATTTCGCACTATTAGGATGTAATGTAGCAATTGTGTGGGGTACTTGGGAGGACCTTGGTAGCTTTAGGCTAGTTAGATGGATTTCGTGGATGGTCCTTGAGAGGCATGTGGTGTCGATAAAGATAACATCAAATAAGGAAGGCAAAATTCATAGAATTGTGTTCTTATCATAATTTTGCATGAATTTTTAGTTTTAGTAGGAGTGAGATAAGTAATAAATTGTTAAGATTACATCTGTGCTAAAATAGTATGAAGTTGCATCACAATTATCAAGGCCAATATTACAGACACTTGATAGTTGAAGAGTAGAGCTGGGACCCAAACTTAAAATTTGACTTGATGACGTGAGTGGATACATTATATAGCCAACCTCTCCTAATTTAGTGCCATTTGAACAATTGAATATTCAAATAGGGCTTGTAAACTACTGAGGTAAGTAAAAAGGGGATATAAGTGGAGATTCTTATGTTTAAAAATTGAACTCATATACATGTGATATCTAAACGTTGTGTATATGTTGGGGTAATCTCATATCTGCAAAAAATGAAAACTAGGGTGAGTTCACTATTGGCACACTTAATAGTTGATAACACTCTTTAAGAGCAATTTTGGTCAATTCCCCCCCCCCCCCTCTCCCCCCCTAAAGTTTCTACTTTCGAGTTCAAAGGAGGGATCTCCCAAGATACCCCCTAATGAGCACCGTCTTTTGAATTGAATGAAACCCACCTATTATTAGGTTGGATGTGAACACATTTATGTGCTCACACTGAGTAACCATGTGAGCCCGTGCCACTTTGTCTTTATATCACACATTAAACGAATCAATTACTTGTATGGACGGAATTTTTTTCCTATCGATTGATAAAAAAGTGATGTGGCCATATAAGTTTTTCCTGTCTAGGATGAAAGCATACTACATGATTATGATTCTCAAGGAAATTTTGTGAAAAAATTGTCTAAAAGTGCAATTGCCTTCAACATCCTTCATACATATGACACACACATCAACATGATTAAGATTGTTGGCACTGCTTTGCAAATCGATGTCATGTGCTATGGTAGGCTTTCACTTTAAGGTATCATTTAGCATGGTTTATTTCTCTATATTGTTTGCCTATAGTATGAAGAGAATGTGACAGACCTAACAATTCAATAGCCTCACAGAAATGGAGAGAGATGAAGTTGGATTCTTTGAGGTTTTGCAATGGTTTGCCTTTTGATTGTTGTACTCCACATTTCCCACCTAGTCTATGGTTTCTTGTAGGTCAATCTCCTTTTACCATTTTTAGCTCTTTTTTCAACAATCTTCTTTCAAGGTCATCTGCTTCTTCTTGAGTGATGTCTATAGATGGCCGTGCATCCATGGTTGTGTCCTCTTCTCTAGTTTTTCTAGGCCCATCGGTGTTCTTTCTTGGCAATGTAATGGATTGCTCTTTGGGAAGTATGTCTTTAGGCACCATTGTCGTGTCGTTTCACTTGACGAGGGAAAATGGAGATAAAAGATGTAGATCAAGTCTATTTGTGGAGAAGTGGAAAATTGTTGTGAAAGTGGACAAAGTTGTGCTCGGCATCGCCTTTGTCGATAGTTGGGCCAAAGTAGGTGACTTGCATCGCTATGGTTGATATGCGAGCCAAAATGTTATGCTTCGTAGTGTCTGGGTTGATATGTATGCCAAATGTGATCTTCTCATGAAAGCAAAAAAAGTTATTAATGGGTTTCCCATCCAAAATATTAACTCTTGGTATGCATTGATTGCGGTGTATGACCAACATAATTGGGGCTAGTAGGCCAAGTGGTTTTTACATGATGCTAGCGGAAGGCCTTTCTCCAACTGCTTACATGGATGCTTGCACCTTGAAGACAAGTGAGCTTACAAAGTCAATTGTAACATTTAATGTAGCGGAAAATAGCATGAACATAGTGAGCATTTCATTAGAATAGATTCCTAATGAGATTAACAAGAGTGCTTGGGTGGAGTGAGCAACAAAAAGCATAACACCTAGCTAGAAAGCACGAACAATACTTCAAAAGAGAGAGAAATTAAGCAATTGACAACAATTGAGGACCGGATTTGCATGGAGCCGGTCCCCCCTCCAAAAGGCTTTGTATTATGTTCTCCCATCAAGAGAGACATTTTAAAATACAATTCTTTGTGTTCCTTCAATACTAGCTAGTGCAATGAAGATGGAAACTTCATGCACTAAGCAAAACACTTATCAAACACTACATCAATTCCCTCACGGTCTCAGACCCAAGACCTCACACATCTTCGAAGATGGTGAGAGCTAGCGGGGTATGAGAGTAGATTAAGAGGAAGAAGGAGTAGTCTTACGAGAAAGATGTACATCTCCTTACATAATCACTCATATTAGCATAGCTTATCTTAGTAATTAGCATGGTAGAGGAGATGAACATGCATTGAAGCTTGGCTCTTGGTTGGATTTGCATCACAAAGCCAAGAGTTGATGTAGGCCTCCCTTCTCACAAGCTTGGAGTAGGTGGTAAGTTTTCCATTAAAGCTTGAGAAAGAGAGAGAGTCCTCTTTGCTTCACACATGAGATTGTGTGAGTGAGTGTGTGATAATGCCTTGCAAAAATCAGCCCCCCCCCCCCCCCCCCTCTCTCTCTCTCTCTCTCTCTCTCTCTCTCTCTCTCTCTCTCTCTCTCTCTCGGTCGACCCCTCTTGCTAATTGCTCATGCTACAGCACTATTGGACCTCCCCAGGCCTAGCCAATGGAAATTAAGCAACATTAATGATAGCGTTCTGACATGTGTCCCCCTTTCTTCTTTTGTGAGATCTTTAGTTAATTAATAAATGCAACTAAACTCTCATTGGACCCCTTTGCCTCCTGGCCAATAGGAATCAGGCAAGCCATTGGGCTGTTGAATGCTCATTGGTCCTCTTGGAAGAGTGTCCAATAGTCTTTTATAGAGCTTAATTCTTATTGGTTTTTTCATTAAGTGTTTTTAAATTAATTAAACTAGATTTACTCTAGCATAATTCTCATTGGTCCACCTCCAAGGCCATCCAATAGGATTTGACTACACCTTGTGGGCATCTGGGCTAGGGAGCTGACATGTGTCCCTCTTTCCCCTTGTGTACAAATGAAGCTTGTGAGTGTGTGTGTGAGTTTCTCTCTCATCCCCTACTTGCAAGGCTCGCCCCCTCTTATGTAGGGATTATGAAGACTTTTTGTGACACACACAAAGCATCCAAATTTCCTAAGCTTTGACCTTTGGATACAACCTTTGAATTTTTGAACCTTAGCATTTTGGAAGTCTTAATGGGTTGAACCTTAGGGTCTTTTAAGCCCATTGTTACACATTGCTCTTTTGCAGATGGCCCCCCCTTTGGATCCCTATTTTCCCTCCTTTGGATCCCTAATGTGGCCACTCTGCTAGCTTAACCAATATTCTAGCTTTTCCTCCCCTGGCACTTTTCCATATTAATTGATCAGTTTAACATGAGAAAATAATTTAGGAGAATTAGATATTGATTATTATGACATTACCTCTCTCTTGAAATCATAGTTGTCCTCGACTATGGGGTAGAGAAGATAAAGCATACTCATTAGTCCTTTTTCCTAGCAGGTAGAGGATTCCTATATTACCCTACGACTTCGTTCCAAAATGGATGACTAGTCCATTTGGCGCTTGACAGCCGAAGCTTCCGCAAGCATGTCTGCACATTAGTCCTATCAGTCTTTCATAGTAGAGTGACAAGCTCTACTTGGTGTTTGGGAGACGTCATCTCCGCAAACTTGATCTAAGCATGCATACTACTTCACATTTGTGCACAATAAAGAAAAAGAGAGTCTTATAAGACAAAAACTTTATTCATTTTAAACATTTGTACATTTGCTTACTCTTGGGAAGCATTGACAAGGTTTAGGCTATCCTTTAATTGTATGCCTTACATCCATCTAGCATCTTCAAAAGGATAATTCTTAAACTTAATAAGATATTGTCGGATAGTCTTACCGCCTCTTAGTACCTTGTCTTCATGTCGGAGAATGGACTCAGGCTGCAACACCTCTTCTTGGTCCTTGATCTCCGGTGGGTCTTCAATAGTTGGTTCTTGAGGTGGCTCTCTTTTGTAAGGCTTTAGTAGGCTCACATGGAAAGCATTGTGTATGAGCCAATGGTTGGGCAACTTGAGTTGATAGGCCATTTCATTGATTGGCCTAAGAATTTGGAAGGGACCATAGTACCTTTTTGCTAACTTAGCATAGTACTTTTGGTATCCCGTAGGATTCTTGCCATCGTGTGCTTTAATCGAGCCTTGGGAAATTTGAGTAAGACCCAATCATTTTCTTTAAAGGATTGGGCTCTTCTGTGCTTGTCAGAAGCAGCCTTTTGCCTTTGCTGTGAGATAGAGAGAGCATCCTGAATCTTTTGGAAAGATTCTTGTAGGTCTCGGCTATACTCATGTGTAGCGAAGATCTTCCCGTGTACCTTAAGTAGCAAGGGACTTTTTGATCTTCCCTCAATTACATCAAAAGGTGCTTTTCCTGTGGAAGTATGTACAATGTTATTGTAAGCATACTCCACTAAGGGTAAGTACTTCTCCCATTGGGATCTTCGATCTACTTCCGTTACATAGGCTTTTAGTAGATCGAGAATTGTTAGGTTAGCTATTTCACTTTGGCCATCCGTTTGCGAGTGATAGGCGGAAGAGAAGTTTAGCCTTGTTCCTAAATTCTCAAAGAGACCCTTCCAAAAATTACTGGTCATTCTAGTATCTCTATCCGACACTATGGACATTGGCAAGCCATGGTACTTGAAGATTTGTGAAATGAAGAGGGTTGCCATTTGATGGGCTTTGATAGTCTTTTTAACAGGTATAAAATGAGCTTGTTTACTGAACCTGTCTACTATCATCCATATTCCTGTATTCCCATGGATAGACTTAAGCAATTCAAAGATAAAATCCATGGATATGCTCTCCATGGTGAATTAGGGATTGGAAAAGGTTGAAGCTATCCAGGTTGCTTCCCTCTATCAAACTTCGTCTTTTGGCATACCACACATTTAGAAATATACTCTTGTATGTTTGCTTTCATGGTAGGCCAATAGAAATATGTTTTAATCCCCTTTAGAGTAGATTGAATCCCTCTATGCCCTGCATAAGGAGGAGCATGAGATTCATACATTACTTTCTCACGTAGTGAGCTAGTAACACATAGTCTATTGCCGTAGAGAAGATAACCATCTTGTAAAGTAAATGGTTCCTCTTTCTTCCCTAGTGCAAGGGCTGAAATCACATCTCTAAAATAGGGATCAATAGCATACTCATCTATCATAGAAGATAGATCATTGTGAGTTGCTATGGAAACCGCATTCACTCTCGGCCGTCTTGAAAGTGCATCGGCTACTTGATTATGCGTGCCAGCAATGTGAGCAATATGAAAATGAAATTGCGAAAGAGAGTTATCCCACCTCATTTGTTTGTCGGAGAGCTTGGTCTGCATCATGAAGTACTTAAGACTTTGGTGATCCGTTCGCAGAATGAAAGGAGTCCCCAATAAATAGTGCTTCCATGAGTCTAAGGCATGTAGAACTGTGAGGAGTTTCTTTTCATATATGCCTAGAGCTTGCTCAACAGGGTCGACCTTCGACTTTCATAGCCTATGGAGTGCACTTCTTGAAGCAAAACAGCTCCAAGGCAATCACCACAAGCATCACATTGGACCTCAAATGGCTTTGAGAGATCCGAGAGTATAAGCACAGGTTGAGAGATAAGCTTTTCTTTGAGCTTTTCGAAAGCATTGTTCTCCTTGGCAGACCATGTGTACTTAACGTTTTTCTTTGTTAGGTCATGTAATGGTCCTTCTATTAGTGAGAAATTTTCTATGAAGCGTCTATAGTATGCGCACATACCTATAAAGCTTCTTAGCTTATGAAGATTCCTTGGTTTAGGCCATCCTTTTATTACCTCTAACTTTGATGAATCCCTTTGGATGGAGTCTTGAGAGATAATGTGACCTAAATACTGAACTTGTAAGAAAAATTCACTTTTCTTTCGATTAACATAAAGTTTATTCTCTCTTAGAACTTGAAATATTACCTGGAGGTGTTACTTGTGTTTGTTTAATGAATTAGAGTAGATGATGATATCATCAAAGAACACTCCAGTAAAGGTTCGGTGAGGCCTAAATAGCTTCTCCATCAAGAGGTTGAATGTGGTTGGTGCATTGGTCAAGCCAAAAGGCATGACAATGTATTCGTGAAGACCAAACGTAGTACAAAATGCGATCTTTACAATGTCTTGATCAACTATCTTTATTTGATGATAGCCACTTTTTAAGTCAATCCTATTGAAGTAGATGGACCCTTGTAGCCACTTTAAGTGGACCCTTGAAGTAGGTGGACCAAACGTAGTACAAAATGCGGTCTTTACAATGTCTTGAACAACTATCCTTATTTGACGATAGCCACTTTTTAGATCAATCCTACTGAAGTAGGTGGACTCTTGTAGCTTATCAAATAGGTCTTTTACCTGTGGAATGGGAAACCTATTCTTGATAGTGATCCTATTTAGTGCTCTGTAGTCAACACACATACAATATGTGCCGTCTTTCTTTTGCACTAGTAGCACAGGATAACAAAATGGAGATGAGCTAGGCCTAACCATGCCCTTCTCGACTAACTCATGCACTTGCCGCATAATCTCCTCTTGTTGAGCTTGAGAAACTCTATAAGGAGGTTTGTTAGGCGGTGAAATTTCTGGAAGAAGTTCAATTGCATGGTCATCATTACCTCGTTTAGGAGGTAGCTCACAAGGGATGTCGTCAATAAAGACATCCTGAAATCCCTTGAGAAAATTGGATAACTCTAATTTCTTTTGATTGTGTATATTTTCTTTTGCTAAAACATTAGGTTCATTTTGAGAATCTTTAACAAAAATCATGTACACGGAAATAGAGCTCTTTATTGACTTTTTGAAAGCTTGTGTATGTACAATGGGTATAGTGTTACCCATTTCCTTAGCATCTATATACATATCTTTTTTCCTGAACTTAAAGGAGATTCTCCTTTCAGGGAATTTAACATTGGCAGCCATGCGATCAAACCATGGGGCCCCTAGGATTACATCCTCATGCTTGAGAGGAGAGATAAAGAAGTCCTCTTTGTCCACATAGATTTGGACATGGAGCCTCAATTTCCCAATTAAGGGAGTGACTGAAGCTTCTTGCCCCTTGAAAGCACCATCTGTGGGTAGGACATCTCCCATCTCGTAAGCTTGTATGCCTAGCTTGGTGGCCAACTCTGTGGATATGAAATTGTGAGTAGAACCAGGGTCAAAGAGAATAAAAGCATCATGTTCTCTTACCTTTCCCCAAGCATGGCATAGAGGAGATCCTTTGTGATGAGTTTTCTCCTCTTGTATTTCGACAAGGTAGCTCTAGAAGGCTCATGGCGGTTGTTCTTTTGGGGACAAGTGCAGTACGCATGCCCTTGCTCGCCGCACTTGAAACAATGGTTATCCTTGCGATAACGCTCAAGCTCTTTAGGAGAGAGTTTATTTTTGCCTTTGTAAACTCCCTTCTCTTTAGCTTTGTTGGAGTTGCCCTTAGGCTCATTGGAACCCTTGTTTTCGGTGGGCTTAGAATTTCTTTTAGCCCCCGTTTGAATTTGATTCGAGAGGCCACCATAGTATGGTGTGTAACCGCCGATATGGTGTGTGCCCTTTGGGAGTTGACATACTCCGCCATTTCTTCAGTTAAGCCTGCACAAAATTGTTGCTTTTGCTCTCCGAAATCCAACTTTTTGAAGACAGTGGCTTTGAGTTGTAGGTCCCAAAACTTGTCTACATATTTGTGAATGGATTCATAGGGAGAGAGCTTCAAGATTCGCCATTTGGTGAGTACTTTGTCTTTGGTATCTGTAAGGTCCCCGTCCTAAAAGATCGGGGCGACTTGGAAGATAGCCTTCTTTATTCCCTAAATCCGTTGACAACACACTACTCCGATAATGCGAAGCAAGGGTACGAGCAACGAAAGAGAAGAAGACTTCCACCTGATGTGTTCGTAGTTACAGGACCCTATGCCACAAGCCAGGTCGATGAGGTTAAAGGTTCTATGGACTCTAGATCCTACATTATAAGAGAAGAAATTCCCTTTCACATATTAAGGATTAAAAAGCAACGGCTTTTTCCCCGCGTTTAAGAGGCACGGCCGCCATCCTTAATTCTGAAATATGACAAGAGATAAATCTCTAACTAACTAAGACAAAGTGAAAAGTACTCGACTGATCGAGTCCACCCATCCTTGACTGACAACCTGAGCCAGTCCCCACTTTCCACACCGCACTCACCCGTTCTTTTAATGTTATCTAATTACTACCATGACATATACAACAATGTTCCTTAATTAATTCTTAATACAAGTTTTTTAGTACAATCCTTTCAAACATCATCGAACAATTCTTTCATAACCAGAGTTGAAGAATTCCATAATCCGCAAAAAAAAGTCTTTAGTTTCTATACAAGTTTTGCCGCTAACCACGGACTTTCTCTGTCTAACCGACAAAGCCTTTGCAAAGGTTTTTCCTAATCGCTAACCGCGAGATGTGAATACTTCCCTTTTGCTAACTGCAAGGGACATCTTGCTACCCGCAAGGCATCTTGCTAACCGCAAGGTAAAAAAAAGAAAGTTGATGACCTCAACTTTAATTTCCGCTAACCGCGAATTCCTCTCGCTAACCACGAGTTCCATCTGGAAACAAGATTTTCTTTCAGTATTTCATATTCTAGATGTTTCTTTCAACAAGATCAATCAAAATCATATTCTCAAACCATAATTACTTATCAACAATATTTCTTTATCAAACAATAACAGTTTATAAAAACAATACTTTTACTACTTTATGAAACATATGCTTGTTTCATGTGATTGAACAATCACTTTTCGGGTCGGTTTAAGGTAAGGTTAAATCTAAGTTCATCTTACCGGTCAACATGAATACTATGCATAATTATAAATTTGTTTTACCGGATTAGGAGCGCGTGCGGCTAACTCCTGTGCTGGCGGTTGGACGGCTTCAACTTCTTCATCGATTGATGCTTCTGCATGAGGTACGTTCGGAGTTGACACCCTTCTTCCCACCTTCCTTGGTGGTGCAACGGCATGGGCGTCCTTGGAACTTCGCGTTACACGCTTCGGAGCCATAGCTTTGGAATGGAGAAAAGAAAAGCGCGTTGATAGAGAGAGAGAGAGCAAGAGAGAGTGTGTTCACAAATCGGGTGACGGCACGTCGACGATTGGAGATGGAGATGGCTTGAAGGTGAGGGGTTAAGGGAGAGAGGTTTTCTCCGGTGCGTCATTGCGAGAGAGCTTCCGCTTCTGTAGATGTGTGTTCAAAGTGAGAAGAGAAGGGTCATTTATATAGGCCCTAGGAGGGTGCTAAAAATACCGAGAGGTTTCAAGAATAGGAGAAGGAAAAAGCTCGCGCGTCGTCACGGCTCTAAAAAAAATAAATATTATTATTGTTATTATTTTTTGGCGTGTTCGCGAATCTTATGCGCGATTTTAAAAAGCTCTATACTTACAAGTTCCCATTCTATTTTGAAAGAGATAAGAAAGAACTATCCTAATTTTGACTTACCTCTCTTTCTCTCCTAAAAATACTATCTCTAAGCTTTTTCTTCACACGTAGATTAGGTTCCCACATAAACCTATCGTTCCACATAAAGAAAGATCATAAATAAATGGATTCTGAACCCGATTTTCAATCCGATTGCTCTGATAAACTCATGATGACTCACAAAATTGAGAATCTCAATTACTTTGCAAAATAATTGAAATGGCTTATATGAATAAATATTGGGTACATTACAATCTCCCCAACTTAAGGATTCGAGATGTCCTCATCTCGAGAAAAAGTGAGGATAATCCCCCTCTAATGTAGCTTCATCTTCCCATGTTGCATCTTCTTCAGGGTAGTCCTGCCATTGAACAAGGTGTTCTCTGAGGATTCTATTCCGAAGAATCTTCTCTCAGGACTCAAGAATCCTGGATGGTTGGAGTTCTAAGATACTTTGGTTAGGCATGACAATCTGTTCATCATTTAGGAGTTGATCATCACTGGGGATATAGGGCTTCAATAAGCTCACATGAAATACGTCATGAACTTTAATATGTTCTGGTAACTTCAACTTGTAAGCTTGAGTACCGATACACTTGATCACTTCATAAGGACCACAATAACATGGGCTAAGATTCTTGTACTTTCCAAGCGATAAAGTACTTCTCTTTGGATGAATCCAAAGAAAAACCTTGTCGCCTTCTTTGAATCTTCGCTCGGATCTCTTTCCATCTGCATACTGTTTTTGGCGATCCTGAGCCGCTTGAATATGGGCCTCCGAATGGCTTTCGTTTGGCTTTCCATTTCTTCAAGCATCTTCTTAGACGCTTCTACTCTTATGGTAGGATCTGAAAAATTAAGCGGAGAGATACAGTCCTGTCCATATAAGGCACAAAATGGGGTCATACCAATGCTTTGGTGATAAGAAGCATTGTAGGCATACTCCACTAGAGGTAAAAATTGAATCCATCGCTTAGGTTTCCTACTGCAATAAGCTTATGCGGTACTAAAGTTCAATTCTGTCCCAATTGCCTTGAAGATCGAAGTCCAAAAATTTGAAGTAAACTTCGCATCTCGATCGCTTACAATTCTCTTGGGTAATCCATGCAATCTGAAAACCTTTTTAACAAATAGTCGTGCAATATCAGAGGCGGTAAATGTTGTCTTGACTGGGATGAGGTGTGTAACCTTCGTGAGTAGATCAACGACCACCATAAGTGAGTTGTACCCACCTTGTACCGTAGGTAATCCTGTGACAAAGTCCATGCTTATACATTCCCACTTCATTTGTGGAATGTCCAGAGGTTGAAGTTTACCGGGAAGTTTACCCTTTCAGCCTTAATCCTTTGGCATGATAAGCACTGGTGAACATAGCGTAGTACATCTGCCTTCTGTCCAATCCAATAAAAGCTTTTACGTACTACATTGAGAGTCTTTGCATAACCTGGGTGTCCTGAAGTAGGGCTATCGTGGGCTTCGAACAAAATAGCCTTCTTTAAGTTAGGGTCCCTCGGTACACATAACCTATCTCTATGGTAGAGACAAAGTCCATCTTCTAAAGTGTATCATTGAAGGTATAGTCTTTGACTCTCCAGATAGAACAAGGTTAAGCTGCCTTTGATACTCTGGATCAGATGATGCAGCTTCCTTAATCCTTTTAATGATCGGGTTATTAGGTATGGATATGAGTCCCACAAAAGGTTTCCGACTCAACAAATCTGCAACCGTGTTTTCTTTCCTAGGGCGGTAAAGAATATCAAAGTCATACTCCTGTAAAAGTTCCACCCATCGCCTTTGTCGCATATTCAAGGTTGCTTGGATAAAGATTCACTTTAAGCTCTTATGGTCGGTTATAAGTCGAAACTTTCTTCCCAATAAATAGTGTCTCCATAGCTTTAAAGCATGAATGACTGCCAACAGTTCGAGATCATGGGTCGGATAGTTCTTTTCATGAACCTTAAGCTTACGTGAGGTGAAAGCTATTGGTCTGCCTTCTTGAGTTAACACTCCTCCAGCTGCTATTCCACTAGCATCAGTGACAACTTCAAAGGCTTGATTGAAATCTGGTAGCTTTAGACATGGGGCCGAAATCACATATTGCTTAAGTTGGTCGAACCTTTCTTGATGTACTGGTTCAAAATTGATCCTTGCTCCTTTCTTCAAGAGGTTTGTCAAGGGTGCGACGATCACCACATAATTCTTTATAAAGATTCTGTACCAGCCTGTGATTCCCAAGAATCCTCTAATCTCACTTACATTAGTTGGCCGAGGCCATTCAACAATGTCTTGAACTTTAGCGGGGTCTACTGAAATTCCTTCTTGCGAAACAATAAATCCCAAGTATTCAATCCTTGGAGAGAAAAATGAGCACTTTCTCATCTTTGCGTATAGCTTATGTTGGCGAAGAATATCTAACACCTTCCTTAGGTGAGCTTCATGTTCTTGTTCATCTTTTGAGTAGATCAGAATATCATCAAAGAAGACAAGGAAAAAATCGTCTAGGTAAGGCCTGAAGATATCCTGCATCAATCTATTGAATGTAGCTGGAGCATTGGTTAGACCAAATGACATTACTATAAATTCAAAATGGCCATAACGGGTGTTGAAAGCTGTCTTTGGAATATCTGATTCCTTTATTCTAATTTGATAGTAACCAGATCCTAGATCTATCTTTGAGAAGACCTTAGAACCATGTAGCCTGTCCAGCAATTCATCGATTTGGGGTATAGGATAGTTGTTCTTAACCGTTACCTGGTTTAGTCCTCTATAATCAATGCAGAGTCGTAAAGTCCCATCTTTCTTTTTCTGAAAAAGTACCGGTGCTCCCCAACTAGATTTGCTTGGTCTAATAAATCCCTGTTCCAGAAGTTGACGAAGCCGCTCCTTCAGTTCAATTGCCTCTGGTAAGGCCATTTTGTAAGGTCTCTTTGACACGGGCTCACTTCCTGTGAGAATCTCCATCTCATGGTCAATTTCTCGAGTTGGAGGAAGGGAGGTAAGGTCTTCAGGAAAAATATCTGAATATTCATGAAGCCACGAGGGTTTGTATCACTTGAATTTGGATCGACCTTATTCAACTTGACCACAAATACCTATTGACCAGCTCTCATACCCTTGAGTAGACGGTTTGCCTTCACTAATTGAATCTTTGGGCTCCCACTTTTCCCTTGCACTTTGACTTGCCTTGCTTGACTATCTCGAAAGCTCAAACTACCTTGACCACAATGGATGCTAGCCTGATTCTTAGATAACCAATCCATCCCAATAATCCCATCGTACATCCCAACTGGTAGGGTTCTAAAGAAAGCTGAAGTAGTGTACCCTCCTAGTTCAAAATCAAGGATTCCCACAGAATGTCGAGATACTACGGTTTTCCCATTAGCCAATTCTACTGTCATAGGTTTAGCTTGTTTTTGGTTTAGGTTCAACTTTCGTAAACATTTTGGGGATAGAAAAGAATGGGTACTGCCACAATCGATGAGAAGGTTAAAAGATTTACCTTGATGAGTGGCTGGGGTCTGAATAACAACGAATTGTCGTTGAGCTCCAGGGTTGTCAATAGCTGCATAGATAGTCGCTCTTTCTTCTTCTTCACCAATGGTAGGTTCTTCTATGGTTACACGTGCATGTGCATTCCTACCTTGACCTCTTCCAAATGCCCTTGCTTCTCTCCCTCGCCCTCGTCCACGTCCACCACCTCGTCCAGTGTTGTTTCCAATAGGGTGGCGTCTTCGGTCTGCCTCCGTTGCTACCGCTGCTCTATTAGATAAGTGTGGACATCTGTTCCGATAATGTCCCAGTTCTCCACACTCAAAGCATCGAACATCCAACCTTGCAGGATTTTGCATGTTTTCAGCATAGGCTCTTTGTGGCTGCCTCTCATTATTGGAAAATCTTACTGGTCGTCTAGCACCATTAAAACTCTGATTCTGTTCAACTCTCCTCCTTAAGCCTTGCTCCTTTATCAAAGGTTTGGCTCGCAATAAGCCATCTTGCACAGCGGTAGGTTTCATGGCTTCCAGTCGTGAGCAAATGGGTTCTCTTAAACCTTGGAAAAACCGAGCTACTTGTTGCTCTATCGTCATTGGTGGTGCATAACGCCTAAGATTTACGAACTTTGAGTAATACTCTTCCAGGGATAGGCTGTATTGCTTCAAGCTAAAGAACTCATTCATCTTTAACGCTTCATGAGCAGGGGGTAAGTATCTTTCCTTTACTGCTTGCTTGATTTTCTTCCAATTCTGGGAATTTTCTAACACTCCCATGTCACGGCAATGTTGTTTCCACCATAATTTGGCTTCACCTGTAAGGCGAAACATTCCCAGCATCGCTTGGTTAATAGGTGCAGTCTTGGCAGCTGAGAAATAATCGTCCATAGCTTCAATCCAGACCTCCGCATCCTTTTCCACATTAGCACCTTCACCCTTAGAAGAAGGTGGTTGCATTTGTTTGAGCAACAATTTCTTCTCCTGAACTTCCGTGTATAAAGCATCGTTCCGAGGATTCTCCAATATAGGAGTAATTTGAGGGTTCTCCTGCAAATTTTTAACACTAATGCTTATAATAACTTAAGTCATTAAAGTATTGGGTTTATCTAGTCCTTTAGAGTTCAACACATGGCTTAACCAATCATAACTTAGTCCAATCACATAACTTAACCAGTCATGGATCTTCACCAACAAATAATCAATGAATTGACCAGTCACTCAATTCTTTTGAACAAAACAACTAAGTTTATTATTTGCAACCCATACACATTAACAAGCTTTCTGTTCCTAGCACTAGTTGCATCAATTACTATCGTCAAGCATGTAGGGAACACCAAATCTCAATTAAGCTCAAGAGTAAATTATTTATCAAGAGTCAGTTTCTCTTCCAAAAAAATCAATGTCTTCTATTGATGTAAGAATACCAACGGCCTTATTACAAAATGTTACAGTAACCCTAATCCTCAGGTGTATATTTGAAGCTGTGATATTCTTGGGCACTCTTTAGGAAGAAGCGCGGAGGATTTTCTATAGGGGCTAATAGTCGATAAGTGGCAGGGAATTGTGGTAATCCTGTTGTCCATCCCTTGCCCGAGAAGTGGCTAGTTCTTCCTATAACAACCACTTGGTCTTTTGGAACGACTGCAATTACCTTGTCATAGACCCACCGATTGAGGTTGACGCTTCCATCTGCCGCCATTGCTTTGACATCGGTTGGCCAAAAGGTATAGTAATGGACCAGCCTTAGCTCCTCGCACCATTTGATGCGGCGAAGATCATTATTTAAATTCCCTAAGCTTCTAGTCCTGATGGTAAAAGTACTTCTACGAGACCACCAGGCTCGAGACCATCTTCATTGGGTTCGAAAACGCAGCGGAGTGGTCAATATCTCGAGGATCCTCATGATTGATGCCCGAAAGTCGTAGTCGTTTGATCGGCATGTAGACATGTACATGATGTTGAACACCTGAAATTGCATGTATGCCTCATGCTGATCCTGAAACGTGTTATATATAAATACGTAAGAATATAAGTTCATTTTAATAGAGTAGTTTAGAAACAAAAGTAGCAATAATGGAAAAAAATACATTCTTCCCCTATATTCCCCTCTTAACGTTGGGTTAACCTCTATTTAACCTTTGCTCTGATACCAATTGTAAGGTCTCCGTCCTGAAAGATCGGGGCGACTTGGAAGATAGCCTTGTTTATTCCCTAAATCCGTTGACAACACCCTACTCCGATAATGTGAAGCAAGGGTACGAGCAACGAAAGAGAAGAAGACTTCCACTTGATGTGTTCGTAGTTACAGGACCCTACGCCACAAGCCAGGTCGATGAGATTAAAGGTTCTATGGACTCTAGATCCTACATTATAAGAGAAGAAATTTCCTTTCACATATTAAGGATTAAAAAACGCCTTTTTCCCCGCGTTTAAGAGGCACGGCCGCCATCCTTAATTCCGAAATATGACAAGAGATAAATCTCTAACTAACTAAGACAAAGTGAAAAGTACTCGACTGATCGAGTCCACCCATCCTTGACTGGCAACCTGAGCCAGTCCCCACTTTCCACACCGCACTCACCCGTTCTTTTAATGTTATCTAATTACTACCACGACATATACAACAATGTTCCTTAATTAATTCTTAATACAAGTTTTTTAGTACAATCCTTTCAAACATCATCGAACAATTCTTTCATAACCAGAGTTAAAGAAATCCATAATCTGCAAAAAAAAAGTCTTTAGTTTATATACAAGTTTTGCCGCTAACCACGGACTTTCTCTGTCTAACCGACAGAGCCTTTGCAAAGGTTTTTCCTAATCGCTAACCGCGAGATGCGCATACTTCCCTTTTGCTAACTGCAAGGGACATCTTGCTAACCGCAAGGTAAAAAAAAAGAAAGTTGATGACCTCAACTTTAATTTCCGCTAACCGCGGATTCCTCTCGCTAACCGCGAGTTCCATCTGGAAACAAGATTTTCTTTCAGTATTTCATATTCTAGATGTTTCTTTCAACAAGATCAATCAAAATCATATTCTCAAACCATAATTACTTATCAATAATATTTCTTTATCAAACAATAACAGTTTATAAAAACAATACTTTTACTACTTTATGAAACATATGCTTGTTTCATGTGATTGAACAATCACTTTTCCGGTCGGTTTAAGGTAAGGTTAAATCTAAGTTCATCTTACCGGTCAACATGAATACTATGCATAATTATAAATTTGTTTTACCGGGAGCGGAGCGCGTGCGGCTAACTCCTCTGCTGGCGGTTGGACGGCTTCGGCTTCTTCATTGATTGATGCTTCTGCATGAGGTACGTTCGGAGTTGACACCCTTCTTCCCACCTTCCTTGGTGGTGCAACGGCATGGGCGTCCTTGGAACTTCGCGTGCTTTGGAGCCATAGCTTTGGAATGGAGAAAAGAAAAGCGCGTTGAGAGAGAGAGAGAGAGAGAGAGAGAGAGAGAGAGAGAGAGAGAGAGAGAGAGAGAGAGTGTTCAAAAATCGGGTGACGGCACGTCGACGATTGGAGATGGAGATGGCTGGAAGGTGAGGGGTTAAGGGAGAGAGGTTTCCTCCGGCGCGTCGTTGCGAGAGAGCTTCCGCTTCTGTAGATGTGTGTGTTCAAAGTGAGAAGAGAAGGGTCCTTTATATAGGCCCTAGGGGGGTGCTAAAAATACCGAGAGGTTTCAAGAATAGGAGAAGGAAAAAGCTCGCGCGTCGTCGCGGCTCTTAAAAATAAATAATAATAATAATAATAATAATAATTATTATTATTATTTTTTGCGCGTTCGCGAATCTTATGCGCGATTTTAAAAAGCTCTATACTTACAAGTTCCCATTCTATTTTGAAAGAGATAAGAAAGAAGTATCCTAATTTTGACTTACTTCTCTCTCTCTCCTAAACATACTATCTCTAAGCTTTTTCTTCACACATAGATTAGGTTCTCACATAAACCTATCGTTCCACATAAAGAAAGATCATAAATAAATGGATTCTGAACCCGATTTTCAATCCGATTGCTCTGATAAACTCATGATGACTCACAAAATCTAGAATCTCAATTACTTTGCAAAATAATTGAAATGGCTTATATGAAAAAATGTTGGGTACATTATAGCATCGGTGGCCAAAACTACTTCATAATGGAAGCTCTTAAAGCTTTTTATGTTCGTGGAGCTTCACCGTTGGCCCTTAAGCTAGACCACCATTGTCTGACAGACTTTTGAAATTGCATAGGTACATGGTGTAGCTTAGAGGACTCCGTGAAGCCCTCATCTCTAAACGCCGCATCGAACTGTTGGATAAAGGCCAAGACTTTGTCCATAGCACCAAAGGTGCCATTGTAGGTAAGGAAAGAGATGCTCTTCCCTCCCTCTTTGAACTTCTTAAGCTTGGATGACCTCTTCCATGTGGCATAGGATTTCCTATGGCCTTTTCTTTTTGATGGTTCAAAGTTTGCACCATCACTTTCTTCAGAAGGTGAAGAATTTGAGGAAGATGGAGAAGAGGGTGACCTCTTTCTTGCCTTGATCTTCATTGTCTTCACCATCACTTTCATAAGAGGAAGAGGATGAAGAAGATGGAGAAGAGGGTGTCCTCTTTCTCACCTTTTTCTTCTCTTGGTTTTTGTCATCCCTCTTTGAAGTATGGTGTGGAGAAGTATGCGATGGTCTTCTCCATTTTAGAGGTGATGGAGAGCGTTTAGCCCGCCGTCTTCGTGGAGCCATCTCCGTCGAGGTGGCAGGAGACTCACTTCTTTCTCGTTCCTTCGGTGGAGGCTCTTAAATTCTCCTATGAGAAGAAGATGCATAATCAAGGAGAAAATTTCTAAGCCCTTCATATGGATCCTCTTCTTCTTCCCGAATCGGAGAGAGACCTCTTTTGGAAGTATCACAAGGAGGCTTCCTAGGTGCCCTCTCATCATAGTGGGGAGCTTGGAGAATGCCATGAGCACAAAGCTGCCGTTGCACTTCACTTTGGAGGGATGGATTGCCCTTGGCTTGTTGAAGCCTAGAAACAAGATAGTTAACAAGCATCAAGGCATCATTAGTAGCCTACTCATTAGCAAAATCAAAGTTATCAACATTAATTTCACTCTCTTTACTATTGACAACCATTCTAACAACTTTTAGGTGTAAACTTTTTAGGTGTACTTTGGCAGGTCAAGCCCTAGTTGGTACTCCTCTTTACCCCTTTAGAAAAAGCACTCAAGCTACTGTACCCGTGGCTCGAATACCATTAATTGCAAGGAATAGAAGAGAGGGTCGTTCAACACCAAAACAACACCGGCTCCTGTCAAGCTTCTAATAGCTCAATAGTGGTTATGCCGTAGGCAAGGCCTGTAGGACTCCACTATTAAGATCATAGCTCTCGACGACAATGCCCCGTTAACTGCACAAAGGCATGCGCATTGCAAGGCTGAAAATCCCTATTCTACTTACTCACATGCAATTAATAGTACCAACCATTTATAGCTAGCTTGCGGACCTCCCTTCTTGAGCAAGAAAAGAGAAACCTTGTGCTCTGATACCAATGTAACATTTAATGGCCTAATAACTTGTGTGTAGCAGAAAATAGCATGAACATAGTGAGCATTTCATTAGAATAAATTCCTAATGAGATTAACAAGAGTGCTTGGGTGGAGTGAGCAACAAAAAGCATAACACCTAGCTAGATAGCATGAACAATACTTCAAAAGAAAGAGAAATTAAGAAGTTGACAACAGTTGAGGACCGGATTTGCATGGAGCCGGTCCCCCCTCCAAAAGGCTTTGTATTATGGTTTCTCCCATCAAGAGAGACATTTTACAATACAATTCTTTGTGTTCCTTCAATACTAGTTTTTGCAATGAAGATGGAAACTTCATGCACTAAGCAAAACACTTATCAAACACTACATCAATTCCCTCACGGTCTCAAACCCAAGACCTCACACACTTCGAAGATGGTGAGAGCTAGCGGGGTATGAGAGTAGATTGAGAGGAAGAAGGAGTAGTCTTACGAGAAAGATGTACATCTCCTCACATAATCACTCATATTAGCATAGCTTAGCTTAGTAATTAGCATGGTAGAAGAGATGAGCATGCATTGAAGCTTGGCTCTTGGTTGGATTTGCATCACAAAGCCAAGAGTTGTTGATGTAGGCCTCCCTTCTCACAAGCTTGGAGTAGGTGGTAAGCTTTCCATTAAAGCTTGAGAAGGAGAGAGAGTCTTCTTTGCTTCACACATGAGATTGTGTGAGTGAGTGTGTGATAATGCCTTGCAAAAATCAACCCCCTCTCTCTCTCTCTTGGTCGACCCCCCTTGCTAATTGCTCATGCTACAGCACTATTGGACCTCCCCAGGCCTAGCCAATGGAAATTAAGCAGCATTAATGATAGCCTTCTGACATGTGTCCCCCTTTCTTCTTTTGTGAGAGCTTTAGTTAATTAATAAATGCAACTAAACTCTCATTGGACCCCTTTGCCTCCTAGCCAATAGGAATCAGGCAAGCCATTGGGCTGCTGAATGCTCATTGGTCCTCTTGGAAGAGTGTCCAATAGTCTTTTATAGAGCTTAATTCTTATTGGTTTTTTCATTAAGTGTTTTTAAATTAATTAAACTAGATTTACTCTAGCATAATTCTCATTGGTCCACCTCCAAGGCCATCCAATAGGATTTGACTACACCTTGTGGGCATCTGGGCTAGGGAGCTGACATGTGTCCCTCTTTCCCCTTGTGTACAAATGAAGCTTGTGAGTGTGTGTGTGAGTTTCTCTCTCATCCCCTACTTGCAAGGCTCACCCCCTCTTATGTAGGGATTATGAAGACTTTTTGTGACACACACTTTGACCTTTAAACACAACCTTTGAATTTTGGAACCTTAGCATTTTGGAAGTCTTAATGGGCTGAACCTTGGGGTCTTTTAAGCCCATTGTTGCACATTGCTCTTTTGTAGATGGCCCCCCCTTTGGATCCCTATTTTCCCTCCTTTGGATCCCTAATGTGGCCACTCTGCTAGCTTAACCAATATTCTAGCTTTTCCTCCCCTGGCACTTTTCCATATTAATTGATCAGTTTAACATGAGAAAATAATTTAGGAGAATTAGATATTGATTATTATGACATCAATGCACTCGGTAGGAGACTTAACAATGAGATTGCTGGATAGGTATTGTGTGAGAAACATGTTGTGCTTAGGGTCAAACCTTAGAGGTTGGTGGGTAAATTGAATTTGATAGTTGTAGAGAGTCGACCTCCACCCCTCATCTTGTGTAATTAATGAAGCCATTTGTTCATTAAATCCACTCTCTCTCCATACCATGTCTTCAACTCGAGCATTGTTGGGTATATCTACTAGTGCCTCCATGTACTAAACATTTTAGTGAAATGTTTCAAATCATTTGGTAATTTGGGTCTCCCTCTCCCTGCTCCTCGAGACAAATTTACCATCTACGACAAAATGATGCTTCCCTTTGTCTGATGTTTGAAAATTTTTGCTAATATGTGTAGCTCTTGGCACATAGAGGAGAGGGAGCACAAGAATCCTAGGGTGATATAAAAGCGCATTAAAATATGTTGGTGTTGATTTCCCATACTTGCATCCTGGTTTTGAATTTGTGACCACCCAATAGCTAGCTTAATGTGTTAGCTATATACTTGTGTGGGATTTGTTGCTCCCCTAGCCACTTTACTTGCCCATAAACCAATTGGCACAAGCTAAAGTAAACTTGAAAGAAGGTACACTTGGACCCATTGTATGGGTCATAAACATTGTAGCAATTATGCCCTAATTCTTTTTCATTGCTTGCAATGTTTAGAATTCATTCAAGACCCCAAGTTGGATCCCCCTACCCACCTAGGCCCCACAAGGTGGTAGTTATCTACTAAATCTTGTGATAACTTCTCAACTCTTGACAATTCTCTAAACGAGCTATTAATTAACAATCTTGATGTGAAGGCTTTCAACAAGTAGAGGGGTGTGTGTAAGAAAAACCTTGGTAAGTTTTGGAGTAGTCTCTGCTTGTTTCCTTGGTTGAGTCCTCTCACATTGGAATCCATTACTTTCTTTAGGTCATTCTTTTTTATTTTGCAGTATTGGGCTGTAATGTAGTTATTGTGTGGGATACTTGGGAGGGGAAAACTTACTAAGAACCTTGGTAGCTTTTGGCTAGCTAGATGGAATTGGTGGATGGTCCTTGAGACGCGGTGTATCAGTAATGATAACATCAAGTAAGGAAGACAAAATTTATAGAAATTGTGTTCTTATCATAATTTTGCATGAATTTTTAGTTTTTGTAGGAGTAATATAAGTAATAAACTATTAGGATTACATTTGTGCTAAAATAGTATGAAGTTGCATCACAATTATCAAGGCCAATATTACAGACACTTAATAGTTGAAGGGTAGAGATGGGATTCAAACTGAAACTTTGACTTGATGAGCTGACTACATACATAATATAGCCAATCTCTACCAAATTTATTTCCATTTGAACATTTGAATGTTCAAATAGGGCCTATAAACTACTGAGGTAATTAAAAAGAGGATATAAGTGGAGATGATTATGTTTAAAAATTAAACTAATATATATGTGATATCTAAACATTGTGTATAAGCTAAGGGTGATCTCATTTGTGCAAAAAATTAAAAACTTGGGTGAGTTCACTAGTGAGTATTGGTACATTCCTTTTTGGAATCAAAATGACTATGGGATATACATCTACTTCGATACAGGAGATAAACCCTATGTGTGAATTGATGATCATGAAATAGATTTTGAAGCTCTTGTTTAAAACAATAAACAAGGACATTCTTACATGGATTGTAGAAAGACAATATATGCTGTAGTAGAAAACCCATACATTGTGGATAAATGGGAAAACAAAGCTAAAAATCCCAGGGATTATGAGACACTCGGAAACAAACAATGAGAGTTTGGGAGTCTACTATTCGGAGAATGTGGATTCAAATGAAATACGGTGAGAAAAAAATGCAAGACCTATAAGCCTTCAAAATAGCAAGATAGAGCACATCTTTAAGAAGGACAAATGAGCTATGTCTATCTTTAGTTTACAACAATGGGTTTCCATCCATGACATACAGACAACTTTGTATCGATAGTTGGGCCAAACTAGGTGACTTGCACTGATTTGGTTGATATACAAGCCATATTACCATATACATGTGGTGCTGATATGTGTGAACACACTTAGGACCATCGTGGCATTTTTCCCCTCATTAGGAGGTTTTTCCCCGGTGCATTGTATATACACCCATCACTCTATAACTAACTTATCTTTCCATTGTACACTAAGTAATATACTCTCTGTTGTGTGCCTTGAGATTCTTCGTCTTCTCCACGATGTGTGTGTTTTGCTGCAACCCTAGTTCCAACAATTGGTATTAGAGCAGGTTGCATCCTCCTGTGCTTAGTTGCCAGCAGCTTTAGCACATGCCTGCTCACTTTCTTTGATTTTTGTGAACTTTGGCGAACCTCAGTAGGTCGACAATTACTTCGAATAAGCTCATAGAGCTTGGTCTACTCATAATTTTCACCTAGGTGCATTTAAGTCTCCATTTCCACTACAGTCGGTATTGCACATGCTATTTTGTCATTTTGTGCAAAACTTATGTCAGTGTCGTTTTTTGCATAATAGGTCCCTTACAATCCTCTACGGTTTGTGCTATATAGCCCATATTGTTCCCACTTTGTTTCTCCTCTTTATGGCAGTTTTCACATAAGGTGTAGGCATTTGTCATGGCCGACAATAATACAGATGTGTTCAAGATGTTTGTTGTTGAGGACAGACTGGATGGGGACAATTACCGTATGTGGGCTTACATGATGCAACATGTCCTAGTGTTGAAAGCAAAGGTTACAAGTTGTATCATCTGCAAACAAAGTGTATCTTGGTCTCATGGGATGTTGTGTTTGTGAAAGATTCTGTTTAGCCCTTGCTGTCATGTACCAGAGACAATAATGTAAGCTCATAGGACATTTATGACACTTGCCTCTTTTCAATGTGGTGAAAGTTCGAATGTAATTCCAATGAGGCAAATGTACAACCTATGGGGATAATTAAAAATGTTATAGATCAGCCTATTACAGATGCAAATGTACATGATCTACTTGATGAGGAAAGGGTTGAGAATGAGCAGGCTAGAGGTTTGCCAAAATGGCTGGTGCATACTTTGTGTGACGTAAGCTGGATGCACCTTTGTCTAGTCATACTCGTTCGGGTTCTCCCCATGCATCTTATGCATCAAATTGCTATGATTTGGTTGTGTCTAACTTATGTGATGTTGAGGAACCCGCCTCTATCTTTTGATGAGGCACAAAATCCAAAAAATTGGATGGCTGCCATGCCATCTGAATATGATGCACTTATGAAAAATGACACATGGAATTTATGTGATTTGCCTCCTAGAAAAAAGGCCATTGGTACGAAGTGGGTTTATAAGTTGAAACGCAAGCCGGATGGTGACATTGATCACTATAAGGCTCGACTTGTTGCAAAGGGTTATGCAGAAAAAAAGGCATAGATTATGAAGACTTTTGCTCCCACTTGTCATATGACTACTTTGCATTTTCTACGTGCATTGGCAGCTCATTTTGGTTGGGATGTACTTCAATCAGACATTGTTACGGCTTTCTTGAATGGTGACATATTTGAGAAAGTTTATGTAAGGCAGCCTTGCGGTTTTGGCATTAAAGGGCATGAAGATAAAGTGTGCAAATGTAAGAAAGCTTTGTATGGATTAAAGCAATCTCCTCGTGCTTGGTATGAGAAGGGTGGCGCTCATTTGGTCAAACGAGACTTTCGTAAAAGTCCAACCGAAAGCACATTCTAATGTAAAGCGTGAGGGTGATGTACTTCTCATTGTGGTTCTCTATGTGGATGATTTGCTGATCAATGGACCAAATGAGAGACATATTGTTGAATTTAAGGTTGATTTGAATGATTCTTTCAAGATGAAATATTTGGGGCTTTTGCATCATTACTTAGGCATACAGTTTAAACAATGTGATGGTGGCATTGCTTTGTGTCATAAAAGTTACATAGAGACATTGCTATGTAAGTTTGGACTTGAGGATTGAAAATCTATTGCCACTCCCATGGAAACAAGTTTAAAATTGAGCCTTTATGATGCTGGTGATCATGCCGATGTCACTCTTTACCGAACCGCTGTTGGCTACCTTATTTATGTATGCAATATGAGGCCAAATATTTAGTTTGTAGTCTCACAGGTCAGCAGATTCATGCATAGCCCAGGGTCTAAGCATTGGTAGGCTATCAAGACGGTTTTTTGATACTTGAGTGGCACATTACATCTTGGCTTGTTTTATCCCAAGGAAGGATCATTGCCACTAGACTTACATGACTTTTTAGACTCAAATTGGGCTACTTGTTTTGACACGTGAGTGCCCACAAGTGTTGTACATGGCAATCTTCATAGCTACGGTTGAGTGTGTATGGCTCAGACGCCTTATGGATGATTTAAGTGTTGGACATGACACTGCCAACACTATCTACACTGACAGTCAGAGCGCATTGGCAGTTGTGAGAAACCCAGCTTTTCATGCTCACACAAAGCACATTGAGGTGCATTACCACTTTGTCAGAGAGATGCTCTTAGCAAGAGAAGTCAGCTTGTCTTATGTGCCAACACAAGACAACCTTGCAGATCTTTTCACAAATGCATTGTCTGGTGAGAAGTTTGAAGCTTTCTGCAAAGCTTTGGGCTTACTCCCCTTTGTGGACTGATCATGTCCTCAAGGCATGGCACTTCCCTATACTCTATGTACCAGCTCTCATTCACCGCATCACTCCTTGGGGAGATTTGTTACCATATACATGTGTTAGTGATATGTGTAAACACACTTAGGACCGCCGGGGCATTTTTTTCCCTCACTAGGAGGTTTTTTCCCCCGTGCATTGTATATAAGCCCATCACTCTATGGCTAACTTATCTTTCCCTTGCACACTAAGTAATATACTCTTTGTTGTGTGCCTTGAGCTTCCTTCGTCTTCTCCAAGTTGTGTGTGTTTTGCTACAACTTTAATTACAACAAGCCAAAATGTTATGATAGGTAGTGTATGGTTTGATATGTACGCCAAATGTGATGCTCTCACAAAAGTAGATAAAGTTATTGATGGGATTCCCATTCAAAATGTTTAACACTTGGTATGCATTGATTGTGGTGTATGTCCAACATGGTTGGGGAAAGTAATCCAAGTGGTTTTTACCCGATGCTAAGGAAAGGCCTCTCCAAATGCTTACATGGATGCTTGCACCTTGAAGACAAGTGGCCTTACATATTCAATGGAATGGGTAAGAGAATTAACAACAAGATTGCTCGGTAGGAGCTATAAAAAAAACCATGTTGTCCTAAGAGTCAAACCTTAGAGGTCGGCGGGTCTTGTGAATCGCACTTGATTGTTGTAGAGTTTTGACATCGACTTCTCACTTTGTTTAATTAACAAAGTCATTTGTTCATTAAATCAACACTCTCTCTCCATACCATGTCTTCAACTCAAGCGTTGTTGGGTATATCTTCTAGTGCCCCTATGTACTAAATATTTTAGTGAAATGTTTCAAAGTGTTCAAAAATTTGGGGCTCCCTCGAGGTCCTTCCTACTCATGTCACATTTATCATCTACCACAAAGTGATACTTTCCTTTGTCTCATGTTGGAAAATTTTTGCTGATATGTGTACCTCCTATCACATAGAGGGGAGCGAGGACACAAATCATAGGGTGATCGAAAAGCTCATTAAATATTGTTGGTGTTGATTGCCTATCCTCACAACTTGGTTTTGAATTTCTGACCACCCAATAGCTAGCTTAATGTCCTAGCTATATACTTGTGTGGGATTTGTTCCTAGCAACTTTATTTGCCCATAAACCAACTGGTGCAAGCAAAAGTAAATTCAAAAGGGACACTTGGATCCATCAAATGGGTCATAAACATTACAGAGATTGTGCCCTAATATTTTGTCATTGATCGCAATGTTCAAAATTCATTTAAGACCCTAGGTTGGATCTCCCCCCCTTGAGAAAGTGGTAGTTATCTACTAAATCTTGTGATAAACAATGTCATCGTGAATTCTTCCTAGCTTCTGATAACTCTCTAAACGAGCTATTAATTAACAATCATGATGTGAAGTCTTTCAACAAGTTGGGGGTGTGTGTAAGGACCTCGATAAATTTTGGAGTAAGCTCTGACTGTTTCCTTGGTTGAGTCCTCTCCCATTGGAGTCCATTACTTTCTCTAGGTCATTCTTTTTTATATTGCACTAATGGGATGTGACATAGTATTGTGTGGGGTACTTGAGAGGATGAGGTGCAGATAAAGATAACATCAAATAAGGAAGGTAAAATTCATAAAGTTGTGTTTTTATCATAATTTTGTATGAATTTTTAGTCTTAGTAGGAGTAAGGTAAGTAATAAACTATCAGGATTACATTTGTGTTTGTATGATATTGCATCACAATTATCAAGGCCAATATTAGGGACATTTAATAGAACTGAAGGGTAGAGCTGGGACTCAAAATTCAACTTTGACTTGATGAGCTGACTACCATACATTATATAGCCAAGCTCTACCAAATTTAGTGCCATTTAAACAATTGGGGAATATGTTCTCTGTCTTGGCAATGAAGTCCCTTGTTCTTTGGGGAGTATGTCTTTAGGCACCATTGTCGTGCCGTTCCGCTTCCACGATGGAAAATGGAGATAAAAGATGCAAATCAAGTCTATTTGTAGAGAAGCAAAAAATCGTTATGAAAGTGGACAAAATTATGCTCGGCATCACCTTTGGTGATAGTTGGGCCAAACTAGGTGATTTGCAATGCTTTGGTTGATATGCAAGCCAACATGTTATTCTTGGTAGTGTCTAGGTTGATATGTATGCCAAATGTGATGTTCTCATGAAAGCAAATAAAGTTATTGATGGGTTTCCCATCCAAAATGTTAACTCTTGGTATGCATTGATTGCGGTGTATGTCCAACATGGTTGGGGCAAGTAAGCCGAGTGGTTTTTACATGATGCTAACGGAAGGCCTTTCTCAAAAGCTTACATGGATGCTTTCACATTGAAGACAAGTGGCCTTACAAACTCAATGGGTTAGGTAAGAAAATTAATAGTGTGATTTTTGAGCACGTGCTGTCGGAGAAAGACATTGTGCTAGGGGTCAAACCTTAGAGACTGGTGGGTCTTGTGAATCGCACTTGATTGTTGTAGAGAGTCGATGTCCACCCCTCACCTTGTGTAATTAACAAAGTAACTTGTTCATTAAATCCCCCCCCCCCTCTCTCTCTCTCTCTCTCTCTCTCTCTCTCTCTCTCTCTCTCTCTCTCTCTCTCTCTCTCTCTCTCTCTCTCTCTCTCTCTCTCTCTCTCCCTCTCCGTACCACGTCTTCAACTCGATCGTTGTTGGGTATATCTACTAGTGCCCATATGTACTAAAATTTTTAGTGGAATGTTTCAAATCGTTCAGAAATTTGGGTCTCCCTCTCCCTCCTCCCCGAATCACATTTACCATCTACCACAAAGTGCTGCTTCCCTTTGTCTCATGTTGGAAATTTTTTGTTGATACATGTACCTCTCATTACATAGAGGCGAGTCAACAAATGAATCCCAGGTGATCAAAAATCTTTTTAAATATTGTTGGTGTTGATTGCCCATCCTCACAACGTGGTTTTGAATTCTAGCTAAATGTCTTAGCTATACACTTGTGTGGGATTTGTTGCTCCCCTAGCCACTTTACTTGCCCATAAACCAATTGGAGCAAGCTAAAGTAAACTCAAAAGAAGGTACACTTGGACCCATTGTATGGGTCATAAAAATCGTAGTGATTGTGCTCTCATTCTTTGTCATTGATCGCAATATTCAGATTTTATTCAAGAACCTGAGTTGAATCTCCCCCCCCCCCTCCTCGGGGCCCCGAGAAGGTGGTAGTTATCTACTAAATCTTGTGATAAATAATCTCATCGTGAATTATTCCTAGTTCTTGACAATTATCTGAACAAGCTATTATTTAAGAATCATGATGTGAAGTCTTTTAGCAAGTTGAGGGGTGTGTAAGAACCTTGGTAAGTTCTGGAGTAATCTCTGATTGTTTATCCATTACTTTCTCTGGGTCATTCTTTTTTATTTTGCACTATTGGATGTAACATAGAAATTGTGTGGGGTACTTGGGAGGGGGAAACTTACTCTAAGAACCTTGGTAGCTTTAGGCTAGTTAGATGGAATTTGTGGATGGTCCTTGAGACGCGTTGTGTAGGTAAAGATACCATCAAAGAAGGTAAAATTGATAGAAATTGTCTTCTTATCATAATTTTGCATGAATTTTTTAGTTTTAGTAAGAATAATGTACGTAATGAAATGTCCTGATTACATTTGTGCTAAAATTATTTGAATCTGCATCACAATTATCAAGGTCAATATTAGGGACACTTAAATAGCTGAAGGGTAGAGTTGAGACTCAAAATTCAACTTTGAATTGAGGAGCTGATTGCATACATTATATAGCCAAGCTCTACCAAATTTAGTGCCATTTGAACAGTTGAATCTTCAGATAGGGCCTGAAAACTGTTGAGGTAAGTAAACAGGGGATATACGTGGAGATGTTTATGTTTGAAAATTTACATATGATATCTTAACATTGTGTATAAGCTAGGGGTAATCTCATATCTGCAAAAATTTGTAAATTTGGGGGAGTTCACTATTAAGTGCACTTAATAGTTGATAGCACTCTTTAAGAGCAATTATGGTCCCTTTTTGTTTCTTAGAGTTTATACTTGACGCTTAAAACCTAGTGACTCATGTTGGAAGAATTTGAAGCTAAATATAGGGAGAAACTAACAAAACGGACAGAGACCTTTTGAGCTTTCCAAACCTTGTGTTAGAACACAAAACTTGAGGTCCAAGTCCAATGAAAGTCATCAGGTTTGAATCCAATGAACCTAAAATCTTGAAAAAAATTCACATGATTTGGACACCTTACTATTAGGCAAGCCTAATAGTGAAGGGCTTGAAAAGGCAATTTTTGAAATCTAGCAAATTTTGTAGTGGATAATGGTTATAGTATTGGGAGAACATTAGCAAGCTAGACATCTTTGGAGCCACATACTGCTCAAAGTGCTAATTTTTATGATTTGGAGCAATTCATAAGAAAACGGTCAGAGATTACTCCAATGGGAGAGAACCCAACCAAAGAATATGGTCTAAAGTTTGTGATTAGTTGATAGTTCATTTTGAATCTTGAACCTTAGAGCTCATAGAGTGTTAGGAAATCTTGGTACTTTTGGTGATAACCTCATTAGAGAATCAATGGAAGAGAGTGTAAGCCAAGGAGACCATTATCTCTACCACCTTTGAAGAAGTACCCGATACATCTCAGATACCAACTTGAAAACAATTCAATGTCAATGGGGAAAGCTTCAAGGATTGGTGGTTCTAACATACCAGTGAGATAACGATACATGCCTTTTTTGAATCAAAATGACTATGGGACATATATCTCCTTGAATATAGGAGATAAACCTTGTGTGTGAATTGATGACCATGAAATAGATTTTGAAGCTCTTGTTTAAACCAATAAACAAGGAGATTCTTACATGGACTTTAAGAAGACAATATATGTTGTAGTAGAAAACCCAGACATTGTGATAAATGGGAAAACAAAGCTAAAATCCCAAGGATTATGAGACGCTTGGAAACAACAATGAGAGTTTGGGAGTCTACTATTGGGAGAATGTGGATTCAAATGAAACACTATGGGTAAAAAACGAAAGACCTATAACCCTTCAAAACAGCAAGATAGTGCACACCTTCATGGAGGACAAAGGAGCTATGTCTCTCTTTAACGAGTTTCCATCCATGACTCAAGAGGACATACAAACAACTTTGTATCAATAGATGGGCCAAACTGGGTGACTTGCACTACTTTGGTTGATATGCAAGCCAAAATGTTATTCTTGGTTGTGTCTGGGTTCAGATGTATGAAGTTGCATCACAATTATCCATGCTAATATTAAGCACACTTAATAGCTAAAGGGTAGATCTAAGACTCAAGCTTCAACTTTGACTTGAGGAGTCGATTGCATACATTTAATAGCCTATCTTTACCAAATTTAATGCTATTTGAGCAATTGAATCTTTAGATAGGTCCAAAAAACTGCTGAGGTAAGTAAAAAGGGGATATAAGTAGAGATGTTTATGTTTAAAAATTGAACCAATATACATGTGATATATAAACACTATGTATAAGTTGGGGGTAATCTCATACTACAAAAAATTAAAAATTTGGGTGAGTTCACTATTAAGCACGCTTAATAGTTGATAACACTCTTTAAGAGCAATTTTGGTCATTTTTTGTTTCTCAAAGTTTCCACTTGATGCTTAAAACCTAGTGACCAATGTTGGAAGAATTTGAAGCTACATATAGGAAAAAACTACGAAAATGGGTAGAGTGCTTTTGAAATTTATAAACCTTTTGTTAGAACACCAAACTTGAGTTCCAAGTCCAACGAAAGTCAAGGGGACAATACATTTTCATTAGGTCCGAATCCAAAGAACCTAAAATCTTGAAAAAAATTCACAGGATTTGGACACATTACTATTAGGCATAGTGAAGGACTTGAAAATGCAAATTTTAAAATTTAGCAAATTTTGTAGTGGAAAATGGTTATAGTATTGTCATAAAATCTAATATCTACCTACCCCAAATGATTTTCTCATATTGAATTGATCATTTGATGTGGGAAAATAAATGGGAACAAGAGTTAGAATATAATTATGTGCTTTTAGACTTATCTCAGGATAGGACCAAAAGGAGAGAAGGCTACATCTCATTGAGGGTCCAAAAAGGAGATGGTCTACCAAAGAGAAATGAGAAGATAATGGAACTTAAAAGACCTTAGGGTTAGCTTCATTAAAGACCTCCAAAGGTTAGTGTTAAAAGTCCTTAGATGTAGGACCTTTAGGTACTTTAAACCTTAGGCAAGCTATGCTTGTGCTTGAGGTGCTTGTCACTCTTGAGTTGACTAAGGTGCTTGTCGTGCTTAATGACGAAGGTGATTGAGGTGCTTCATGACTAAGGTGCTTGTCATGCTTGATGACCAAGGTGCTTGTGGTGTTCAAGTCAAAGATGATCCCTACAAAGGAGGGGATGAACCCTAAAGGTAGAGGCATGATAGAGAACACACAGATACACACACCCCCATGCACACGCGCGCCCACACACACACACACTATGCTTACCTTGGTGGACCCATCACTTATACAAAACCCCGATGAATATGACAACCATACGATACAATAATAAAATCTTTTCTTTTTTATAGAGATAATCATCACTAACTATTGATTGATTGATGCATATTGCAAAAAAACCAGACCTCAATAAGTACAAAATCCATCAACAGTATAACATCACTTGGACGCAAGTGATAGAACCGCTCAGTCCGGTGGAGAGCAATAAGCTCATGCTGTAAAGAAACAATAACCTTCCTCTTTCTCCAAATAAGCGCACCCATAATGGTGTAGTTTTGAAGTCTTTAGCTTGCAGACCTAAAATTGTTTTCTTTTTTCCCCCAATTTTTTTTTTAATTCATTGTAATGGTTTTTCCAATAATATGGTTTATGTGCATCTTTATTTGGGTATCTTGACATCGAACTGCAACCAATAAATCCCTCTTTTTTTTTACAAAGACTTATTTAGTAATGCACTGGCACCTCATTCTTGCTGGCCAATGTTAATGCAATGATTTCTTAGCAGTTTTAAAACCCTGATCTTGTACAATAATTTCCCACTGATGTTATCTCCTGCAACGTGCACCTAAACACTCACTGATCACATACAATTTGCTCATACAAGCAAGGACCCCGCTGCACCTACACACACACTATGACATCACTGGTTGGCACACATAACACAAGCAATTGAGCAGCCGGTCCTTCTGCATACAATACGATTGTGGAATATTATCAAAAACACACACACACACACACACACACACACACACACACACACCCCAGAACACTATCAAGAAGGTGATTGGCGAGCAAAGGAGCTCATCAAAGCAATACACACTTGATTAGCAACATTTGAGATGGCATCAACCACGGCTACTTAGGTAGACATCTAACTGCCTATTGATGAATAATCATATGATAATAATGAGGTTCTGCATGTTAGAGTATTTCAAGTACATATTATTGGTTTTTTTTGGCTATTGACTATGTAAAGGAATAAGAAAGACGTTTATAGCACTACTTGTCAAAGCATATATTGATTTTTTCTATATGAAGTTGAAAACCATGGTTGATGGGCTTATCTGAATAGTTTACAATCTAGAGGAATTCAAATAGATATTGCGGTTTTTGAAATAGGTTTACGAACCATATACGGGGATAAGTAGGTCTTTTTTTGGAACTTCTTTTCAAAATGAGTAAAACCCCCCTTTTTTACTATCTAAGGTTATAAACCAGGTTTGGCTAGCTTACCACTTGAGCTAGCTTACCACTTGATAAATACAAACTATAAAAGCTAATCTCCCTTTGGACATTTGGCTAGCTTACCACTTGATAAATACAACCTATAAAAGCTAATCTCCCTTTGGACATTAGAAAACGCTGAGGTGATGCGCTTGAGCATAGGTTGTAGACTTATGCATGAGCTTGTGGGAATTTGATACATCTCGACAAACATAATAAATCAATAACGCAGACAAGTTGTTACGAACATTTAGAAATAATTAAATAACAAGGGATTAAGTATGCCTAACAAGGTAAACATACATTATATGGATGTACACAGATATTAGATGACTGCTAATTAGATAAACTTTGGCTATGACATAACCAAAATAAAAACAAGGTGATGGTATATGCATACTGTATTTATTGGGATTACATAAAAGTCTGTTTTTTGAAAGCATAACAACCAGGAGGAGGAATTTTTTTTGAAATAAGAGTAGTAAATGATACTTTTAAAAGGATACTGCACCAACATTTTTTGATTATCTGTATACATACTGTCTGATTACTTTAGAGAGTGTGTTTTTAACCGAATATTATATGTCAAGATGGTTATGGTAGGTTTTACTTAATACTGTTATACATACATTGCCGTTTTCTCATGAATAAATGTGGTGTTCAAGACAAAGCTATTACCAAAGATAACACTTACAAATACACAGCTAGGATGAGTGTATGCACAAACCCAGCTAAATTAGCCACTATCAATGAGAAATTAACATTAGAACGTGGCAATCTAGACTCTAATTCCTTCGTAACGTGGCATAATCCAAACAAGTTACCCACATATAGGACGAGACATATTTGGATAGAAAATCCAAAAAAGATGTACATTATCCTAAATAAACATCAATCGGATTACACTTGAGTGTGCGAGGGGGTTTTTTCTTGGATGGGCACCAATTACAAGCAGCTGTTGTAGCCTTGTACCTGTCTTTCCACAATGCCATTATGTGTTCTTATACATCTGTCTTGTTTGGATGGTGGCAGGTACAATCTTCCGTCTTGTTCCAATGAAGATCTTTCGCCACACATATGTACTTATGTCTCTTTGAATAAAGGAAAAGGATTGCAGTCTCTTATTTTTCAAAAGTGGTGTATCATGATATATAGTACAATTTAATTATACAATTTGAATATCAAAGGGGATTTTCTATTTAAACACACACACACACACACACACACACACACACACACACACACACACACACACAAGGGAAGCCCTCTCTACAATAGGCATAAAGGACACATGGCAAGCCCCTAGCTAGGTTGCCCTTGTAATGTGCCTAAAGCCTATTGGATGGCCCTTAGGGAGGACCATTACATCACTTAACCAAAAAGAAGTTAAGTATACATGGACTGCAAAAGAGAAAAATGCTTTTGAGAAGCTCAAAGAAAAGCTTACCTCTTAACATGTGCTTACCCTAGCGGATCCTCAAAACCATTTGAGGTCCAATGCAATGCTTGTGGAGATTGACTTGGAGCAGACTTGGAGCAGTCTTGCTTTAAGAAGGCCAATGCCATAGCATACTAGAGTCGAAGACTCAACTCCGATGAGTGAGCATTGGGCATATATGAAAAGGAGCTACTAGTTGTTCTACATGCCCTTGACACATGGAAGCATTATCTTTTGGGGACTCCATTCATCCTATTATGAATGGATCACCAAAGTTTTAAGTACTTCATGATGCAAACCAAGCTTTCTGACAAACAAATGAGGTGGGAAATTTTTCTTTTGCAATTTAATTTTCATATTTCTCATATTGCTGGCAAGCACAATCAAGTGGCCGATGCACTATCACGAGATGACCAAGAGTAAATGTGGTGTGTATAGAAACTCACAATAATCTATCTTTTATGATCGAGATGAGTATGCTACTGATCCTAATTTCAAGGATATAATGTCATCCCTTGCCTTAGGGAAGAAAGAAGAACCGTTCACCTACAGGATGGTTATCTTCTCCACGGCAATAGGCTATGTGTTACTAACTCCCTTCATAATGTATGAATCCATGCTCCTCCCTATGCGGGGCATAGAGGGATTTAACCTACTTTTTGAGGAGTAAAGAGATATTTCTATTGGCCTACCATGAAAGTAGACATACAATAGTATGTTTCAAAATGTGTAGTATGCCAAAAGACAAAGTATGATAGAGGGAAGCAACCTGGATTACTCCAGCCATTGCCAATTTCTAATTCACCATGGGAGAGCATATCCATGGATTTTATCTTTGGATTACCCAAGTCTATTCATGGGAATATAGAAATATGAACAATAATCGACAGGTTTAGCAAACAAGCACATTTTATACCTATCAAAAAGACTATTAAGGCACATCAAATGGCAACCCTCTTCATATCTTATATTTTAAAGTACCATGGCTTGCCAACATCAATAGTATTGGATAGAGATCCTCGAATGACCATTAATTTTTGGAAGGGTCTCTTTGAGAATCTAGGTACAAGGCTAAATTTATCCTCGACCTATCACCCACAAACGGATGGCCAAACTGAAATAGCTAACCTTACGATTCTAGATTTACTCAAGATCTATGTTATAAAAGTAGATCAACGCTCACAATGGGAGAAGTATCTACCCCTTTTAAAGTATGCGTACAATAACATTGTTCATACCACTATATGGAAGGCACCTTTCAAGATCATTCAGGGAAGACCTAAAAGTCCCTTGCTACTTAAGGTACATGGGAAGATCTTTGCTCTACTAATGAGTATAGCCGAGACCTACAAGAATCTTTTCAAAAGATTAAGAAGGCTATATCCATCTCACAGCAAAGGCAAAAAGCTGCTACTAACAAGCACAAAAGGGCCTTAACTTTCAAGGAAAATGATTGGGTCCTACTCAAGTTTCCCAAGGTTCGATTGAGGAAAATGACGAGAAAAAATCCTACAGGCCACCAAAAGTATTATGCTAAACTAGCAAAAAGATACTATGGTCCTTTCAAATCTTAAAAACTAATCAATGAGATGGCCTATCAACTAAAGTTACCCAAATATTGACTTATACAAAATGCTTTTCATGTGAGCCTACTTAAGCCTTACAAAGGAGAGCCACCAAGAGAACCAATAATTAAGGATCAGCCCGAGATTGAAGATCAAGAAGAGGTGCTCTAGCCCAAATCCATCCTTCAACATGAAGATAAGGTACTACGACATGATAAGATTATCCATGGTATCTTATTAAGCTAAAAAATTATCCTTTTGAAGATGCTAGATGGATGCAAGAAATACAACTTAAGGATAGTATGAACCTTGTCAATGCTTACAATGATACACTAGAGTAAACAAATGTAAAGTTTTTTTTAAAAAAAAATGAAAAATGTGTTTTTGTCTTATAAGACTAGTTCTCTTTTTATTGTGCTCAAATTTGAGTAGTATGAATTCTTAGAATCATGTTTGTGATGACAACGTCTCCCAAACACGGAGTAGAAATTTTCACTCTACTTTGGGAGTATGATATGGACTAAAAGAATGGGCAAGCTTGCGGAAACTAAGTCTCCCAAGCACCAAATGGACTAGTCATCCATTCAGGAATGACTTTGTAGGGTAAAAAGTGATCCTCTACCTGCTAAGAAACATAGTCTAATGACTAAGGATTTATCTTCTCTACCTCATAGTCGAGGAAGACTATGGATTCAAGAGAGAGGTAATGTCATAAAATCTAATATCTACCTATCCCAAATGATTTTATCATAATGAACTGATCATCTAATGTGGGAAAATGAATGGAAACAAGAGTTAGAATATAGATATATGCTTTTAGACTTATCTCATCACGGGACCAAATGGAGAGAAGGCTACATCTCATTGATGTTCCAAAAAGGATATGGTCTATAGACCAAAGAGCAATGAGAAGATAACGGAGCTTAAAATACCTTAGGGTTAGCTTCATTAAAAGACCTCCAAAGGTTAATGTTAAAAGTCCTTAGATACTTTAGACCTTAGGCAAGCTGCTAGGCCTGTGCTTGAGGTTTTTGTCGTGCTTGAGTTGACTAAGGTGCTTGAGGTGCTTTTTGTGCTTAATGACTAAGGTGCTTGAAGTGCTTCATGACTAAGGTGCTTGAGGTGCTTGTCATGCTTGATGACCAAGGTGCTTGTGGTGTTCAAGTCATAGATGATACCTACAAAGGAGGGGGCAAGCCCTAAAGGTAGGTACATGAGAGAGAGAACACGCACACACGCACGTACGCACGCACGCACGCGCACACACACACACACACACACACACACACACACACACACACACACACACACTCAAGGCAAACCCTCTCCACAAGAGGCATAAAGGACACATTTCAAGCCTCTAGCTAGGTTGCCCTCTTAATGTGCCTAAAGCCTATTGGATGGCCCTTATGAATGTCCAATGAGAATTTAGATACATGTAATTAATTAATTAAGATCTCTCTCTCTCTCATGCCAAGGCTGACAAATCCCAAGCTATGGTCAAATCAAGCAATAGGGGTAGCATTTGCACAAGTGTCCTTCTTGCCCCCTTTGAGGAGAGAGAGGGATCGACCAAGACATGCTAGGGCTCTCCTTCTCTCTCTCTCTCTCTCTCTCTCTCTCTCTCTCTCTCTCTCTCTCTCTCTCTCTCTCACACACACACACACACACACACACACACACACACACACACACACACATTCTCTCATTGTGTTGAGCAAGAACTTCATCTCCTTCTCAAAGGTTGAGAAGTAGAGAGCCTACACCAACACCTCTTGGCTATGGAATGCAAACCTAACCAAGAGTCAAGCTTCAATGGCATTCTCATCTTCTCTACCATTTATATTACTATGCGAAGCTAAGATCCAAGAGTAATTATGGTGAGTTAAGTACTTCTTTCTCGTATGCTACTTCTTCTTCCTCTTCCCTTCCCTCACTCCTTGCTAGCTCTCTCCACCTTTGAAGGTGTTTGAGGTCTTGGGATTGAGGCCGGAGATAAGTTAATTCTTTTGCAAGTTAGTTACAAGAATAATATTGGTGCATGAAGATTACCATCTTCATGGAATCAACAAAGTCTCAAGGAATACAAAATATGTATTGTACTAAGTCTCTTTTCAAGGGAGAGTCTATAATACAAAAGCCTTATGGAGGGGGACCGACTCCAAGTAAATCCGATCCTCAACTGTTGTCAATTTCTCTAATTATATCTCTCTTTTTCAAGTACTGTTCATGACAAGCTAGCTAGGTATAATTTTCATTTTGCTACCTTTAATCAAGTACTCTCCTTATACTCTTTAAGAATTATCTTAACGAAAGTCTCACTATGGTTACTTTAATTACACTACAATCAATGTTATTAGCCATATTCCATTACAGTATTGGGCAACATTAGCAAGTTGGACATTTTTGGAGCCACATACTGTTTAAAGTGCTAATTTGTAAGATTTGGAGCAATTGACAAGGAAGCAGTTAGAGATGGGAGAGGACCCTACCAAAGGATATGGTCTAAAGTTTGTGATTAGTTGATAATTTATTGTGAATCTTTATGAACGTTAGATATCATAGAGTGATTTTATTAAACTTACCAACAGATCATGTGATTGGCCTTCTCTCCCAAGCCTCTCGCCCAAGTAAAGACTTTGCAACAAATGAAGTAGTGTGCACTAATGAGGATGTAGTGGGCACATTAGAAGAGGGTGTCATATGGGGTATAGTGGTTGCCAAAGAGGACATGCCGAGCTCCGCAGATGGCACAATGGAGGCATTGAAGAAGGAGTGGGTATCCTTGACGTACTTGGAGGCTCCATTTTCCCTTTACCCTTATTAAGTACATTGCTTGCTATTGGGGTTTCTTGAGAGACACTCTCAATGGTGTTTTGAGTAACTCCATGACAAACGGGAGGGAGAGACTCTTCTTGTGTCTCCTCTAAGTACTCATCACTCTCATTTTAAAACCCTTCATTCAACAACCATATAGCACAATATCACATAATTTAGCACTAAAGTAAAACATATACATTCTCAAAAGAAAAGAGCCACAAGTGTTAAGGTACTTACTCTTCCGTAATTCAAACTCTTTCTTTGGAATAACTCCTAGTGGATAATCCAACCACCAAGGACAAACATTGGCTTCCCATATTGTCAAATTCCTTTCAATCAAAGAGGGAAAGAACATTGTATTCTCATCACGCACATTAATCCACTCTCTAGTGAATAATGGAGCTTCATTCAATTCATGCATCTCAATGTATTCCATAACCCAATCTATAAAATTTTAGGACATCATCCACTTTGAAAAGCACATACATGCAATAATATAATAAACGACATGTATCCAAAAAACAAAAACGCCAAAGTCTCCTTTGTATGGAGCACACTTTTTCAAAATAAACCATAAACCTTGTCTTGGGCTTCTACAAGGGATTTAAGTGTTTTCAACTTAGACATTATACACGCGCGTATTGTCAAAAAAACCATCCATCCCATATCGGGCTTCCACTGGGAAGTCAAGGATTTTTTGTAAACACAAAATGATATTTCATCAATCTCAAAATGACCCACTGTCACCAAACCATGGCAAAAAAATGAAATGCTCTTTTTTTGCAAAGAGTGCAAGTGGAAGATGAAAACCTGTAAATCACTCTCTTAGCTGATAACACAAGCTCCGATATCTTCTCACTAGAGTTGGAATACTTCACCGCATCCATTAGATAAATAAAAGCATATATACATAGTAACAATAAAAAAACACACTCAAATTGATCTTATGTAAATTAAAACATATTTATATTCTATTTAAAACAATGGTCAAATATCTAACAAAATATGTTTTTCATGCTCATCTTGTAGAATAGGTCAAAAGAATTTGGAAGTGGTGGACCTTCTACTTGCAACCTTTCAATCATAAGCGTATCTTTCCCATGCACGTGAGCCCAATAAGTCTCCTTTTTCATGTAACTTTTAAAAAGCTTGTAATCACCAAAATGAAGATATTGTGGATCCTTAGACTTAGTGAGGTTCATGAGGTGCAAAATTATCTTCTTTCTACGTGCAACAAGAACAACATATCACTTAATCATATAGAAAAATGAAATGGAAAGAACACAATTACAATGAGAAACTAATAGCTACAATACCTCTCAGGAGTGATTTTAGAGATTTTCAAACAATAGATCTTATCTCTAGTGATCTTTAGCATTCCAGGTTCATCACATTTAATGCTAAAAAGCAACTTGAAGAACTCATCACCATTAAGAGGATTGGCGATTGATAGGTACTTGTAGCCCCTATCTTTCAACCGTTCCTCTACTACCTTTGTGGCCTCTTCAAGTCTCTTCTTCTTCTCAACATCATTTAGTCCAAGAGCATCTAGATTTGCTCTTTCTTTGGACATAAATGCAGTGAACTCATCCTAATACAAAACACTGTATTGAAACCATAATAAAATTTTGCATTAATTACCCAACATGTAGAGTAGGTATCACCTTCCACAAAATTTGAGATATCAATCCACATGGAGTGTTGTACCATGGTGTAGCACCATAGTAATACCAT
Organism: Adiantum capillus-veneris; assembly: GCF_014529385.1. Lineage (NCBI taxonomy): Eukaryota > Viridiplantae > Streptophyta > Polypodiopsida > Polypodiales > Pteridaceae > Adiantum > Adiantum capillus-veneris. Next base: position 143,045,843 of record NC_140951.1, on the reverse strand, counting down.
GCATCCACAATCATCTCCACCCTAGCCCATTCTCTCATATCGGGTGTCAATTTTTAAAGGATAGACTCTTTATTTGTCATGCCAAATATTTGAAACATATAGACTTCATGAGTGATGTTTGGCAAGACATGTGCCCTAGAAATGCTGCAAAAAAATATAAAACAAAGAGTTGAACACAAGCATTGTTTGCCAAAAAAATGAGAGTCAACATGCAGTTAACAAACTTACGCATTGGAAGTATCAAGTGCAAGAAGCAACTCTGCTTCTTTTGCTCTCGACAACTCAAGGAATTGGCAACGAACACTAACATGGTATTGACCATTGTCTGAATACTCTATCACAAAAACAATAATCATCATTTGTAAAAACAGAGCTTTACAACAAAAGAGTGAAAAAGGTGAAAGATCTTATTTTCTTTGATTCTCTTCCACCAAGCTTTTAGCCTATGGTTGCCATCCCGTACCAGTTTTTTTTTCCTTTGAGCTCCTGCTACTCTCTACTAAATGCTCTCTCAAACCCAGCATTTCTTTCCCACCAAAGTGGTCCCCATTCCTCCAAATCCGTTGCGGTCACGGGAATGGTATCTCCTTTGGAATCCCCAACTGACACAAGAAAATGCCCCATAGTTTCTAAGTACCTAGGAGATCAAAATAGGAAATGAGCCATTCTACATCATCTCTAGCGCAAACCTAACAGCCTCATGCACCATGAGTCAGCAAAGTGGAACAGGAGGAGACAATGTCTTCTTCTTGACATAAAACTGACTTAGAACATCTTTCATCAAGCCTAGAAAAATTTGCTTGCCAATGTCTTCTTCTTAACACAAAACTTACTTAGAACATCTTTCATCAAACCTAGCAAAATTTTCTTAAACGTCCATCAAATTTAACCATCTACCATTGCAAAATTTATAATACAAACTACGTTTCAACATAAAATTACAACGTACACTCATAATTTACCTGTGATCTGTACATCATCTTCGATGTTGTTGGAGTATTCATCAACTTGAGCCTCATCATCACTTAAAACACACCTTTTGAGAATCTTGTTCTTTTCATTAGTTGGAGTATCCAAATGTCAAATTCGTGATGATGCCTTGTGATCGATAGTTCCCTTTGGTATACAACCGGATGTTAGCTTCATGCTCACTTGACGGTTGCTAAAAGGAGAGACGGGAGGTTTTCTTTTCTTGCTATCCCTCTTTGGTGCCATTATCTACAATATGTAGTATGCAATATATATATACTATATGTAGTATACAATATATATACTTTATGTAGTATACATATATATACTATATGTAGTGTGTCCATTTTTTACCTTTTTTTATGTAGTATCCTATATATAGTCCATTTTTATTATATATTCTATACTATGTATTATACATATTAAATTATATTGTATATACTCTACATTATATATATAATATCTACTATACGTAGTACTATGTTACATCTATATTACTCTATCATAGAACTATATTAATATATAGTCTCTATATATATTATATACTCTTTATACTAAATATTTACAATCTATATACTATATAATCTATATACTCTATATTATATATAAACTATAAGTATAGGAATACGTATAACTTTATATACTATATAATTTATTTACTATATAAATATAAATTATAATATATATATACTATTTATATTATATATATATATTATATTTAGTATATACACTACATAGTATATACTTGATATACTATATAATCTACTTATTATATACTATTTACTATAAGTATAAGTATAAGTAAAACTTTATATGCTATATAATCTATTAATAATATACTATATTATGTACTTTATTTTATATATATACTATATTTGCTATAAAGCCTATACATATTTGGGATTAACTACAAGTAAAAACGCAAAGAAAAGGGGGAGACAAAACTCCCCCTTTTTTGTGTGCTTTTTGTTGTGGTTAATCCCAAATACCTCGCGGATGATGGGGGAGCTATGTCTCCACCTTATGTTTGCGTTTTTTGTTGTGGTTAATCCCAAAAACGTATTAAGCAATATAGGTTTTGTAGCAAATATGGTAATCAAAAGCAATTCACGTGCAATTTCATTCACAAGGTTCATCAATTCAACAAAAAAAAGGGGGAGGCAGAGCTCCCCCATCATCCACACACACGAATGATGGGGGAGCTTTGTCTCCCTCTTTTTTTTTGCCTTTTTTGTTGTCGTTAATCCCAAATACGTATCAAGCAATATAGGTTTTGGAGCAAATATGGTAATCAAAAGCAATTCACCTACAATTTCATTCACAAGATTCATTGATTCGACAAAAAAAAGGTGGAAGTAGAGCTCCCCCTTCTTTTTTTGTTTTTTGTTGTGGTGTTAATCCCAATATGTATCAAGCAATATAGTTTTTGTAGCAAATATGGTAATAAAAAGAAATTCACCTGCAATTTCATTCACAAGGTTCATCGATTCGACAAAAAAGAAGGGAGAGGTAGAGCTCCCCCATCATTCGCGTGCCTGTGGATGATGGGGGAGCTCTGCCTCTCCCTTCTTTTTTGTCGAATCGATGAACCTTGTGAATGAAATGCGTTAATGGTGTGGAATTTATACTACCATGTAATGAAATCTCTCTTGATAATCAACAGATTTAATGTCGTGCAATGCAAAAAAAAAGGGGAGGACGCTCCCCCCGCCCCGCCCCGCGCCTTTTTTTTTGCAATTTTGAGATTATATCTTTTGATTATCAAGAATTTGACATGATCGCCCGCGGTGAATCAAGTAAACAGTCCGTTCTTTTGCTTCAAAACAGTCCGCTCTCAGAGGCGGCTAATGCGAAAAAAAAGGGGGGGGGGGGAGCCACCCCCCATCATCTACGGCTCCCCCCTTTTTTTGCATTAACCGGCTCTGAGAGCGGACTATTATGAAGGAAAAGAATGGCAGTAGAGAGAGAGAGAGAGAGAGAGAGAGAGAGAGAGAGAGAGAGAGAGAGAGAGAGAGAGAGAGAGAGAGAGAGAGAGAGAGAGAGAGAGAGAGAGAGACCATCGCTAAGAGCGTGCAAGAGAGAGAGATGGTAGTACATGTGGTAGCTCGAGCAGGTGGACGATTCGCTTTCATAGAAGAATGCTTCAACCCTAAGATAGAAGATTCACATGATGCACAGACAAAGACCAAACTAACTTGAACCAAACTCGACCTGACTAGTATATATTACATAATACTTAATACGTTAAGTATATATTACGAACATAGTTATATAATATTAGTATATAATATCTTATAGTATATGTATAATATATAGTATATAATGTACGTTTTCATATAGTATATATACGTTAATATATAGTATATAATATAGTATACGTATATTAGTTACTATATAGTGTATACATGTTAATATGTAGTATATAATATATAGTTACGTTAAGTATATTAGTATATGTCATGTAGAGTTATAAAATATTAGTATATGATATTCATCCTAAATATGATATACAATATACAATATACGATATATGATAATACACAATACATTAAGTATATATTACGAACATAGTTATATAATATTAGTATAATATATCTCTATAACTATAACTAATTAATAATATAAGTCTAATATGCATGCTATATACTCTATATTATATTCATGTTACTATATTAAATAAGTATATAATATAACTATAAGTATATACTATAGCAGGTAAGTATAGCAATACCAATATCAGTACAATACAATGCTAGTACCAGTACAATATCAATAACATTGTATATTGATACTGATATTGTACCAGTATTGGTACTATTTTGATACTAGTACTAATATTGGTATTGCTACTAGTATTGTACTAGTATAGCAGTGCCAGTGACAGTACCAGTACCAGTACCAGTACTATCAGTCCAGTACGAGTACAATATCAGTAACTTTGGATATTGATATTGGTATTGGTACTGGTATTGGTATTGGTATTGGTACTAGTACTAGTACTGGTATCAGTATCAATAAATGTTGTATATTGATACTTGTACTAAATCAATACTAATACTCGTAATGTACTCAGTACTGGTATTAGTCTGATACTCAGTGCTGATATTGTACTCAATATTAATATTGGATTGTTATCAATATTAATACAGTACCATTATCAGTATTGATACTGGTACTAAATTTTGATACTCAGTACTGACACTATATTATATTAGTATATTTCTATATACTATATACTTAAATACCATATATCTAAGTATATATATCTCAATATTGGTACTGTACTGGTATAGCAATACCAATATCAGTACTGATAGTCCAGTACAGTGCCACTACGAGTACAGTATCAGTAACGTTGTTTACTGATATTGGTACTAGATTGGTTTTGGTGTTGTACCAGTACTGGTACTAGTACTATTACTTTTATATTGTATATTGATACTCGTACTAGTATTGTACTCAGTACTGATATTGGATTGGTACCAATATAAGTATAGTACCAGTACGAGTACTGGTACTCAATACCGGTACTGGTAGTCAACATTGTACTAAGTACTGGTACTATATTATATTAGTATATTTCTATATACTATATACTTAAATACCATATATTCTTATATACTATGTCCATTTTAATTTTAAAGTGCTTAATTGGGGATATATAAGACTATGCTCTATACTATATATATATATATATATATATATATATATATATATATATATATATATATATATATATATATATATATATATATATATATATATATATATATATATATATATATATATATATATATGCATATATGTATGTATGTATATATACACATACATGTATTACAAATAATTTTTAAAACATCATATATTTTATATGTACTATGTTCACTTTTTTTACATGCACGTATTTGGGGAGATTTTGAAAGCTCGATAGGTTAACAGATGGATTTGACAAAATGCTAATTCAAATGTATCTTAATGGCTATGATTGTGCATATCTTAAAGAGTGAATATTCCAAATCTATTAAGAACAATTTTCAATGAATGCGTTAACTTTTTGCAGGTTCATGCTTTTACACTTTCTTTATACCTTATACACATTCTCTTCCTTCTCTTTTTGTCATTTTATGTACCTCAATTATTATCCCTCCCTGTCTGTCTCAAACATGATAGCTATACAGCTACAGCTATAGCTATAGCTATGCTATCATGGATGATTAATGGTGCTAAAATGAATTATAGAGTCTCATCACGAAATGGAAACCGTCCACTTAGTGAATATTTTCTTCAAAGTCTATTGTCTCATTTAATTAAGTTTGAAGGCTTGCAAGCAATCGTTCAGACATGGAGCTATGAGTCTAAGTTCAACATGTTGCCAAGATGGGATCATGAAGATCAAAATCATTACCTTCTTGGCCACTCTCTGTCCTCAACTTACCACATTCTTCATTCAGATGACTATGTTTATGTGGCTGACAATTTAGAAACAAGTGAAGAGTTCGGTGATTCTTCTATGTTCGCTACACCATGTAACAAAAGTTTGACTTCATCACTTTTTAAATGTTGATATTGATGAAGGTAAAAACGCAGTTGTTTTGGAGACAGTGGAACTAACCAGGTCATCAAGACCTTTTCAAGAAACACAAGACGAGGTGGAGCATACAAGGCAGCAGTATTCAAAGGATACATCCATCATTTCATGGATTAAAGACAAAGGTAAATACTACAGGTTGTCTAGACTTTGGGAGATTTGTGGACCTCCCAAACAAGTTGATGAGCTCCCAAATTTTTATAATGGCAATGTTTGTTTCGAACTTCCTCCAATTCACAACAATAAAAGGATGCTTAGTATGGAGCAGAAGTACGCCGGTCACCTTTGGTCTCGCCCACCATCGACCAACATGGCCATAGATTGCACTGTGCTAAATCCTCCAATGTTATAGAGTTACATGCCCTTTTTACCTTGGTGAAAGGAGATACAATGATGCCTTCTTTCATGGACATCTAGATAGACAAATCAACATGGTCTATCCTACTAGCGAAGGTAAATCTAAAATAACCTGCCACTATTCTGACAGAATGGTCACTTGTTCAAATGTTTGCAAGTGTATGATAACAATGACACGTTTGGTGATCCATCTGGGAGTGCATGACCATAATGTACAGCCAAGTACTAGAAGGGCAACTCTTGAAAAGGTGCGCAATCTTGTTAAGACAATTTTAAAGATTGAGAAGGGGGGTCCTAAAAAAGTAGAGATGCTAGTTGCTCGTCAAATGCTATTCCAATCTTTGACTAAAGAAGATGATTTAGAAGCCACTGATATAGAGCTTATGCCCCTTAGGGGATTCAAAAGTATTTTGACAAATGAGAAAGCTAAACAGGGTCAGGTTGTCAGTGATGGAACGACAATATACTATGGCTACAAAAACGGTGTGTTCTTCCATTCTTTCATGGAAGTCCTTTTCCAGGCCAGAGTGGACCTAATGACAAATGTTACGTATTCAAAATGTCCACAAAAGACCTGCTTCTGGAGTTGAAGTTCGTCAATAGAATGAGGCGAGGAGGGGCAGGAGATTTGAGTAGTGCTTGGGTGCACTTTGATCATACTCATCAGATTGAAGGATGGGTAACTATGTCCTGCTCGGTTTATGATCCTGTGGGTAAGTGAGTTTATAAAAATATGTTAGATACTATGTTTTGATATAAGACACCTTTTATTACTTATTTTTTCTATGTGTACAACATGCTAGCATTGTAGATGATTGCAATATGTGAATGTAAAGAAGAAGACAAAGAAACACAAATCTTCTTTTGGAGAAATTTATAGGTCAGTAAGAGTCCATGGGAGAAAGCTCAAATTCCAAGTATAAACTTGTTAGAGAGCATCCATGCTAGTTGGCTGGCAGGTGAAGGTGGTAAGCATAAAATCTCACTTTATGATGCATGTGTCAGTGACGTTTTCAATGCATATATTCAATGTGCAAAAAGATTGGGATACACCATAGGCAGATACATTGGAATGGGCCTTCCATAGAAGCAATGATGGCCAGTTCCAAACGCAGAGAATCTCCAAATCCAACTCATTTTGCGAGTAAATTAAAAGGCTTGGTAACTGGTAGTCCTTCGTATGAGGAGCCTATGAGGTGACAAAGAGACAATACAACGGAAGAAGAAAACAAGTGCAGTCGGTACAAGCTCACATAAACCTAGATATGTAATGGAAGCAAGACATCGCAAAACCAGAGGGAGACCACGGAGTATACATTTAGAGAGGATAATGAAGAAGTATATGTTGTCACTGACAATGAAGCAGGAGAGAGCATTCTAGTGCAGTATGGGGAGAATTCAACAAGGTATATTCAAGAGGTTGAAGTTTCCCGCGAAGAGTGGGATTTACAAAGGATGACAGCCAATTGCATGAGGAAATGTTTTGGAATGGCAGGGAAGAAAAGTTGTGGTGACAAATTACAGATGCGTCAAGTGGGAATGGTTGCTCCCTGTTTTTGGTCTGGGAGAGCTTTTAAAGACAAGAAAATTGCACAGTGGATATGGTTTTGCAATTATGAAGTAGGCCACACACAAAAAGTACAAAGGAAAGTTAAATTCTCACCTGGCGTTCCTAGTTTTTGGCAAGTGGATATTGGAACCAACTTATCAAAGGAAGAGAGTGACAGCTTGGTACAAAGTGGATTTCAATTTGTAGATTTTGCAACACCGCTACAATGCATGAACAATACAAATGCTGCTCTTACACAAGGAGGCTCCAGTAGCAAGAAGCGTAAGTGGAGATATGGTATTTCCAAAGAAGCACAAAAGAGATTGGAGTCAGCTGCAAGTATGGTTGCAATGTTCTTGGACGAGAAACTAGAAAGTGAACAACACATAGTTTTTTGGGAATTGATAGAGAGTTGTTATGATGTACACATTAAGGTAGAACCTAGTTGCACATGTTCCAATTTTCAACAGAGAGAATCTACACATAAAGCGTTTTTGGCATGTCAGCACATGTACTATGTGTATGTGCATATTCTAGGGCTTCAACCAAAAGAGCACATGGTCATTCATGAGCCTGCACTAACTCCCACAGACATTGCATTTGTATTAAGGCAAACCCACAAGATAAAACATGTGGTGTAGTGAACCTAAACCTTAGATAATGTCATGTAGAGGTATGCATTGAAGGATATTTCTCTTATGTATTAGATGTGAAGTAGCTTTTTTGGAAAATGAGACTTTATTTGAATTCCTTTTAGTAAGAGAAGCATGCTTTGTGGTATCTATCTAGACGATTGTACAAGCTCAAACCTGGGGCTTTTGGAAACTTGTACATGTTTTTGGTGTGTGTTGTTAAAAGAGACTCAAAATCTTAAGCCAATTTGTTGCAAAATGATAGATGTTTTCTGTTGTGTATAATATTTTGATGTCTTTGTTTTGGATTAATTTTTTGTGTCATTAGAAAAGGCTCTGAATCTAAAATAAAAAATGTTACAAAATTGGTTTTGATTGCAAAAGCTTGCAAATAAAACACACTCTTGGTGATAACCTCATTAGAGAACCAATGGAAGAGAGTGTAAGCCAAGGAGACCAATTATCTACCACCTTTGAAGAAGTACCCGATACATACTCAGATACAAACTTCAAAACACTTCAATGTCAATGGGGACAACTTCAGGGATTGGTGGTTCTGACATACCAGTGAGATATTGGTGCATGCCTCTTTTGAATCAAAATAACTATGGGATATATATATCTTGGATTTAGGAGATAAACCTTGTGTGCAAATTGATGACCATGAAATAAATTTTGAATCTTTTGTTTAAACCAATAATCAAAGAGATTCTTACATGGACTCAAAGAAAACAATATATGTTGTAGTAGAAAGCCCAAACATTGTCAATAAATGGGAAACCAAAGCTAAGAATCCGAGGGATTATGAGACACTTGGAAAAAATGAGAGTTTGGGAGTCTTCTAATGAGAGAATGTGGATTCAAATGAAATGCTATGGCTAAAAACTGCGAGACGTATAACCCTTCAAAATAGCAAGATAGTGCACATCTTCAAGAAGGACGAAGGAGCTATGTCTCTCTTTAGTTTACAACAACGGGTTTCCATCCATGACGTAGGAGGACATACATATAGCTTTGTATGAGGGATCTTCATTGAAACATTATAAGCCCAAACAAAGAAAAGTGGACATTTCACAAATTTTCATAGATAGCATGCATAATGAGAGAGGTTTTATAGTAAGCCAAGCACAACCAGAGAACTTGAGGATTTGATACCATGAAATTGGGTCAACAGAGAGACCAATGCAATTCTTTACATGAATGCAATCATTGACATTAGAACCAAACACGGGTTCAATGGGAATAATCATTGATCTACCAACATTAGTAAGTAGATTTACAACAAAATGCTAAAAAATAGGAAGTAAACATAACATTGCTACTCAAATTTCATAACATAACATTGCTACTCAAATTTCAAACTTCCTACTCAAAAATAGGAAGTAAACATAACATTGCTACTCAAATTTCAGTTGCAGATAAAAATCAAAACAAACGATATGAAATTATACCAGCCGATTTGAACAATAGGTGGCAAAAATGTCTTACAAGAGAGATATTGGAACAAGAAAGAATAGTATCATTGTTTTTGGATATTTTTCTCAACAAAAACTTACATACTTGCTTGTATAGTATGATACATGGGACATAAGAAGGTTTCATACTTAATGCAATAAGTTTGGGAGACAATTATGAGATCTAATATGAAAATGAGAAGGGATCAGACATGAGAACTAAACAGATAGTAGTGGTTGTGCCCACACAAGTTGGACCTACCATATCTACCTCTCCAGTTAGTAGCTCAATTATGGAGGTAGTTTTAATGATAGTTACACATCTACCTCTCCAGTTAGTAGCTCAATTTTGGAGGGAGTTTTGATGATAGTTACACAAATTGTAGCATGATCACAAAGACAAATACCACGGAAGGCATTGGGGTAATGATAACTTTTTGTTCCATCACAAGCACAATCTCTGGCTTCTTGACAAAATAAATGGTGTGTCATAAGGGTTAAATGGACCAATAGACCAATCGGTGCTATTATCAACCTAAATATGATAGGAATGTGCAATATGTGCCAATGAAACTACAAGGACCACCTTTATATGATATCCACCCAACATGACACAAGGGCTTAGGTCAATAGGGAGAATGGACAAACCTCAACCTGTATTAGGACAACAACTTCCATTACCTAGAGGAAATGCTATTCCAATTAAGGTCATGCAACTTGAAGAATTGTGGGAAGAACATGTGCTAGTTCCAATTACTCCTTATGAGGAAGCTAATTCTTTGAAGACAATAGAGAAAGGGCCGTATGAACCACAAATAGTTCCTATGTATAAGCACTTATATTAGGCTCAACCTAAAATTCATCCACTTTATTTCATTGTGAATCAAGGAGCTAAACCACTTATGGTAGGACCACAACAACCTCAACAAAGAAGTGGGGGCTGTCAAAATGTGGAGCACTTGATCATTGAACAATAAATGCCTACAAGATAGAGATGGGTCAATGCCACCACTTGTTTTTATAGCATAGAGTGTTGCAAAAAGGGGCGACACTTTCTTGAAGACTCTTCAAAAAATCCCAACAACAAGGGGAAGATGCCTAAGAATTTGGTATAGTTTTACTAGAACTTGAGAGCACTTAATTTATCAATTTCACTACCTTTGGTGGATTCTTTTGGGTGAGCATGGATTATGGTTGGAAAAGCAATGAGGCCATCATATGCTTTCAAAATGGACTTTTTGAAAAAGTCTAGTATAAACCAACACGGTGCTTTTTCTTATTGAGAGGTCATCATATGCTTTCAAAATGAAAAGCTTTTAAAGCCTATTGTCAAAGCATGGTGTCTTTTCTTGATAAGACATGTCGATAACCATAACCTCTATCTCTTTAGCTCTTAAGCTCAAACTCTCACCTTCAAGCCCTCAAGGGGGCGCTTCTCATCCACTCGGGCCATCAAGGACATATTTAGGTGCATACTTGCATCAACATCAAATCCTAGGTTATCGGTGCAGTAATGTATGGTGTAGGAAATAGTGCCCTATGATGGCTATTTGGCGGTGGCTATGGATAGCCATACTAGCACCCTCTTTGGTTGCCTCACGGTTCATAGTTGGCTACCCATAGCCACTACCCATAGCCACCACCAAATAGCCATCATAGGGCACTAATTTACTGCACCATACATTAGCAAGCCTATTGGCTACTTATGCGCTCAATTCAACACCATAAGCATTGACAACCCACTACCTTAGTCTTTGTTTCACTTTTAAAAAACCTCAAAGGTTTATAATAGCTTTATCATAGTTATTTAATTTACAAGAGATTGTTCACATATTCATAGAAATTACTGAAATATTAAAGTACAAAATTTTCAATAAGAAATTTTTAAGTATTGGTTTTGGATAATTAAAATCCAACTCTTGATGAAGATGAGAGGAGTTTGGAAAGTTGTGATCCATGGGAACGTTCACAATGGATGAATAAGAATGAGTAGAGCTATTATCCTCAAGACCTTCAATGCTATCATAAAATCTAATATCTAACCAACCCAAATGATTTTCTCATATTAAATTGATCATTTAATGTGGGAGAATAAACGGGAATAAGGGTTAAGATATAGACATGTGCTTATAGATCTATCTCAACGCGGGGCCAATGGTAAAGAGGCCCAAATGAGAAATGGTCTATCAAAGAGCAAGGTTAACCAATGGAGCATAAGACCTTAGGGTTAGCTTCATTGAAGACCTCCGATAATTAGTGTAAAAGTCCTTTGACCTTAGGTAAGCTAGGGCTAAGCTTCAGGTGGGAACCCGGCCCAAGCTTAAGGTGCTTGAGGCGCCTGGTGAACTGAGATGCTTGAGATGCTTGATCATTGAGATGCTTGAGGTGTTTATCATGCTTGAGATGCTAGGGTTGTACTTGAAGTGAGAACCCAACCCAAGCTGGAGGGGCTTAAGGGCCAAGCTTGTGGTGAGAACTAGGCCCAAGGTTGAGGGGCTTGAGGTGGCACAAAAGTCAAAGCTAATCCCTACAAGGAGGAGGCAAGCCCTACAAGAGGGGGATGAGACAGAACACACACACACTCACACAAGGCATGCTTGGTACAAAGAAAGCAAAAGGGACACTTGTCAAGTTCCTCCTCATGTTGCCCTCATGGTGTGGCTGAAGCCTATTGGTTGGCCACCCAAGGGGTTCAGTGATAAATTAGAAGATTTAATTAATTATTTTTATATTTGTCAAGTCCTCTCTCTAAGAGGAAAAAGGGGGACACTTATCCCAAGGCTACCTTGTTACTTGATTTACCTCCTGCTTGTGATTGGCTAGGCCTGGAGGGGTCCAATGAGCTTCAAGCATGAGCTACAAGGGGGGTCGACCAAGGACACTAGGGGCTTGCTTAGGGGGTATACTCTTCCACAAACACTCACACACACTCTCATTGTGTGAAGTGCAAAGTGCAATAGCTCCCTCTCCTTCTCCAAGTAAGTAGGGGTTGAGAGCCTACACCAACACTCTTGGCTATGGAGTGCAAATCCAACCAAGAGCCATGCTTCAATGCTTAAGCTTGCGATCTTCTCCATCTTCATTACTATGCTATTATGTATGCTAGCAAGAAGAGTGTTGATAAGTGAGGAACTAATTCTCTCTGCTATGAAATGTTTCTTCTTCCTCTTCCCTACCCTCATTCCCTACTAGCTCTCTCCACCTTTGAAGGTGTTTGAAGTCTTGGGACTGAGGCTTGGGATAGTTAATGCTTTCCTCAAAGCTTATGTTATGCTCATGATGCATGAAGCCTTCCATCTTGACTGCATCACCTAGGTCACAAGGAACACAAAGATTGCATTGTAACAAGTCTCTCTTGATGGGAGAAATTATAATATAAATGTCTATTTGAGAGGGGGACCTCCGGCTTGGGATAGTTAATGCTTTCCTCAAAGTTTATGTTATGCTCATGATGCATGAAGCCTTCCATCTTGACTGCATCACCTAGGTCACAAGAAACACAAAGATTGCATTGTAACAAGTCTCTCTTGATGGGAGAAATCATAATATAAATGTCTATTATTGGAGAGGGGGACCGCCAGCTCCACATAAATCTGATCCTCAACTGTTGTCATGTTCTCTAAATTCTCTCTCTTGCAAAATTATTGTGCATGCCAAGTTAAGTAAATGCTATGTTTATGTTGCTACCATCAATTATGTTCACTCGCTATGCTCACAAAGTAATTTCACAAAAGTACTCTCTCTAATTTTCGCTACTCTCAAGTTAATAGGCCAATTGCATTACATTGGTATCAGAGGTTTCTCTCTCTTGCTTAAGAAGAGAGGTCCTTAAGTAGCTTAAATGGTTGATTTTGTTAATTATATCAGGGTAAGTAGTGGAACTGAGATCTATTATCGATTTTTGTTGAGCCTACTATGTGGGATATGGTGCACACTTTGGGAGCTTTGGAATTAATAATGGAGTCTTTTTAGACTTGCCTATGGCTTTACCATTATTGAGCCATAAGAAGTCCAAAAGGAGCTAGCCCTTGGCAACTCTGCTATGTTAGACCTACTCCACTACTCTCTAATTAACCACTTTGAGCTGTGGGTGTAGATACCTAAGAGCCAATTTTCAAAGGCTAAGAGGAAACTAAGGTTTTGAATTGCCAAAGCATACACTAAGTACGTACACAAATTTTGCTAACATGGTTGACAATAACCAAGAGAGTATACTGAACATTGATATCTTTGATTTTTCACACGAATGTGCTAATGATGATGCCCCCATGTTTTGTGGATTATCTCGTAACTAGGTTGCAACAAGCTATGGGCAACCCTACTTTCCAAGCCGAAGTTACTCAACAACTTCTTGATTATGGGATTTCCCTTCCTCTCCAAGAGGAGAGAGAGTTTAGGAGGCCTCTTGAAGAGACCCCCAAAAGAAGACTCTCTTCCATACGAAAGAAGGAATCCAAAGAGCAAGAAAGCAATGAACTTTAAGTTTCTCTGAAGATGTGGCTCCACAAAGATGGCAGTCTAGACAATCGCCCACTCCTCCCAAGAGGAAAAGATCAACACACAGTCCTTCACCTCATCACTCCGAAAAGAAAGAGAGGAAACAAAGGAAGAAAAGGGCAAGAAAGAGGTCACCCTCTTCTCCTTCTTCTTCACCTTCCTCCTCTTCCGATGAAAGCTATGGCTATTCTCCTAGAGAATACAAGATGGGAGGACATCACAAATCATACCCTACATGGCGAAGGTTGCAAAAGCTAAAGAAGTTCAAGGAGGGAGGAAAGAGTATCTCTTTTCTCACCTATGATGGCACTTTTGGTGCTACCGACAAAGTGTTGGCCTTCATCTAGAAATTTGATGCGGCCTTTGGAGATGAGGGTTTCAGAGAGTCCTCCAAGCTACACCATGTAGCTATGCACTTCCAAAAATCAGCTCGTCAATGGTGGACTAGCCTTCATGGCAATGGAAAAGCCCCAAAGACATGGAAAACTCTACAAGTTTCCATCATGAAGCAATTCCTTGCAAGCAATGCAAAGGATAGAGTCCTTACCAAATGAAGCATCTTGAAGCTTCTCTCTCATGAGTCTATCCACAAGTATGTAGAGAAGTTTTGGGATTTACATCTCAAGGCTATTGTCTTTCAAAAGATAGCCTTTGCCGAGAAAAAGGAACAATTTTGTGCGGGATTACCTGAAGAGATGGCCGAATGCATCAACTCTCAACATCCTGGTTCTATCACCAAAGTAATCCATCACACCATGGTTTCTTCATGCATCAATTTCCATCAAGGAGGCTAGACGAAATGTCAAGCCCAAGGAAAACAAAGACAAAAATGATGCAAAGGGGAAAACCAATGCTTAAAATTCCTCCCAAGGCACTTCTAACAACAACAATTGATCCAAGGAGAAGGGAGTTTACAAAGGCAAAAACAAACTCTCTCCTAAAGAGCTTGAAGCTTTTTGAAAGACCATAAGTGTTTCAAGTGTGGGGAGCAAGGAAATGGCTATTGTTCTTGCCCCAAGAAGAATGCTTGTAATGAGACTCCTAGGGCTTCCACTATCAAAGCTCCAAAAGAGGATGTTCATTGCAAAGGATCATCACTATCCTATGCTTGGGGAAAGGTAAGAGAGCATGATGCCTTCATCTTGTTTGACCCTGGCTCTACTCACAACTTCATATCAATGGAGTTGACCACCAAGTAGGGTATTCAAGATTTTGAGATGAGAGATATGGTAATGGCTGACATAGCTTTCAAGGGATAGCAAAGCCTCCATTACTCCCTTCATTGGGAATTTGAGGCTCCATGTCCAAATCTATGTCAACAAAGAAGACATTTCCATCTCTCCTCTCCAACATGAGGATGCTATCCTAGGGGCCCCATGGTTTGATTGCATGGCTGCCAATATGAAGTTCCTTGAAAGGAGAATCTACTTCATCTACAGAGGAAAGAACATGTACATAGATGCTAGTGAGCGTAGTCACACTATTCCACTTGTAAATCCTCCTGCTTTTGATAAATCAATGAAGAGCTCAGCTTTTGCGTACATGATTTTTGTCAAAGAGTCTCTAAAAGATCCTAATAATTCATCAAATATAAATGGTAGGAATCAAGAAGAGTTAGACTTGTTTAATTTTCTAAAAGGATTCCAAGATGTGTTAATCGATGATATCCCTATGGACTTACCTCCAAAACGAGGGGATGATGACCATCGCATTGAGCTGCTTCTAAGAAGCTCACCGCCTAACAAGCCTCCTTATCGAGTCTCACAAGCTCAACAAGAGGAGATCATGAGGCACGTACAAGAATTGGTAGACAAAGGATGGTGAAACCTAGTTCCTCTCCCTTTTGTTCTCCAATCCTTTTAGTGCAAAAGAAAGATGGTACATACCGTATGTGTGTGGACTATCGAGCACTAAACCATATCACTATAAAAAACAGATTCATATGCCTCGGGTAGAAGGTCTGTTTGATAAGCTACAAGTCTCTACCTAATTCAGTAGGATTGACCTTAAAAGTGGCTATATTCAAATAAGGATAGTGGATGAAGATATCCTAAAGATCGTGTTTTGCGCTACGTTTGGTCTTTATGAATATCTAGTCATGCCTTTTGGCTTGACTAATGCACTAGCTATGTTCAATAGTGTAATGGAAAAAAAAAATAGACCTTACCGTAAATTCACTGGAGTGTTCTTTGATCATCATCTACTCCAAGTCTTTGAAGGAACATAAGCAACATGTCTAAGTGATTTTTCAAGCATTGAGGGAGAACAAGCTTTTTCTCAACCAAAAGAAAAGCAAAATTTTCCTTCAAGAGATTCAATACCTAGGTCATATTATCTCTCAAGATGGTATCCATATGGATCCATCGAAGTTAGAGGTAATAAAAGCATGGCCTAATCCAAGGAATCTACATGAGCTAAGAAGCTTTTATTGGTATGTGTGCATCCTATAGACGCTTTATAGCAAAATTCTCTCAAATAGCAAGACCACTACATGACTTAACTAAGAAGAACGTTAAGTATGTATGGACTGCTAAGGAGCAAAATGCTTTTGATAAGCTCAAAGAAAAGCTTACCTCCCAACCAATCCTCAAGATTCCGGGTCTCTCAAAGCCATTTGAGGTCCAATGTGATGCTTGTGGTGATTGCCTTGGAGCAATTTTTCTTCAAGAAGGGATGCCATAGCATATAAAAGCCGAAGGCTCAATACCAATGAACGAGTCTTGGGCATTTATGAGAAAGAGCTTTTAGCTGTTCTACATGCCTAGACACATGGAAGTACTATTTATTGGTGACTCCATGTATTCTACAAACCGACCACCAAAGTCTCAAGTATTTCATGATGCAAACCAAGTTTTTTGACAAACAAATGAGGTGGGCAATTTTGTTTTTGCAATTTAATTTATTGCTGGTAAGCACAATCAAGTGGCCGATGCACTTTCATGACGACCAAAAGTTAATGCGGTGTCTATAGCTACTCACAATGATCTATACTCTATGATAGATGAGTATGCTACTAACCCCGACTTTAGAGACATAATGTCAACCCTTGCTTTAGGGAAGAAAGAGGAACCATTCACCTTGCATGATGGTTATCTTCTCCACGGCAATAGGCTATGTGTTACCCATTCCCTTTGTGAGAAAGTTATGTATGAATCCCATGCTCCTTCCTATGCGGGGCGTAGAGATATTCAACCTACTCTTTGAGGAGTAGAGACATATTTCTATTGGCCTACCATGAAAGTGGACATACAAAAGTATGTTTCAAAATGGGTAGTATGCCAAAAGACCAAGTATGATAGAGGGAAGCAACCTGGATTACTCCAGCCATTGCCTATCCCAAATTCACCATGGTAGAGTATATCTATAGAATTCATCTTTGGATTGCCCAAGTCTATCCATGTGAATACGGGAATATGGACAATATTCAATAGGTTTATCAAGCAAGCAAACTTTATTCCTATCAAAAAGACTATTAAGGCACACCAAATGGAAACTCTCTTCATATCTCAGATTTTCAAACACCATGGATTACCAACATCCATCGTGTCAAATAGAGATCCTAGAATGACCCGTAATTTTTGAAAAGGTCTATTTGAAAATCTAGAAAAAAGATTGAATTTCTCTTCGGCCTATCCCCCACAAATGGATGGCCAAAGTAAGATAGCCAATCTTATGATACTCGATCTACTGATCAAGACTTATGTTATCAAAGTAGATCAATCCTCACAATGGGAAAAGTACTTAGCACTTGTAGAGTATGCCTACAATAATACGTACGTACTTCTATGGGAAAAGCACCTTTTGAGATCATTG
This sequence comes from Adiantum capillus-veneris, assembly GCF_014529385.1. NCBI lineage: Eukaryota > Viridiplantae > Streptophyta > Polypodiopsida > Polypodiales > Pteridaceae > Adiantum > Adiantum capillus-veneris. Next base: position 143,027,987 of record NC_140951.1, on the reverse strand, counting down.
AGGGAAGACCCAAAAGTCTCTTTCTACTCAAAGTAAGTGGGAAGATCTTCATTGTGCCAATGCGTATAGCCGTGACCTAGAAGAATCTTTTCAAAAGATTAAGGAGGCTATATCCATCGCTCAACAAAGGCAAAGCTACTGCTGACAAGCACAAAAGCACCTTAACGTTCAAAGAAAATGATTGGGTCTTGCTTAAGTTTTCTAAGGCTCGATTGAGGCAAACCACAAGCAAAAATCCTACGGGCCATCAAAAGTATTATGCTAAGCTAGCAAAAAGATACTATGGTCCTTTCCAAATTTTGAAGCCTATCAATGAACGGCCTACCAACTCAAGCTACCCAACCATTGGCTCATACACAATGCTTTTCATGTGAGCCTATTCAAGCCCTACAAAGGAGAGCCACCAACTGAACCAATTATTGAAGACCCTCTTGAAGTTGAAGACCAAGAAGAGGTGCTACAACCCGAAGCTATCCTTTGGCATGAAGACAAGGTACTACGACATGGTAAAATTATTCAATACAATATTATTAAGTTCTTAAATTATCCTTTTGAAGATGCAAGATGGATGCAATGAATACAGCTTAAGGATAGTATGAACCTTGTCAATGCTTACAATGCTACATTAGAGTATAAATATCTTTTAAATGACCCATGTTTTTGTCTTATAAGGCTAATTCTCTTTTTAATTGTGCACAAATTCAAGTAGAATGCATGCTTAGAATCATGTTTGTGATGACGAAGTCTCTCAAACACCAAGTAGAATCTGTCACTCTAGTTTGGGAGAATAAAATGGACTAAAGAATAGACATGCTTGCGAAAGCTATGTCTCCCAAGCACCAAATGGATTAGTCATCCATGTTGGAAAGATGTCATAGGATAAAAAGGGATCCTCTACCCGCTAACTAAGATTGACTAATGACTAAGGCTTTATCTCTTCTACCTCATAATCAAGGAAGGCTATGATTTCAAGAGAGAGGTAATGTCAAAAATATAATATCTAACCAACCCAAATGATTTTCTCATATTAAACTTATCATTCAATATGGGAGAAGAAATGGAAACAAGAGTTAAGATATAGACATGTGCTTATAGATCTATCTCAACACGGGGCCAATGGTAAAGGGGCCCAAATGAGAGATGGTCTATCAAAGAGCAAGGCTAACCAATGGAACATAAGACCTTTAGAGTTAGCTTCATTGAAGACCTTCAATAGTTAGCGTAAAATTCCTTTCACCTTAGGTAATCTAGGGCTAAGCTTAAGGTGGGAACCCGACCCAAGCTTAAGGTGCTTGAGATGCTTGTCGTGCTTGATGACTAAGGTGCTTGAGGTGCCTGATGATTGAGATGCTTGAGGTGCTTGATGATTGAGATGCTTGAGGTGCTTGTCATGCTTGAGATGATATGGTTGTACTTGAGGTGAGAACCCAGACCAAGTTGCAGGGGCTTAAGGGCCAAGCTTGTGGTGAGAACTAGGCCCAAGGTTGAGGGGCTTGAGGTGGCACAAAAGTCAAAGCTAATCCCTACAAGGACGGGGCAAGCCCTACAAGAGGGGGGATGAGAGAGAACACACATACACTCACACAAGGCATGCTCGGTACAAAGAAAGCAAAATGGACACTATTCAAGTTCCTCCTCATGTTGCCCTCATGGTGTGGTTGAAGCCTATTGGTTGGCCATCTTAGGGGTCCAAGGCTACCCTTGTTACTTGATTTACCTCCTGCTTGTGGTTTGCTAGGCCGAGAAGGGTCCAATGAGCTTCAAGCATGAGCTACAAGGGGGGTCGACCAAGGACACTAGGGGCTTGCTTAGGGGGTATACTCTCCCACACACACTCACACACACTCTCATTGTGTGAAGTGCAAAGTGCAAGAGCTCCCTCTCCTTCTCCAATCAAGTAGAGAGGTTGAGAGCCTATACCAACACTCTTGGCTATGTAATGCAAATCCAACCAAGAGCCATGCTTCAATGCTTAAGCTTGCCCTCTTCTCCATCTTCATTACTATGCTAATATGTATGCTAGCAAGAAGAGTGATGATAAGTGAAGAATTAATTCTTTCTCCTATGAAATGTTTCTTCTTCCTCTTCCCTACCCTCATTCCTTGCTAGCTCTCTCCACCTTCGAAGATGTTTGAGGTCTTGGGACTGAGGCTTGGGATAGTTAATGCTTTCCTCAAAGTTTATGTTATGCTCATGATGCATGAAGCTTTCCATCTTCACTACATCACCTAGGTCACAAGGAACACAAAGATTGTATTGTAACAAGTCTCTCTTGATGGCAAAAATCATAATACAAATGCCTATTGGAGGGTAGACCGCGGCTCCACATAAATCTAGTCCTCAATTGTTGTCATGTTCTTTAAATTATGTCTCTTGCAAATGTATTGCTCATGCCAAGTTAACTAAATGATATG